>NC_052539.1:15443295-15743480 GCF_016699485.2 Gallus gallus | reverse complement strand
GAAAGCCAGGAGCTGCTGGAGAAATTTTCTCTAGCAAATTGCACCGAAGCGATCTGCTACTAAACAACCCAATTTAAACATTAAAATAAAAAACAAACAAACAAAAAACAACCCAAAACACTAAACAGCAGTATGTAAACATCTTTTCATGTCATTGCTATGTTTTATGTGATTTGTAGAATCATAGAATGGCTTGGGTTGGAAGGGACCATAAAGATCATTTAATTCCAAACCACTTGCCCCATGCAGGCTTCCCATCGCCCCACCCAACCTGGCCTTGAATGCCCCCAGGAATGGGGCATCCACAGCTTCTCTGGGCAGTATGATCCAGTGCCTCATCATGCTAATGATTCAGAAAACACATATCCTACTCTATGGTCAGAAATTCAGAAACAAATTGGAAATAAAGCTCAGGACAGAGTCAGGAAAGCTTGTCTGTACTCCGGAAAAGAATTTTTACAAGAGTTAAAAGATTGTAGGCTGCAGTCTTTCTACAGATATCTTAAGATTTGTATTCTCTAGAAAATAACGAGTTGTTGGTAGGCATTTTGCAGTATATTAGTGCACTGACTTTCTCAAGTCGAGAGAGGGGAGGAAAACCTTACTGTGAAAGAACAGCCAATGTTCTGCGAATAACCTGGAATGACAACGTAGCATTTGTGCATTTCAAAAACATTGTCGACTTTCATAAGGCACGATGGTAAAAATTGAGGCTGTTAAAAATATGTCGTTTGCTTTGGTAGTTTATAATTCAAAGTAGCATTTAGTGGGTGGAGTTGTAAATTAGTAAGTGGATTTCTGCCCCAGCAGAGCGTGCTGCTACTCTGCAAAGAAGCAACTTTACTAAGAATAGGAATGTGGTCACCGTGATAATGAACAAGGGCTCAGCATGCCTAAAACGGTGATGAGAGATCTGGAGATAGTTGCTGTATGTATAACAGCTGCTCTAGAAATTAGACGTTAAAGATCTTTTAAAGAGTGAATTGGTTGAAAAGCATGTCAAACTTAACCAGCATGGCTTGGTTTCAATTTTCAAAGGAAATAGTGGCATATGGAATACTTATGTTTTCAATAAATATGAAGGTATGGCTCTACACACAACAAATGCCATGTTTATTCTGCCATAAGTGGGAGTCTTACACTTAAAACATCCTTTTTACTATCACTTTTCAATGAACTAATCAGTCATAAAATGATACACGAATCAGATATTCGATCCATTCTGTCAAATACCCTAAAAAAAGGGTCTGTTTACACATCAGTTGCTTTCTGGAAAGAAAAAATAATATTGTTATTAGTACAAACAGAATTATCTGCATGGGAATAATATACTTACTGCTTGCTTGGACTGTTTGTAGCTGCAAAAGATTGCAAATCAATGGCTTTACGTTAAGAATCCTGAGTGAAATGTGTAGATAGATGTGGATGGCAATATAAAATATGCCCTACCTTCAAGTGTTTGAAAGCTTTACTACTAAGTAAAGCCACAAGTTCAGAGGAAAATACACTGAACCCAAACACGTAGCAGGGTGAACTGTGTGACTATAGTAAATTCACATTTTTGACTGCTTAAATTCCTCATCAGCGGATGTCAGCATCGTACTTTCACCCCTCTGGCCTTATACAATGTGCACAGCCTATATCAGCCCTAAAACAATCTGCAGGAAGGTTTTCAACAAAAGCAAAAAGAAATCTGCCTGCAATCATTGTGTCTACTTTGTGCCCTCGCACAACCCCTTCCTCGGGGGCCCTGCTTTGATCTCTGTGCTAGCCAGCTCGAAGGCTTCCAGCACAGTGAGGGTTGTATACAGATGTTATGCTGCTGAACAGCCTGTCAGTGGAGGAGGCTGGGTCACAGGTCACTTCTCCTGTAAGAAGACACCAACAAAGTGATTTTGTCACAACAGTTCTACTCTTGCTCCTTTCCAAAGCAGAATATTGGACTCAGTTCTAGTAGATGATGTTTGGAGCTGCACGTTAATTTGCTTTCTAACAAAAATCCAAGTGTTGAATTCATTCACTATTAGTCAGATCAAATGCACCATGCAGCGCCACTGATCATCCAGTAATTGCTATGTCTTCTACACAGATATTCCTTAAGGATACAAGAATCCAGACAGAAGTCACTGAATTTCTCTTCTCTTACTGCAAACTGTCCACCTTACAACAGAACTTAGAGCAGTTTTTGTCCCTTAGATGGGAAAAAGATAAAGTTCTTAAATCAACCTTAATCCTCTAATAATAAGCTAATAGACAGGATTTAAGGGGATAGGGCCACAAGAAGCCCAAAGACCTGTGCTTCTGCTTTAATTTCTGCGTTCCCATACACTAATATGTCTAAAGCACATGATAAAACAATGATCTTTCGCCCCAAATACTTTCTTTCTCAAAAACAGCAATGAGACACTGATGTATTACCCTCCGTTTTATCACCAATAAAGAATTGCAGGAGCAGCGAGTTCAGCTCAGCTATTAAAGGTCTATTAGCTTCAGGACAGTACATGCTTGCACTTAATCCTAACTGAAGCTCGCAAGCTCTGACCGAATATTGAAATTCACTGGCTAGAAAGTGAATTTATCAACCTCTAAGCAACCTGTTCTTGATAACTCTGAAATCCTGGCATGTTAGGAAACATGGAACAGTACACAAAGTCCTGACAAGGTATACCACACAGTTTTGAATTATTTATTTTAAATTGAATTTTCTAAGTAAATTAGGACTGCACTAAGTATTTTGACCTGATGTCTTATTCTCTCTTCAGGCTATTCCAAATAGCTCAGCAGTACTGCTATGAGATGGTATAATCAAATACATCACACCAGAATTGTAAAAAAGTGGTGACCCTCTTCCAGGCAAACTGGGGTGACTGAAGAGTAAAATGCAAAAACCAAGAACATTACAGAAAGATTTGCTATCAGCAGATGCCATATATATTAAATTGTAGTTTTATAAAAAGACCCGAACACAAGAAGATCACTATCACATAGCAGTATTTGTTAGGATGGATGAACATTTGCAAAATAGTGAAAAAAGAACATCAACATTCTACACGTAAATAACAACAAAATACTACGTGCAGCAAACAGAGCGTGCGTGCACCAAGTTATGTTTTCAGTCAAAAAGTAAGTATTCTTAGAATATGAATTCTAAATTACATGTATTTATCTAAAGGTACTACTTCTGAAAAAAAGCATGCCACAGTTCTATAAGCATGGGTTTCTCTCTATATATTTATATACACAGCTACTTCCTGAATCAGAATTGTGTTCTTTGTTGTTTTTTCTTTATGTTAGCCCCATATCAATTGAATATTTACATATTTAATCTGAGGCATAAGTCTTACTTCTGTGGACTGCAGCTTTGTACTCAAACAGACAAATACCTTAATGAAGTTGTGTCAGCATGAAAGGGTATATCACAGAATCGCGGAATTGCAGGAGTTGGAAGAGACCTCTGGAGATCATTGAGTCCAACTCTCCCCCTAAAGCAGGTTCCCTACAGCAGGTCACACGGGTAGGCATCCAGGCAGGTCTGGAATATCACCAAAGAAGGAGACTTCACAACCTTTAAGCAGCCTGTTCCAGTGCTGTGTCAGTCTGACACTATCAACACATTCAGAGCTTAAATTATATCTGTATTTGAAATACTTTCCTAATTATTGTATATTCCTATAAGATAGATATACTTCTCTTCAGAATGAGATGTAAGACAAAGTCTGGATGAGATAACTGGGGCTGCAACCATTTTATGCAACCATTTCATGCAGTGCAGTAAGCTGTAGGGAGAAGAAAGGAAGAAAACCTAATGCTTTCTAAATTCCTGCTTGTCTTAATAGAACAGATGCCATCATCTTGGGCAAGTAACGTGTATCTGTATTTACCATGGTCTAGAAGGAGACACAAGAATTTATAACATACAACCTGAAACATGGTCACATACAGATCAATTTACAGCTGTGTGTGCATATCCTACACTTACCTTTCACTATCATGCAGTCTGCCTTTCTACTTTATTCACTTCCACGAATAATACAATTATTTCCGTCAGTAGTATCAGGTAAATATTCTGTATGTGATCAGCAAGTAGGAAATATAATAATTAATCTGTGTTTCTAGATCCATAGCAGAGGTTTTCTCAGAGTAGAGCTAAAACTATAGTGCTCAATCCCACAAAATTCCATAAGATCAATAGCATTGCCTCTAACAAGAGTTAGAGCCAAATCTTGTACCATTTCTTTATTATTAAAATAAATGAAGTTACAGAATTCAGCCAAACATTGTTATGTATGAGGTTTTCAAAAACTGCACATAGTTCTGGATGCTCTGCTTCTTGTTTTCTGACCTTTGTAGGCTGTTTTCCAGCTCCTTCAAGCATACCTCATGGTGCTTTTCATTCTAAAGAAAAAAAAAAGGCAACACAACTTAGAAATAAAATGCAAATCAAATAATAATGTAATAGAGTTAGTAGCTACATTTTAGAGGCCTTATTTATCCATTAAAGTTTTCAGAGGCTTTACAGACTTGAGATACCCAAAAGGACCTCAGGATATAGAAGCCTTGCTTAAGCCTTTGGTCAAAACCAAACTGAACATGCTGGCCTGCAATTTCAGTCTTGAACACTTCAAGTCAGAGTACACAGTCCTGTTTTTGAGGGTCTAAGAGTGATAACTCTTGTATTGTCTCTTATTTATTGTAAATAGCTTTGTAGCTTATTGTCACTGATTGCTGGAGAAATCTCTATCAAAACCTTGGCTGAAGTCACTCTAATAATAGAAAATGTGTTGAGATTTGCTGGATTAGTTAAAAGAACAGTTTGGATGTAGCACCTCCCTTCCATCCTTTTTTGTTTTTTGGCTTTTAGAGAGTATTACCCATTTAGCAGAACCACAGTTTAAGAAGGCAAGTATCTACATATCAAAGCCTGGATATTTAAAATCTTGTCAATTTGAAAAAACGAAACATTCCTTCTGTTACTGACTACAGCAACATCAGCATACGACTGAAAGCTTTGCATAAATTCCTGTGTGGCAAGAATTTTTTTTCACAAGTCAGGAAGAAAGAAAGATGAACAGACAGAAAGAAAAGGAAAAAGAAAGATACTATTACGTGGTTATGAATCTAATATACTTGCTCAGACATGGTTATGCTTAATGAAAAATCTGAGAGGGAAATTACAGTTTCATACCTACTTTATGATTTTTATTTTGCTGGAAAACTGGTCTGAATAGGAAATATAAGCTCAGTGTTACTCCAGTTATATAGTAAGATATGCTTGGACATTTGTTAAATCTGCTAGAAGTGTCAATATACAAAACATATTGTCAAGTTGAAATAATTTGCTGTTCCCCCACACAGTTATCAACTATATTAAAAGTTTGGCTTTTAGCAGAAGAAACATTAAGAAATTATCACACCACCATTTCCATAAGTCAAAAGCAGTATTATTTACTCACACGGTGAAATGCACATAGAAGTTCTTTTTTCTCCTCCTGTCTCTCTCTCACTTCATTTTCAAGAACGAGCATTTTTGTCTGAAGGGCTTGTTCTAAGTATGACATTTTTTCAAATTCTTCAGCTACCTAAATTAGCATGACAGAGAAATTATGTACGTTTACTTATATTTAAACCCCCAATCAAATTATTTTCTTACACCTTAGCATTAATAGGGATATTGCCCCATTCCATCATCTAAAATTTCAGCTATTTCCCATCCACAAAAACTATATAAACCTGGAAACTTCTGCCTGAGTCTGAATGAAGTCTGTTTGAAAAAAAATATAATATTTACAAGAGGGAGCAGTTTTTGCAACAGATTTATACGTGTACTTCAAATCTTTTTTTTTTTTTTCCCCAAAACCAAATCTATACTCTCACATAGCATTGAGAAAAGTAATACTTATTTTTTCCAAACATGATTAATCTGAGATGGAAATAACAACCTCACACCTATTTTAATATCAAACAATACAATTCACTGAAATCTAAATTCCTTCATTTTCTTCTCCATTTTATTTAGCGTTTGCATCCTTTGTGTTAATAATAAATCTTTTCTTAACATTAAAAGCATGTAAATTCTTGCTTTAAGATTAGAAATATATCAGCACTAAAGTTTTTGTGGACCAGCTATTCCAAAGAAAATAAGAAAAAGGAAGAGTTAAGCCTTTGTCCATAAACTTAGTTGTGTGGGATTTAACCTAACCAACCTTCTTGGTTAGGTTGGTTAAAGCATTTTGATTTGTCACAAAAATGATGATGAAACGTTGGTCCACTGAACTTTGTCATTAATTTCAATAGGCTTTTAATTCTACAAAGATATTGAATGGTGCAATTCACACTTCAATAGAATCCCAAGAAACTTCTAGCATTGTTCCCTGTATGCAAATAATCTCTTCCCATTTTTCTTTTCAAGCATTCTTAATTTTATGTCATTTTAAAGTAGAAAATTGCAATCAAAGCTAAGAGTTGTATTAAACCATCAGTACCATTTTTCTTCCTTCCTCCAAAGCAGATTCCAGTTGTTTGGTTAAACTATTATACTCTGCAATTTTCTCTTCAAGCTGCAATTTACTGCACTGAAGACTCTCATCTTCTTTTTTGATCAGATAAGCAAGTTCTTCATTTTGAAATTGCATATTTTCTAGAATCCTTTATGCAAAAGAGTTTAACGTGTTATATTTCAGTACAGTGTAATAGCACAAATCAGTCACAGTCCATTTTTTTCTTAAGAATTACCTCTTAAGATGTTCATATTTCTTCTGAATGGTACTGTTTTCTTCTTCTAAGGAGCAATTACCCACAGAATTTACACCATCTTCCTCCTGCACAAATAACAATTCCTTTCTAGTGGAAAGACTTATACAAAAGTATTACAAAATAAATTAAGTATGCCCAATAGAATCCAGTCAATCTAATTTTGAGTTCAAGTACACATCTTATACTCAGGTTTTCAAAAAAAATGAAATACTAAAAATTTATGTGAGCCGAAGATGTGCTGTGTAACAAAGTGTAGTCGTAATGAAACCCATATGCTGCTTACGTAGCCTCATGTATTTAGATTAGCCATGTCTATCTCCTTGTGAACTTAGGCTTTAGGTTACAGCAAGAATAAGTTCCCTCACTGCTACAACCACAGGAACCATAAAAATGATACAGCATATATAAGTGTACATACATGTATATATACATACATACACAATTATCATGGAAGAACAGGGTTGTACTGACAAAGATTTCTGACAATAGTATGCATAATCAAAAAAGGCAACTGAGTCCATAAGAAGAGACTGAAAAAAAAAAAAGAAGCCAAACTGTCTTACCCCCACCCAGCATCCATATTGACTAACTTTTACATGTTTACTTTTAATTCTCGGAACAGTAGCAATGAGATTATTGCTCTTGCTACCATCCATCAGCATGAGATCAGCAGTAAATGGCCACATCTCAGTTCTGCTGGTATGACGATTTAAGGACAATCTCCATCATTTACTGGACTACATCAAGCAGTTCCATTCAGTAACTTGAGCTAACATGTCTGAGTTTGGTTATACAATTACAGGCTGTTCTATTAACAGTAAAATAAATAGTAAATGATAGTAAAATATGCTTTCAGCAGAGGGGCAGTAGGCTGATGTCCCCGTCCAGATGAGCACAGAAAAGAGCGTCTGCACATGGTCCAATTTCTTCAAAAGGAATTCTTCTAAAATCTAATCATACGATTAGAACATCTGAAGGACATAATCAAGATTTACTGCCAAAATTCAACTGCTGTTTATCAGCCTAGTGTTTATATTCCCCAATTAGTTCCACTATACTTAAGATGATTTTTTAAATTTATTCATAAAAATATGTAGTAAAACTAAAAATAGACATAATTTTATATGTGCACCTCTAAACTAATTATTGCTTAAGTAATTCACTAGGCAAAGATGGATTCATGAGCTTCTGAAACAAGTATTCATAATGACAGAAACAAGCAAAGTTTGATGCTATAATGATGATAATGACAGGAAATTGGAAAAGAAAAATCAAGATCTACATTTTAAAGAATAAAGCATGTAGAGACACAGAGACTCACTGTGTTTCAGCTGAAGTCAGCATGTCTTCCACACACAGGAAGATTAAATTTTTTTCCCACCCTACTGATTCAAACACCTGTGTCATTTGTGCTAGCAAATTTTTCTCTTCCAACCCAAAGCACAATAAAACAAACAAACAAAAAAAGGAAGTAAAGCCCAAACCACGGAAATGGATGCCACAGCTAAAGAATGCTGAGAAACGTTTAGATTCAGGCCTTAAGGGAAAATAAAAGTAGTAGCATTAACATGCTGCTAAAAAATGGAAAATATTTTATTGAAGCAGATATTTCATTTCTTTTTACCCACCTTTATGATGTATTCATTAAAATGCTGAAGTAATCATAAAAACATAATTTATAGCTATGTTTCTGAGCAGATATTGTCCGGTTTGTGAATTGGTCATCAAAAACCAAAATGAATGTAGTATTAAATTACTCCCCAAGATACAAACAATAATTAGATTTGCACATTTATTTTCAGAGAAGAATTCTGAAAGACTTGTCAGGACAAAGCTATTCTAAAGGACAGAGAATATATTAAATTAAGGATACAAAATAGAAAAGTAAACATAAATAACTAGAATTTCTTCTCCCATACTGAATTAATGTAAATACACTTGGCAATACTTTCTCAGCTTCTGATTTATGAAGCAAACAAAGGAAACAGTTTAACCATCACAAACACTAATAGGAAAAATTATTCTGGAGAACTTCTACATAATTTCCTCATTTGTCTTTAAAAAACTGTACAAACAAAGCACCTGAACCTGCAGCTCCCTGGGGGTTTTGCATTTCTGTGTGTTGATCCTTTCCCAGTAGACAAGATTTTCTTGAAATCCTCGCAGTTCTCCTTCAGCTGCTTTCAGTAAACCACAAACATGTTCTAACACCTTCAACTTAGGCTCTGCTTTGTCCCTCACCTGCACAGTATTATCACAGTAGAAAGATGTAAGTCTAAAGCTATGATTAACTGTTATGATACCTAACAGCTTTCCATGCAAGTAGTAAACCTAAAATTCTACACAAGTTGCATAGCGTCATCTGTTTCATCAGAAAACCCAAAGTGATAAGTTCATTGGAGAATTTTCTCTCATAACATGCAGTTGGCGACTAGGAACACTGATAACAAACATTTACAAAATTATGCAAGTGTTAGCAACATCCAAATTTTGATTTTTATCATAATAGATTGTAGAAAATTGCATGCTTACAGGAAAAATTCTAGCCAAACAAGTTCTGCAGTATTTGAAAAGAAGACAACAACTGATAACACCTAAAGCTGCACACAATGCTGTACAGATATTACTTATGGGATCAGAAAGTATTTTTCTCCATTCTGTAGACGAATGGAGGGAAAACAATGAGTATAAAATAAAATGAACATCTCAGGTGCTGTTTGTTGAGAACTAATTCTATTCTCTAAAGTCACAGCAGGCAACTGAAAACATGACCCTGTTTCAGCCCTGTTGCTTAAAAATATATGCAATGTTATGAGTAGTGAAACTGAGGAAACTCATTTTCCTGCTACTTTTCTATGATGTTTTCTGATGATTAAAGTGCAAACCATGTTCCAGTATTCAGCTCCACCTGCTGAAAAAACTTATAACTTGTCTCTGTGTTGGTTCTCGCTTTTGACTGCTGCATAAATCAAACTTACACCACTGAACAGTCTTGCAGTGGATTTTATTTCCTACACAACTTTCATAGATGCTCTGCTGAGAGATCTAGTTTTAAAATCAACAGAAACTTTTTTTTTTTAAAGGGATGGAACAAATTCTAAAATAGCAGCCCAACTCCTTTGTCATTTGTCTTCAACTCATTTTCTTCCTAGCTATTTGCAGTTTTGTAGTACGCAAAAGACACCCACTCAGAAGTTAATAAAGCAATTAAATTCAGATTTAACATGGAAAAATAAAAAGAGCCAGTACATTGTTACTTCTATTAAGTGGATTGCATTAACATCTGTAGGATCAATGTCCCACAGAACCGTTTGGGAGCCTACTATACTACTGCAAAACTTACCTCATAGACTTCTAAACATTTGCTTTCTCTTATACTCTTGTTTTCACTGAAGATGATTTTATACCTGGATTTCAGTACTTCTACTTCTGCTTTTAATTCTCGTACCTAGGACACAACATATTTTTAGCCTTTTTTTTTTTTAATCTAGAAAAATAGAACGATTAGCATTGCTTCTATCATTCTCAGTGTTACACAACTATTATCGTTAACTATTAGCGTTAATCACCATGACAACAAATGTTTTATTACAAATAAAACCTTTATGATTTACTCAAAACTGTTTATAGATTTAAAACTTATGTTTGAACATTTCAATATGCTGTTCACCTGATTTTTACAGTCTTCAACAATGTTTTCCTGTAGCTTGGTCTTTTCTTGCAGACATAGCAGGTCATTTTCAACAGAAACAGTACTGATTTCCAAAGCAGCAAGGCAAGCCTTGATTAAAACATGTGGGGAAAAAAAAGCCAAAACCAAAAGACATTAACAGGTTGCCCAAGGAGGATGTGGATGTCCCATCCCTGGAGGCATTCAAGGCCAGGCTGGATGTGGCTCTGAGAAACCTGGTCTGGTGGTTGGCAACCCTGCACACAGTAGGGGGGGTTGAAACTAGATGATCATTGTGGTCCATTTCAACCCAGGCCATGCTATGATTCTACGATACGATTAAAACAACCCAACCTACAATATATTACAATCAAGTGACCTGAAGACATAGAAAGCAGTAGCAATTATTTATCCTATCAATCAAAAATAACAGTACATCTGCTTGTAAGAATATTTACTTTGGAAGATAAATACAGTACAAAACCTGGAAATTCTTTAAAAAATTGTATCAATAATCAAGATAAATTCAATTATTGTGTTTGTGAAACTTTAATATAAAGAGAATAATTTCCAGGTAAGCAATTTTATATCCACTGACTGTAAAACAAACGACATCCTGGTTAAATAGGATGACTAGAAAATCCTGTTTCTATCTTTGCCATAGATTTCCACTGATAAATTTTTAACATCTCATTCCACTTCCTGTGAAAAAAAATGGGTCACAGCATCTATTCTACCAGTTTGGGATCTCTAGACAAATGAACAACAGCAAATGAAAGTGGTTAATTCATATATGCATCAGAAATCCAAACTGTTTCTCAGAGATTTATAGTAATCTCACCTTTAGTTTTTCATTTTCAAGATAAATCTTCTCATTTTCAGAGTTAACAGAATTTAGCTTTCCAAGAAGTTCCTCACTAGCCTTTCTTCTGAATTCCTCCTTTCTTTTCAGGTCTTCAGAAAGGCTTGTGATTTGCCTTGTTGGATAGCAAGAAATTCCACGTAACATATAATGTTTCCAGAACTCTTACTATGCAAATCAAGTTGTTCCTTAGGACAAAATACTTCATTGCTCTTATTTCATACAAGAAAAATAAATAAATACATGGGAGATCACATTTAGACATCTAAAGAAAGCAGTGTATGTTGAAAGATGATTTTTTTCCAAAAGAGATGTGGTTCACCAAGGAAGTAGACCCAGCTCAGTTGTAAATAAATGTATTAATTACAACACACAGTGTACTTCCAAGGCAAATATATCTACTGTAAAAAAAAAAAAAAAGAACGATACTGAATTTAAAGGAGTCTAACAGGCAATGTCCTAATAAGTGCACTCCATGGCTACATTAGGAATAGTACTTTCCATTTTTAAAAGCAATAAATTGTCATTTGTCCCTCACCATTTTTTTCATGTTAATGAAGTCAAACAATGAGAGTAATTTCACTCTTTAGGTAGTCATTTGTTGTCTAGTACCACAGGCCTTAATAGAATGGTACATCTCAATAAAGACTTGTATTTCCAGTTCAAATACAGATGGCAAAAAGCAGCAGTAAGTAAAAAGAGCGCTTGAAGAAAGTATCAGATGTTTTCCTTTTCCTCTTCTCTCCTAGGTGCTTATGTGTATACAATGAACCATAACTGCCTAGACAGATTTTCAGCCTCACTTCATTTACCCATACTCTTGTGAAATTTTAAAATATTCTGAACATATTTAAAGAAATAACAGATTTTCTAAAACAAAAATCAAACAGTCAAGCTAATTTAATTTGAGTTGTTATGTATTTGAGTGTGAATCAAGATCTTTATAAAATAAGCATTCTGCATTAGTCTGAGCATAAAAGCATTTACTGGTTTCTTTTCCTTTTTTTGAATTAGAGCCATATTAAAAGATATGTTAAAAGTTAAAAGATATTTGTCATTGTCTGACAAAGAAGATGGAATATTCTTCATCTACATTTCACTGCTTGAGTAAGATTGGGCAGTCTTGTCTTGCTTTTTCAGACAAGAGTAAACTCTTCAAATGCACATCTGTGAGGAACTCTGTCCACTAGTAGGGTGAGATATTAGTGGAATCAAAATAATTTTCCTGTCATAGCCTGCAGTAGAGCCTGAAAGCCCAAATAAGGAATTTTTACATCGCAGCAGTTGCAAGGGTTAAGACTCAAGTTGTTGAATCACTAAGTCAGTGATTCTGTGAAACAGCACAATAATCTCTAGCAAACTCCAGCTGAAAGAAACCATGCAGGTTCCTCGCTTCTACAAGGGAGTTATTTAAAAACAACACACTTGTTTAAGAATTCTAGCTTCATTTCACTTGTTCCAGTTTCCAGCTACTAAATTCTGCTCAGAATTTTAATATGAGTACATAAAATTTCTTACATTGTCAATACTAATAAGCTACTAAATACCAAATTTCTGTGACTGGAAGAAATAAATTAGATCTCCACGAGTTTAACTTACTTCTTTAGGTCTTCTGTCTGAACTGCTAACATTGTCTTTTCTTCTACCATTCTATCATGTTGTTTTTTCCAGACATCAGAAGCTGACAGTATCTCAGACAATTTCACTTCCTACAGAACACATTAATTACAAATCATGTATCATAAGGATGCCATAAGGAGCACCATCTTGTTCTACAAAATCTTCTAAACAAGAGCTATTTATTGGAACTCTCTAGTACAAAGCAGTGTAAATTTCATCTAATCTCAAAAAGAGAACAAATAAACTACACACATTTAAAAAATATAAAGTGTAATACAAACTTATTTTCAAAGTATAGACACAGTTAAACACGGGTTCTCTATACCAGCTTCAGAATGTACCATTATTTAAGATGAAATACTCCTTAAAAAAAAATGCCTCCAATACATCTGTTCTACTTATAAACAGTATAAGTTAATACCAAAATAAAATTCTCTCAAAGCATTTTAAGGATTAAAAAAAGTATATAGCTATATAAGAAATGCAAGGTTACATAAATTCCAGCATTAACCAGCATACTATCTTGAAACGAAATAAGGTCTTCAATGGGAAGAAAACAACAGTATGAATACAAAACACTACCAGTTCAAGAGGTAAGCAAATGCTACTCCTCTGGACTGCTAAATGTAACTTCTTACAGAGATCAAAGGAAACAAAACAAATTATTAGCCATCTCCAGATATACTAACTGGAAAAATATCCTTATAATACAGGCAAATCCTAAACAATGGCAATGCACAAAAGTTGTGAGAACACTCTTATTAGGAAATCTAAATAAGTCGACAGAGGTCTTAGCACAGTCCCGATCCACCTGACTTTTTCCAAAAATTACACACTGTGCACAGGTGACGGGCAAGGTAGAAGCCACACAACAATTTGAATTAAAGTTATATGCTTGGATATTAAAAAAGCTCAAAGCAAGCAGCTTGGAAATAGAAAGCTAAGCATCCGTATGAGACACCGTAGGCTAATAAATAAAGGACACAAAGACTTCAGCCCCAGTTCTTATCTGACGCTATATCATACTTTTAAGCTCAGTTATTGCATCTCCACAAAGGTCTAAGAGAAGGATCAGAACATGTATAAATGAAGCTGATCAGACTCCACTTATTTACTATGAAGTATACAACTGCATAAAGACATTCACTAAATTTTAACAAAACAAAAACAGTGAGTACAAGAATGGTTTTCATGTCTCTTATAGCAAGCTTTTCCTTAACTGAGGAAAAAAATAAGAGATGCAAACGATGCAACAGAAAACTTTCCTATTTTACAAAGGTGAAAGTTTCCCAATTATTCATTCAATTTAATGCAGGACAACATTGGTCAGTGTAATCACTCACACGTTCTTTTACTCTGGAGGTTAAATTTTCCACAGCTTCTTCAAAGCATTCTGTTTTTTGTTTCTGGGACCTAATTGCTCTTCTCAGATAAGCCTTTTTTTGCTCACTTGTTTTCTTCAAGGCCAACATCTGACGCTTGTATTCACCAATTTGAAGTTTCCACTCTGCTATTTTCTTCTCTAGAGTCTGCAGCATAATTAAATATCAAGTCTTTTCAAATCCTACACCTTATAAATCAGTCTGTGAGGTATCATAATGAAGAACAGAAATTGCATTTATAACCTGCTTCCATTAGTATCTCTGTAAATACACCAGTAATATACTTTTTTTTTTGCTCAAGTCACTGATCAATATTCTAGCAAAGAATGATTAGGAACATGTAACTTTTTATTTTTTATAGTTGATTATAGTCTAACATTTAACTTATGTTTTACATTAATGAAGACAATAATGACACACTGCTTACCTACATTAATCTGCCAGATTTATTCATACTATTATCTACCAGTTGCCATAAAACACACATATTATGCATGAGATTATATCTGTCAGTACAGGTGCTGCTAATGACTCCAAAACTTATCCACAATCAATGGAAAATTTACGTAGTTTGCCATGTGAAAGATGGTCTCAGCTTACTAGTATTTAGTCCAACTCCCCTGCAGTGAACAAGGACACCACAGCTAGATCAGGTTGCCTAGGGCCTCATCCAGCCTTGCCTTGGAAGTCTCCACGGATGGAACATCAACCACAGCACTAGGTGATCTGTTCCAGTGCCTCATCAACCCTAACTGTAAAAGGCTTTTTCCTCATATCCAACCTAAAGCTACTCTCCTTGAGCTTAAAGCCATTTCCCCTCATTCTATTACCACAGACACTGCTAAAGAGTCTGTCCCCTACCTTCCTGTAGCTCCCCTTTAGATACTGAAAGGCCGCTATTAGGTCACATCACAGCCTTCTCTTCTCCAGGCTTAACAGCCCCTGCTCTCTCAACCTGTCCTCATAGGAGAGGTGTTCCATCCCTGGGATCATTATTGTGGCCCTTCTCTGGATGCATTTCAACAGGTCTATGTCTCTCTGCATATAAATATATGCAGGAAATAGTTCTCATATAAAATATGACCTGCAGGAAAAACGATTTCAATGAATAGAGAAACTGAAAAATTTGGGTATGCATACAGTTTTCCTTAACTAGAGATTTCAGTAAATAACTGTTATCTCCTGTTACAACCACAGGGGGTCAGAATCACATAAGAATGAATGCTTTGGGCATTATTCAGCGACCAAGACAAATTTAAACAGTGAATTAAATTCCGTAAGCTATCCCAATCTTTTTCCTAAGTACTAACAAAGTCATCTACAGGATTTGAGCTGTCAACTGACTGTAGCATTTTTTTGGAGGAAACAAACAACACTTTTATACAAAGATTCAATGAAAATAAAGTTATTCATCAGTTACTTTATCCAGGTACTACTTAATGAAAATGTAGTAATTCTAACAAATGTGCTATGTAGTACAAGAAATTAATTTTGATTTATAGGAAAACATGGAACATGGTCAGACTTAAGTGGTTTTGGATTATTGATTCCTCCACAGTTTATGAAAAGAAACAGGTGCTGGTCTGTCACACATCTCAAACAACTTACAGTGGAAAAGTCATTCTGGGACTTGTCTCTCTTCCTAAAGCAGTTTCCATACACCCAATAGGAAAGATATCAGTCTCTCAGATAGTAAAATTAGATGAGTACAAACACTTCTATGTCTGCTTAAATTTCTTCAGCAGGACTACTACTATGTATAAGTTGAAATAATTAGAAGAAAATAACCTGCAATTAAGACAATGAAGATAAATTGCAAAATATAAATGCTATTTTTAAAAAATTGTTGCAGATTTTTTCTTGCAAAGTTTTCTTTGAAGTGATATATGCAACAATATATATTATTCAATTTGATCAAAGCTACACCTAAAAAAGATTTAACTCTCAATTCTGAAATAAACCCACAGAAGGGCTTTGCTAATTTGCCTTTAAATTTAAAGCACATAAAAATATGTTGACCTGTGTTTTCAGCCTTAATTCATCATTTTCCACTTCTTTTCTTTGAATCTGATACTGCAGATGAGCTTCAATTGTGTTTACTGGTCTTGATAGATACTCTTCCTTCAGTACAGGGACCTAAGAAAGGGAAATAAACACAGATTTACTGGTCTTTGGAGAGAATGCCATGTGATGTGAACTTTATTCTTTCTTCCTTGTTGAAGAATTTCCAACTGTCATTTTAACTCTCCCAGAAGGTGAAAAAGATAAAACATAGTCTACATGTATGCTCATAATCAGTAGCTTCTTACTAATGTTATCAGTGTCATCAAGACAACTTTTCTGTAGAAAGCTAACAAAAATCACAGACTTCAAAGAATATCTGTACACCTGTTATCTCATATTTAATTTAACTTTGTAAGACGAACTGGGCCTGGATGCACTGACACAGAAATCCAGGCTAAACAAAAGTACATAGATAACAGGTCCACCAAAATTAAGCCAAACTGATGAGCTCTGCACTAAATAATTAGACAGGAGCTGATTTTCATTAGACCCCAAAGATCACCAACTGCTGTAAAAATTACAAATACTTTTAAATCATTCAATTTTAGAGGTATACATAAAAAATGAGGGAAAGATGACTTCCCACCAGAACTCAAGTCAGCTGATCTATGAAATTCTTTCACAACTTAATTCTTTTGGCTTGCTTTAAATAAAACAACAACAAAAACAGAAATACATCATGTTACTAGCATAGACTAGAGTTAATGTTAATGTAGTAGTACAAGTGTTCACTACAGATACCAGTAAGAAGAGCACTCAAAGTCCAAAGCCACTAGTCTGGATTTGTGGCCCACCCAGAACTGTGGGGCATTAGCGTTAAGGAAAATCTGTACTCAAAATGAATGTGAATACAGTGTTGATGGTTCGAATATGTTTATGTAAAGAAATGTCTTCCAGGCATTTTTTTTAATGCCCAGATCTTTGAAATAATTGCTTTCATTGAAACATTAGATTACAAAATAAGAATATAGTATACTGGGAGAAAACATTTATTCCAAAATAGCTGGTCACTCACTTTTTTAAGCTGAATCCTGGATGAAAGTTCTTTAACGTGTTCTTCTCTTTCTACTATTTTTCTCCTGAGACTCTTCATGAAGGAGGAAAAAAATAAATTGTTTTCATGCCTAATATCATAATACGTACTGACAAAGATTTCAGTTAAAAATGACTGAGATTCCATTTCATATTTCATTTACAGTAACTGCAGTAATTGCTCAGAGTCGACTCTACACACAAAACAACGTATGACACACACTACTCTGTAGCAGCAGTGATGCCAAAATCCAGCACACATCACTTCTAAAATATGCAATAATCACGTGGTAGTGACAGTCCAATTGTATCAGTAAGCACTATGCTCCCTGTGCTACTCTGGTGTGAAATTGTATACCACAACATAGTCCTTTTTAAGTGTACCACGTAGAATAAGAAAGTGACAGATATTACAGTTCACTTACCATATTGTGGGTTTCATTTTCACTTAACTTCTGTATCAAAGCTTCAATGTTTTTGCTGTCTATCTGCAAGACAAGAGCAGGAAATATTAGCAAAGTACTTCAGTTTGCAGTTGATTTAGTGTTTAGCTTTGAATCTGGCATACTATTCAGTTCATTTTCAGTTCGGTACATATAAACATTAAAACTTGTGCTCCTGTGGGCTATTTAGAGTTGGTCACTTAAACCTTAAAGATTCAATTTATTTAGCGCATAAAACTACTCAGTGGAGGAAAACAAAGTGGGGTCATTCCATACGCCAGTTTATTTCTTTCAGCAAAAAGCAGTCTGAAAACCTTATGTGCTTAAATGTTATTTGAACACATAATCAAATACAGTAAAAGTATCTGTACAAACTGTAATATTTTACAGACTAATATTAACTGTTAAAGGCTTTCAGTAACTTCAGTTAGATATGAAAGCTTGAAGAATGAAATATAAAACACAGTCTAAGAGAAAAGAAAAATCAATCTATGTTAATTGTTACTATAAATCTAGGAGAATATATGTAGCTATAACGCTGCCAATGACATTTTAAAGTACAAATTTTGGAGGAGGACTAAATTTAAATAAATAAAACAAAACAAATAGTGGGACTTTCAATTTGTACATCCAAAACACTTTAGTGCCACTGCTAGGAGCATGAATCTAACATCTCCAAGAAGACAGGGTAACTCAGCACTTTATGCCATTAGACGTAACCTAAGCTCTGAATGACAATCAGCACCATAAGGCGTCCCAGATCACACACACACCAGCAATTAAATTATTAGCCACGGAACGAGGGCAGAACAAATCCTTCAGTCAAGTTGTGCTCAGTATTCCAGCACATACCACTATGTGCTGTGCTTGTTCTCCAAAGCATGTTGCTCTCCATATCAGGAATTGGAACAGCTATTTTCAATCCTTTTAAAATAAGCATGTCTCTTCCAGCTGGAACTACCTGTGCCTAACTAGCTCCTGCACCCTGTCACAGCCCACCTGGCTCCCCAGGTGCATCCATCTCCTTAATCTCTCTGCATTCCCATTATTTTAAAGCAGTTCCCTGTGGGACTATCCTCTCTCCTTCCATTGTCCAGGTACTCAAAACCTGTCCTGCAATTCACTGACACGTGACCCCTGGCTCCCACAGGAAGCTAGTGATTGCTTTGGATCATCTTACCTGTTTCTGTTCTCTTGTTTGAAGTAAAAGCCATAACAATCTTTTGGTGGTTTTGAGTGTTGTTAATTCTTTCACCAGCAAATCCTCCTGTGTATCAATAATTATCATTTCTGATGTAGAAGGTTTACAAACCTGCTAAAAGATTGTAACCAAAAGATTATACACGATCCACAACTCCCCCTCAAACGTTTGTTACTAATATTTACATATTGCTTTCGAACGCAGACAGTAAAAATAAATGAATGTTTGCAACGTTTAAAAGTAAAATAGCAAAAGGAAAAACGTTGCTGAAGTAATCTTTAAACAGTATGAGAAACACAGAGCTTTCTCTTCTACTCAAACAGAAATAAGGTATCTTTAATAGCTCTTCCTGATAAGTAGCCCAAATGGAATTAGAATAAATAAATAATAAAGAAAGGAAAAAACCAAACAAGCAAAAAAACCAACAACGACAAAAGGAAGCGGTAACTTTGCAATCAAAAGGTTTCCCAGAACTCCTTGCAAAGAAGTCGTCTTATGCTCATCTGCATATAATATAAGTATGGAAAAAGTTTGTGTTAATGTTCTTGGGGAAAAGATCAAATGAGACACTGGGATGACAGTTTAAAATGATAAATTATTTAAAAAACACGAAAACCTCCCTCCAAATTATAGTCAGGCAGCACTGACTTGTGACTTGTCAGTCTTTTTTTTTCCTTAAAAACAATGGCATGCAGGCTTTAAGAAATGCATCTAAATAAGGTTTATGTATATGTCTGTCAAAGGTTAAAGTAGGAAAATTCACACCTCTCTGCTCTTTCAAGAACTCTTTGTGCATCCTGTGCAGAAGGGATTTAGAAGTGGGACAAGCATTTGCAGAGATCAGAAATGTAAGACCTAAATTTCAAAAACCACCCATAGACATGGACAGAGACAATAAATTTAGACAATAATAATTAATCTTGAATCCAGTTTTTAGTATGCGTACGAAGTTTTGACTACAATGTACTTACATTTGTCATTCTGCCAAGTATGTCTTTAAAAGTTGGCAACAAGTTCTCTGCTGAATTAATTGCCATTTCTGCTTCAAAAATCTCCTGTGAAGCACCATTTTCATGAGAGGCATTTTCCTCCTCCCTGGCCACATACAAAATAATAAATACAACTTGACTTTTGCTGATAAGTATGCAAGTAAACAAGACTCACGCCTAGTTAATAACATGTAATTTTACAACTGTATTTTTAGAAGATGCGCAGTGAAGTTGATGTGGTATGGATCTTACACTTTGGCTTCTCTGCATCATTATTCTCACATACTTGTTTAAAAATAAGTTAAAAGGTAACTAATTAAAGCATTCCTCGTACTGTGAAATTTTACCTTCTCTCTTTGTCTGAAGCGCATCTTCTCTCTACGCTTCCATTCAAGTTTTGTGGTAGGTGATTTTTTGGTGAGCCTCCTTTAAGCAGTGGGAACAGTTCTGTAATCTTGATCCCATGTTTATCAGGCCGTGGCCCCCACATTTTTTTCCAAGTTTCCTCCTGCACAGTCGATACGAGCTTATAAACAATGTATTCAGTTACAGTTTGATTTGTCCCTGTCTACAGTGGTGCGGATTCACTGCCACGAAGTACATTACAAACAGGAATGGTGTTTTTCTGCCCCCGCAGTAATTGATCAGCATAAAGGGAATTGTTAAAAGACTTCCGAGAACTGAGAAATGAATGGACCTGAATTAATCATGCCATTGTCGGGTTCTCACATAATTATCTCCCCCACAGTCTATGAAGGTACTCCCTCTGTAGCTGTCAATAAAAAGCCCCGTGCCATAAGACTGTCAGCTCTATGGGAACCCAAAGATCAAAAACAGTATCTCTAAAATTAAAGAATGTTCAGAACAAACACCCATCTGTCAGCCTGCAGGAAGTAAAGGTTATGACTTCCAGAAGAGAACCGAGGAAGTCAGAAATGAAAGATCACATCTAATTTTAAAAGAAATCTTGGTTCTTTACTCCACAAGGTTTCCATATCATGCTACTGCTCATATTTAACTGATGTTATATATGAATTCCTTGTGATCTGTCCCCTATTTTGATTTACACAACCCTCTGAACTCTTTCAAACTTTGCAGGAACATTTTCATGCATAGGACATAAAAGAATATATATATTTCAACTATTTGTAATAAAGAAAATAAATAAAAAAGACTAAATGTTAAATATTTGCATAATAAATTTATATTCACATTGGTACTACGTTTTCTTTTACCCGTTCTCCTACCTGTTGTTCTGGGTCGTCAGATTCTTTGCTTAGCTCGGTAAAATATTTTCCACCTTGGGCAGCTTTTGTAGTTCTGTGACAATCATTTTTATATGGCAGAATCAGTGAGCAGAGTTTTCCCTCTTCTCGAGGTGTAACAGGTACCACACACCTTTTTTCCCTGAAACACATTCGTGATTACGTAGCATTTGGTATCATCCACCGTTAGGGTATGCACCTGCCCAGTTCAAGGCATGCCAGCATAAAACAAGTCAGCTCTTCAGGCAATTCAGAAGTGGTAATCATCAAACAAATCTCACGTTCATTTACGATTTCCAGCAGGTATACAACCCTGTGGTACCACAGGATGCACCCTCTGACTGACAGCTCACACCTCCTTTGTGAGGCAAAGGTGAACTCCCTGCAGTGAATGCGGAGACACCATGTGTCACAGCAGCTCATCCCATTTGGAGGCAGCAGCAGCTTTCCTCTTTCCCCAGTTGGGGTCAGCTGCTTACCTTGGAGCTGCACAGGGAAATGTGCTGCCCATGGGATGGAAGTCCAGCTCCAGGTGCTGCACGCTGGCAAACACACCCCGCTGCCCCTCTCCCTTGCCGAGCAGCACGAAGCTGCCTTGCCTCTGCCATACCCAGCCAGCACCAACTACTCCTGCTTCCATACCAAGTGGTGCAGCCTCTCCAAATGCGTTCAGCAGGCAGAAGGTTTATATTCTTCCATACATGTTCCTCTTGTCACATACTTGAGGAAACGTGTACCAGAATCCCAGGAGATCCCCCCACAGAATCAGGACGCAGTGCCCTATTTCAAACTCTTGCTGTAAGGCAAATAACTGCACCCCAGTAGTGTAGTTAACTGTTGTTAATATTACTTTTTTTAATGTGTACTTTCGCTTCCCGTTTTACTACGTGCTTACATTTCCTAGCAGGCCCAGTTTGGGTAACACAATCCGGGTCTCTGTATCTATTTCTTAGCTATATAACCAAAGCTGGGCTGTTGAATGCAACCACTTGCATTGAAAACAGCACCTTGGAGGGCTCAGTGCGAAATTTAATTTCTCCTAGCTCGTCTACAGATGCAGAAGAGAAGAAATAAGATTTTCACATCGTTTCAGTGCGCCATTTTTCAAGCTTAGCAGAAGAGAACAAACTTGCCTCGTTAACATCAGCAAGAAAAAACCCGTGAGCGGCAGAGCCGCGCGCGGGAGCGGTGCGGTTACACAGCGGTAATGCTGCGGGCGGCGGCGGTAACGGCATTCTGCCTGCGCTGCAGAGCGCCCCGTGCGGCGCCGCTGCCCGCGAGGTTACCTCAGGACGCAGCCGGGTCCCTCTGCAAAACGCAGAGAGAACGCAGCCCCGTCAGAGATGTAACACAACACAAACGAAATTTTGCGCAGGTATTCACGCCGCGTAGGGCTGTTTTGCTCACTAACCGCGTCAGCGGCGCACAGCAGATCTCTCTCACACAGAGCACAACAGATCTCTCTCACAGAGCGCACAGCGATCACCCCGAGCAGCAGCAAGCGGAACGCAGCCGAAGGAGAAGGCGAAGCTCGCAGCTGCGGTTCCACGCCCGCACGCCGCACACAGACGCAGGGTTCCGCTCCCGGCCCCGTCCCCTCACACGGCCCCCGCACGCCCCGGCCCCGCTCCCCTCACCCCACCGCCCCCGAGCGGGAGCGGCCCTCACCGCCGCCGAGGACCGCTGCAGCCGTTGCCGCGGCAACCGGGCGTCGGCAACGGCTGCTCCGCTGCGGCGCGCGCACCTCGGAGCGCTCAGTGCCGCGGGAGGCGGCTGTGACAGCACGGGGAGGGCGCCTGGGGAGCCCCGCGGGTCGGCACGCTCGCTGCTCCCGCTTGCTTTCTTTCTGCATGTTTCAATTAAAACATGTTTTTTTTATTTTTTTCCTGAGGTTGTCGTTATTTATTTAAACGGACTTCTCCGGATCTTTTTTTGTTGCGCAAAGAAAACAAAAAACAAAAAAAAAAAACCAAAAACCGTGCTCCTGGCTTTTCTGCTCCTTGGGTACATCTGTACTGTTTGTACGAGGTTAACAGATGCGAACCGAGGTGCAGCACCCGCAGAGCACGCAGGTAACGGCCTCCTACCGGAGCGACGTTTGGGTCGTCTCCCACGGAAACGCCTTTGCGGAGCCCTGCACGCAGCCCCGCGCTGCCCACGGAGCCCCGCTTACAGCAGGAGCGTTGCTCTGCTCAGAACCGCCACACAACCAGGGGACCCCAAATCTGCAAGCTGACGCAGGTGCCCATGGCACTCAGGTCACCACAGGTTTGGACGGTGTTAAATGCCGTCTCCTTGTCACGCGCTGGGCGACGTAGTGGTACCGATTCAGGAAAACAAGCGGCACTCAGGGCACGCAGCCAGAGCTGTGTGAGAGGCTGCGATAGGAGGAGCGCGGCTGGGGACGGATTGCTTCATTCCTCCCTCCCCCCACAAATGCTCTTCTGAACAGGATGAGGCACACATCTCTGAACACAGAAGGAAGTTCACATACACACACACACACACACACAAAACAAAGGCTAAATTCCAACATTTATAATACTATTAAAGATGAAATCACTCCATGATTCATTATGGTTCAATGACGTTTCTACCTGAACTGCGGGGGAGATTTTGTCTCTGCATGTGGAGAAGCTCTCTGCTTTGTTCTTTATAGGAACCATAGCTTTAGCAGTGAATCAATGATCTCCATCAGACCTTCGCACTGGCGCTGCAGTTTGTCAGCTGTGCTCTTGGTGTCTCATATTCTGCTCAGAGACTGGAATTCTAACTTCTCAGAAGTTGCTATAAAGTAGACTTACTCTTAAGGCAATACACGATTGCAATTATCTAGAAATAAGGTGATTGCTTAGGTAATAAAACAAAACTATGTCAAGGGTTAACCAGCATGATAGTAAGCACTGCACTTTGTACCTCATTAACAAAGAAAGAGGTATAAAACCTTTTTAAGACGGCCCTGTTATACAATGCTCCAAGTGGGAAATAATTAAAGGAAATATAATGAACAATTCAACTGCCACGTAACCAAAAGACTTAATTAGAGGTGCTGGAGAGTGACTTCTTCAAATACTGCAGAAACTGCGGAGTGTTTGTTGCAGCTCATGACTTTATCTGATTTAAAGGTAGAGTGGAACTTCCCATTTCTGTGTCAGAAACTCGAGAATCCAAAGCCACTCTTTGTCCATTGTTTAATTTTGGCAATAGCTGCTTATCACAAAAAGGCTCTGTTTTCACTTCATAGCTGTGGAACTGGCTTCTTTATAACTGCACATAATATGCTTGCAGTGCTGTGCTGGTGCTCCTAAAGGCAGGGAGAAAAATGAACTGATGTTTCATTTTTCAGAGGAAGAGCTAGAAAGCTTTAAAGAGAAACTGGGTTACCTGCTAAGAATTAAAGGTGAGGAGGGAACAAGGAAGAGACATAAGGAAAACAAACAAACCAAACAAACCAAACAAGGTTTATCCAGGAGGTCAAGGGGTTACATTAAGAAAGAAATGTGCTTTCAGTTCTCATCTTCTTCCTGGACTGGTAACTAAACTCCTGCCCATGACCAACTTGTCACCTGCAAAGATACATTACAAAGTGCATGGACATGTCACGAAACCCAAGGTTCTGTGGTCGTATCGATAAACAGGACTGTACCAGGTCCCAAATCTAAAGCCACCACTCACAGAACAATAAATATATAAACAGTGGCAATAAAATATCTTTCTTACTGATTAATTTGCCTAGTCATGTGCTCTTAGATTCTAACTGAAGGTTTCATTAATACTCCTGGAAATACAAAGTAGAACAGTTCTGTGTAATCCTTCCACTGCATCATCAGCAGATGTGTTCTTTTTTTTTCCTCTTTTGATTTGCTACTGCCCTGTCTGTAAAATTGTTCCTTCCCCATACCTCTATGTGCCATGAGGTGTAATGCTATCTTCTCTGGGAAAGGAAGGACTTGATCTTCCTTTCTCTCAGCCAATCTTGGACACTTACTGCCTTACACAGCAATGTATGTCCAGGAGAGATGACAACATTTCCTCACACAACTTAGACATGGTGGTTTCTGCTGCGGCATGCCAGCTCCTCAGGCAGGTCTACCCCAAAGTCATACAATCATAGGATTATTTGAGTTGGGATGTTCCCTAAAAGTTCACCTAGTCCAACTTCCCTGCAATGAACAGGAGCACCTGCAGCTCGATCAGGTGCTCAGAGCCCTATCCAGCCTGACCTTGAGTGTCCCCAGGAACAGAGCATCCACCACCTCTTTGGGCAACCTGTGCCAGTGCCTCACCACCCTTATTGTAAAAAGCAGTTTTGCATCCTTATGTCCAGTCTAAATCTCCCCTCTTTTAGTTAGAAATCATTTCTTCTTGTCCTACCACAACAGACTCTGATAAAGAGTTTTCTTCCTTACAGACCCCCTTTAGATACTGAAATGCCACTCTCAGGTCTCCCTGGAGCCTTCTCTTCTCCAGGCTGAACAGCTCCAGCTCTCAGCCTGATCTCACAGGGGAGTCCTTTCCTTGGCAATGCTTGGGGTTATCAGCACTGGGCCAAAGGAGTTCTGATGCTATAGGCTCCCACCTAAGGATCTTCATCTCTATGTGGAGGACTTCACAGAAAAAGTAGATCATTTTCACTGCTGTTAGAACAGCAGCAGGTGTTTCTGTATTGTTTCTATACCTGAATGGATAGAAGAAGGTACAGGTCAGTAAAAGGCAGTTCTTCCTCCTGAACAACATTTTACATGGTGGCAGGTCTGGCTGTTCTTCATTTGGAGACCGCCGTTTCAGTGCTAAGCATGTTAGGCTATGGCTGAGAGTCATTTGGGAACGTGTCACCCTAGATGCAGGTTACAGCAGCTGCTGCATTGCAGAACCGCCTTTACTGCATGCACTGACCTGCCTGGGTCAGAGCTCCTAGTCCTCTTTGTTACTGTAAATCCAGCTGTGCCACAGCTCATTTCCATGTGACTCACTTAAAACTTAGTCAGACATCAGCTATTTGCAGGAGTCTTCTAGACCTTCTAAGGAGGAAAGTGTAGCTTTCATTTCTCCTTACTAATCAATCCATGAATATACTTGCATTCACTTCTCAATTTAGACGTTCTCCCTGTGCAGTGCATCAGGCTGGAGAGCAGCCCCTGCAGAAAGGGATCTGGGGGTTCTGGCTGACAGCAAGTTGAATCTGAGCAGCAGTGTGTGCTGGCAGCCAAAAGGGCCAACTGTACCCTGGGATGCATCAGGCCCAGCACTGCCAGCAAGGAAGGGGAGGGATTCTCTCACTCTGCTCTGCACTGCGCAGCCTCACCTCCAGCACTGTGTGGAGGTTTGGGTGCCACAGAAAGGACATAAAGATGTTAGCGTCCAAAGGAGGGCTACAGAGATGAGGAAGAGTATGTGGCTAAGGTGTGTGAGGGGTGGCTGGAGTCCCTTGGTTTGTTCAGCCCAGAGCAGAGGAGGCTGAGGGGTGGCCTTATGGCAGCCCAGAGCTTTCTCATGAGGGGAGCAGAGGAGAGAGCTCCTGGCTGAATTCTCTATTTTATCAGTGTGGCCACAAGTAGCCCTGAAATCCTGCGGCCCTGGAAGTTCTGCCTTGCAGCAGGCGGGGGCAGAGACCCCTCCATACATGTGTGGATTGGACAGTAGTGCTGGATACAAACGGTGCCTGCTGACAAATGGGAGCTACCTGGAAGGGAGAAATGTGGCCCACTGAAACTGTGAGTGGGAGCCTCGGTGGGTGTTACACGTCACAGACGTCGAGCCACCCTCCTGATGTAACTGTAGGGCTGTAATAGTAGGGATGCCATCCCCAGGTTGTTCATGCAAAGAACAAACTTCTGCTTAAGCCCTAAAAGCCCATGGGTTCTCAGTGTGGGCTGCTGGCGGGCTTCGGCTCTCGGGTTTCAGCACTACACCCGTGTCGGGCAGACCGCCGGGGAGGCGCCGGGCACCGCCGCCCGCCCAGGGGGGGCTGCAGGGCATGCAGGAGAGGAGGGAATGCGGCAGGCGCCCGCCTCGTCCTCCTAAGCCCGCAGCTCTTGTGCCGGGGAAGGCGGGCGGCGGCGCGGCGGGCGGCGGGCGGTATGAGCGGCGGAGCGGCGGCGGGGGCTGCACTGCTGGCTCTGGCGCTGGCGGCGGCAGGAGAGGCAGCGGTGGTGCTGCGGGACGGCGGCTACGAGGGGTTGCTGGCCGCCGTGCATCCCCGCGTGCCGGAGGACGGCCGGCTCGTCGCTCACCTCCAGGTAAGGCGTAAGGCGGCGGGCCCAGGAAGGGGCAGCCCGGTGGCTTCGCGCTGCCCACCAGCCGCGCTGCTTCCCAGCCCCGGAGGGGGAACCGGGCCCGACGCGTACTTCTAGGCGCCACTAGGCTGTACAACAAATACTGTAGTCGAGATCAATAGTGGAATGAACATACTGCTCATCCCGTCTTTTCATTGCATGTTTGCCAGGAGATGATCACCGAAGCTTCTTCGTATCTCTTCAGTGCTACAAAAGGCAGATTCTATTTCAGAAGCGTGAAGATTCTGATACCTCCAACGTGGAAAGAGAAAAGTTATGAGAAACCAAAACACGAGACCTACGAAAAGGTAAGACTCAACACCAGCTGCAGGAAATGGGGCACAACTAAAAGCTACTTTGAACATTTATTTGTATGCCCGAATGTACGATAACTTTAAAAAAGTAATATGAAAACCATTCACATGAGAATGCTCTTAAGATCAGACAAAATGATCCGTGAACCACCACTAGGAAGTGCATAAATAATGAGCATCAGTAACAACATGGAGTGGTACCATCCTGTTGGTTTTAAATGAGAAACAAGAGAGTGCTGAAGTGCAAGAAGCTCCATGTTAAATGCATCATAGTCCATAAGCTGAGTGCTTTACAGGCTTTTGAATCATTTTAGAAGCCTGGTTTGAATATCTTTGATCTGAACATTCTTATTTCATTTCTCTACTCGTTTTCACATTTATGACAAGTTGGGAATGTTTGCTTGTGAGTTCCAGTGATGACTGTTCATTTTTTTTCCCCTCTTGCATTCTTAACCCATCATCCTTCTAAGACATTACAGAATGGCTTGGGCTGGAAGAGGCCTTAAGGATCTTAAGTAAATTAGGTCATAGTTTTCTAATTGTACCGTGGCTGACATTTGTGCTGAAGACAGCAGTAATACTTGTCTAGGTGGAGTTTCAGACTCATTAGGAGAGGTCTGGCAAGAAAGCCAAGGAAATTCAGAAGATCAAAGTCACCTTGTTGCTACAGAAATAGAAAAAGAAGCATAGACTCCATTTATTCAAAACTTTGTGTAGCTGCAATCCAGGAAATGGGATACATACAAATCTGTATTTTAGTGCCTTGCATGGCCGTTGGTACATAATGACCAACTCCACAAGTATGAGATATTTGCAGCAGACATTCCAATATATTCTCTCAGTAGGCAATATAATATATAACATGTGACATGTACAATAAAACAATATATGTATCATATGTAAAAAAAAAATAAGTGTACATAGGTCGCTCCAAAAGCAATGGCTCTGATGTATTTCTGTGGAAACTACAACAGCTACTAACAGCACAATAACACTGATAGAGCAAATTCTCAGCTACAAAACACTATTTTTCAACACAGTCACCACTGTTAGCTGTGCATTTTCACCAGTGATGAACAAAAGCTTGTATGCCATGCTCATAAAAATCTACACCAGTAGAAGTGACCACTGTCACTGTTGCCACTGCTGAAATGCACCACTCACCAGCTCACTGTGCTCACACTTAACTGTTTGGTCTCCATAAACATTCAGCAAGTGTCAGTGAATATCAATGGATTCAAATTTTTCTGCATGGAGGAATTCAATGAAACACCTTTGCTTCATCCACACTTCCATATCAGACTCTATTCTGTCAGACTGCCCCTCTGCTGCCATCCGTCACACAGCAACAAAATGGGATACTGATGGGAGAACTCAGCCTCTACTGCCATCCCACCAACATCCACCTATGACATTGTGGGCTGACATAATAAAACAGGAGGCATTACTTTCCAAGCAGCCCTCATATAAAATATAAAAATATATATAATATTATAATATTAACGTATGTTTTAGTTGTGTTCCTGCTTGCCACCTTCTTTCATTTGAAACTGTCAGAGGCTGAGTAAAGATAACAGGGACATACCCAGTGTTTGTTTTCCAGTCTGTCTTGAGCAGACTGGTGCTTACTACCAGACCCTCTGATTTGCAGTTACCAATTCACACTTTCTTCTTCCTCTCTCCTTTGAATGCCTGCTTTTCTTTATATTCTCTGTAGTTGGAATTCTGTTTCAGACTAATGTATTAAACCTTCCTCCTGTCTGAAGTCATCCCAACTGTTAGTACATGCAGCCAGCTCTGCAGTGCCACCTGAAAGGAACCTTTCTTTCTAAGTCTGGGGAAAAAATAACCCTGCAGGAAAGTGTTGACAATGATGCTTCTGACTAATTCTTCAAATGATGTTCTCAATACGTAGTAAAATATAACATGAGAATAAAATTCCCTGGATTTGAAGTCTGGGAGAAAAAGGAAAAATGTGGCTATGTGCAAGAATAGAAGTTGTCCTTGCTCATGGCTCTCCATTTTATTACTGTAGTCACAGGTTCTAATTATTCCTTATAAGAAATGAATGTAATATGTAAAGAGCTTTAATAAAGGAATATGCCACTTCAAGCTTTCATTATGCTGCTGGGAAATCTTTCCATTATCTTCTATTCATCTTGCAGTGGCAAAAGTTAGGAGCTCAGTTAGGATCTGGGTGGTACTGCACTGGACAGTTTAAATAAACAACAAAGCATTTAATCCCTTAATCAAGTTACTTCTTGTAATTTTTTGTACTTTTTATGGTTTTAGGCAGATGTCATAGTGGCAGCTCCTTATTGGAAACATGGCGATGACCCATACACCCTGCAACACGAGGCGTGTGGAAAAATGGGAAAATACATCCATTTCACACCTAACTTCTTAGCAAATGATTATGCGACAGACATCTATGGCTCACGGGGTAAATTCCCTAAATTGTTTACTTCTCCAGTCTGCCCTTAGTGTGCAACAAAAGATGGAATATCAAAAGCCAATGATAAAATAAGCCAATTTTAATTAACATAAAAGCTAAGATTTCTGAATGATGTTATTTAGTCACGCTTAAGCACAGTGAGCTGCTTGATATTAAAGCTGCTTGTGGTGTGATGGTGTGATTAAAGTCCCTGGTGTAGTATCGCTGATCAACTCTTCAGGCAGTGATATAACAGCCAACTCTGGTCCCCCTGTGTTTGCCCTCTGTCCTTTCTGCAGGCAGAACCTTTGTGCATGAGTGGGCCCACCTTCGTTGGGGGGTATTTGATGAGTATGACAATGACAGACCATTCTATGTCACTGGACAGAATCAGGTTAAAGTTACAAGGTAATTCAGCATTTGCCCATTCTACAAGCTCTTTCTGGTATGTTTTAGAAAGCTGCCTGGTGTTTCTCTGTAAGCGCTGTAAGATATCCCAGTTCCTTTTAGCCCTTATTTTACCCATCATTAAATATTATTCTTTCTTTATGAGTAAATTACTATCTTCTGTGTGTTCACCTTTTCCCTTTTCTGTGGTTGATGGCTTGGCAGAGGTGATGAGTGTTACATTTTTCTGGCCTCGCACTGCAGACTTCATCACTTCTGTACTCTACTGCTGGAGAGGAAATGGTGGTCGTTGAGAAATCCTCCTTCCCATGATCTGTTTAATCATTTCTCCTTTCTCTGAGCATGCTGCAAATCTGGGGCTATCCTGCTGAGCTTCTCTTCTTCAATCCATTATTTTGTCTTTGCTAAATCTGCACATCTTCACGTCTGCATTCACCATTTGAGGAGTGCCTGGCTCATGACCTGCTTTTCACTGTCTATACAACAAAATGGACCTTCAGAAACAAAGTTTTATTACAGTACATTTGACCTGGAACTCGCCAAGCCTATGGTTCACCAGGAGACCATTTACAGCTGTTTTCCAAGGTACAGAAGCATTTGGAAGATGTGACTTCTGGATGAACAAGATTGCTTCTGCAGTTGTAGACATTGTAATTGTAATATTTCTACTTAGTCAAGAGGCTGAAGTGTTGAAGAAGGAAAAAATCAATGATTCTTTTTGTCACTTTGCAATGGATATTCATATCTTTTTGCAATGTTTTGCAAACGTTTATGCAGGTGGCCTGCAGAGTACACTGCAAACATCATTAATGTCAGCACTATATTCAGGTAGGGTTTTAAGTGGAAATATATTCTTTTTTATCTTTAGATGTTCCTCTGATCTTACTGGCATCTATGTCTGTGAAAAAAACTCCTGCACTGATGGAAGTTGTGTCATTAATAAGCTAACAGGGCTTTTTAAAGAAGGATGTGCATTTATTCCTGAAAGAAATCAGTCTGCAGTATCATCAATAATGTATATGCAAAGTTTATCATCTGTAAGTACAAACATATAAGAACAGATTTCTTCCAATGAAACATACTGTTACAAAATTTGATATATCCTCCTATGCTACATTTGGTTCAACTTTTATGTAAGCAAATCAACTGTAATGTATGCTGCTATTAATGTGGTATGAAGTTTACTGTGTGGTGGTGTCTAAACTATGCGTATACAAAAATCACCAGTTACGGTTTTCCATCTTATATTTATTACTCTGTTATTGCTTACTTCTGTTTTTATCTACGTGTTTTGAACATTTTAGGTGGCTGAATTCTGTAATGAGCATAACCATAACAGAGAAGCACCCAATCTGCAGAATCGAATGTGTGACTACAGAAGCACATGGGAAGTAATCAAAAACTCTACAGATTTTGAGAATGATCTTCCATTGACCACCAGCAGCCTTATTACTCCTCCCTCCTTCTCATTGCTGCAGAAAAGAGACAGAGTCATCTGTTTAGTTCTTGATGTTTCCAAGACTATAGCTGGGGTAAATTCTTCATCAGATATACTTGATTGTACATTGTACTTTTTTTGTCTTATGTTTTCAGAACTTTATTCATCTAGAAATAGTTTCCATGCAGACAGAGAAACCTGGTTAGAGATGTAAGGAATCCACTTGACAGTGAGACTGTTTCGGATTTTCTTAAATCTTTGAGGCAGAGGAGCCATGATCAACATGAATGAGGCCAGGACAGCGACGCAGGATACTGGCCAGGTGGCTGTCAGTTGCAAGGTTTTGAGTGGAATAAAGGAATTTGTGTGCTGGGTAGCACAAGGCATGAGAAAGATTGACATGAGCCAGAAGGGTAGGGGGAAAGCTGTGAGGAACAAAAAAATTCCAGAAGAGATGGGTCTGAAGGCTTTCTTCACTGAGGAACAGTGTTCAACAGTGAGTGGGATAAATACTGGATACGTTTATGGCTGATCTTCAGTGAAACAAACCAAATATGATAGTGGGTTTGTGTATTCTAAATTAACATTGGAACTTGCAAAAGTGAATATTTTATATTCCTTCCCTCTGTGATATTTTCTGCCAATAATTTTTAGCTATCAGTTTGTAATTTGCAGCATTTATTGTTATTTCACATGCTTAACAAAATTCTTTGCTTTTCACTCCTTTTATGTGTAGCGTAACTGGATCAATAGATTGCATCAAGCAGCAGAGTTGTATTTACTGCAAATTGTGGAAGAAAACACTTATGTTGGTATTGTCACATTCAGTGACAAAGGAGAGATCAAAACTCACGTGCACCAGATAGTCAGCAATGAAGCACGGAAGCAGCTTGCTTCGTACCTCCCTACAGCTCCAGGGGGGAAGAGGGCAAATGTTTGTGCAGGCCTGAGGCTGGCATGTGAGGTAAAGCATCACATACACTGCTTCTGTTTGCATCTCTTGTGTAGATGGCTTGTTTTTTCAGTAATGAAAAACAATTCAGTAATGAATGTAAGTTTCATCTTTACTATTTTTCCATTCTGTTTTCTAAATTATTTCTAAAACTGAAGCTGACATGCACTGCATTTCTGCTGTCTGATTAAGTGGGATTTTGATTGCTAAATTCAATTTAGATTTGTCTAAAATCACATTCCTTTTTGGGCTTGTTATGCATTATGAATTCATTAACATGGTTTTATTATTGCATCTTTAAGCCCAGTATATTAAGGGCAACTTTTCCCTGACCCAGTTTACCTCAGCCTGCTGAGTGCTACAACAGCTCAGCAAATGAATTATGTGAAATGTACTCATCCTGCCACCAGGGTGGGTCACTGCCTCTCTGAATTTTGCCTGGGAAATCTGGGAGCAGTGATATTTTTTTGTGTCTGATTTTAATTGACTTCCTGCATGCTGAAGCCTTTAGTCTCAGCCTTCTGCTGGGAGGATTAAAGTCTGCATAAATATAAATAAGAGAAAGGGAAATACAGGAGTTGTTCACTGTATATCTCATTTCAACTACGTGTCATATTCTCATTTTGGTCCCTTTTATTTCTATACATTACTGCTATATAAAACTTAGAGGGTATTCATTATGTTAGGATGTCTTTAAAGACAGTGTCAAAATTAATTACAGTGTAGATTATGTGATATTTATTGCTTCTGCTTAAGTTTGTTCGTCTACCACCAGGTCATTAGGAAGAAAGAAGGACATTTGTATGGATCTGAAATTATACTGGTGACAGGTGGACAGGACAATAGTACTGGCAGGTGTTTTTCTGAAGTGATTAATGGTGGATCAGTCATCCATACTGTTACTGTTGGGCCCTCAGCTGCTAAGGAAATCGAAGACTTCTCCAAAGAGACGGGTAAGTATAGGAACAAACCATGACTCCAATCGGAAGACGTTGGGAAAACTCTGATGAAGAAGGTGGTGAGAGCCCACAGGGGAGTGATGGCTGCCCTCCCTCCTGGCACCACTGCAGTTCTGTGGTAAAACATGGTACATTTTGCGAATCACACATAGCTCTTGTGCCTTATATAATATCTAATAGCTAAATCTGTAATAAATCATGCTGTTTCAGGAGGATTTAAGTTTTTTGTCCCAGAAAGGCTGGACTTCAGTGACTTACTGGATGTTTTCACTGGAATTACGTCCAGAAGTGGAGATACATTCCATCAATCTATTCAGGTTTGTTTTTATAGGCACAGCTAATTATTCTGCTTACTGCTCTTTTAGATAAGATCCGAATGTATCAGATGTATCTTGGTGTCCTGCTCCCTCTTTCCAGGTGACAACTTCACCAGCCCGATGTATAATCATCTGCATGCAGGTTGAGCAAAGTGATGAGAAAATACAGTTGTGTTTACTCTAACTTCTTTTGTATTGCCTGGAAAACTGTAAAAGTTTCCTTGATTTCTACTGCATGCTAGAATATATCAAGCTGTTTCTCTGCAGTTTGCAGAGATAATTACCACTTCAAGCAAGGCACAGAATGTCATCTGGAAATTTGATCATCCAAGGACATAATGAGGATGAAGTTCTGTCTGCATCAGGAATATTATTCATTGCCTTTCCTTGTGGAGGAGCATATAGATGGAACTTTAAATCCATAAATCAGTCTTATTCAGTATCATGCTCTTTAATATCAGCATTTTCCGCTAGGAAAGTAGTAATATCCCACATACCTCTGTATTTCTAGAATTCCATCCAATAACAATGTAACATTAATAGAAGGCCTAATTTTTCTGTCACTTCTATGGTTCTGTGGAGCTGTCCCTAAATTGTGCTATTATATAACTGAAGGGGAGAATAGAGTCCCCAGTTATCAAAGGCTAATTTTAGTGTACATTTTCATAACTTTTCTAGTCTATCAGATCTGATAGTTAAAATGGTAGACCACTTTCTTCTTTGTAAGAACGTGTGATTTCCAGAACTGATAGAATAATTTTGTTCTTTCTGATAGATTGAAAGTGCTGGTGAAAGTGTTGCAGGGTACAGGAAACTCAGGAGGACAGTGGCTATTGATAGCACTGTGGGACGAGAAACCTTCTTTGTAGCCACATGGCAGGCTGCCGAACCACCAGAAATCATCCTGATTGATCCCACTGGAAGAAGCTATACCGTCAAGGACTTTGAATTAGATTCAGTATTCCATGTAGCTCGCCTTCAGATTCCAGGAACTGCAGAGGTACAACTTGTTCTCTTTTTGTCTTTTAGCAATGGGAGGAACATCCTGACTCTATATTTCTTCCATTTCATTAATGTTATGTTAATTAAAATCATTTAATGGCTTGAGATAGAATTGCTCATCTAAACCATGTGACTGCTGCTGTGTCTCAAACAGAAGTATCTGCTATGTTCAAGAGAGCTACCTGAAGGTTTTGTCTGTATTATCTCTATTACGATTTACACTTGATACACAACTTAACCACAAATTTCTGCATACTATCAGCAGCCAGTAAATGAATTTTCTCTCATTTCTGTTCTAAGCAATAGATAACATTTATTTAACATAGTAAGTCCATTTAAAATTACTGTATTGTACATAGAAACTTCTTTCCATCATAAAAGCTCTGAAGACTTTTTTTCCCATAGAATTTTATTCTATGAATACTGCGCGGAATACTCTGTGGAATACTCCCGAATACTCCACAGAAGATAAGGAAGTAAATTGAAATTGATGTTTGTGGTCTCACGTGGAACGGCTGCCAAGAGTCAGAGGATAATTGAAAAGCACTTCTTAACTCTGATTTGTAATTATGAGTGCTTCCACCGACAAAACACAGCTCCTTGTAGTGTTCTACTTAGTCTGAGTAGGCTGACAGAATTTAAATAAGGACAAATAAAATTATCCAAAAGATTGTTATTTCATTTGGAAACATTTGGTTGTTTTTTTTTCAGACAGGAGACTGGACATACACACTGATAAATGTTCACCTGGCTCCTCAAGTTCTAACAATGACAGTAACGTCTCGAGCAGCAAATTCTACTCTACCCACTGTGTCTGTGAAAACCTATATGAGTAAAGATACAACTTACTATCCCAGTGCAATGGTTGTGTATGTACAGATTAGTCAAGGCTTTTCCCCTATTCTTGGAGCAAGTGTGACTGCCATTATCAGTTCAGAGAATGGAGATACGGTTTCCTTGGAACTTCTTGACAATGGAGCAGGTAACAAGACTCTAAGACTATAAATTCAGAAGTATCTATAAAATTAAATTAAAAGACTCCCTTAAGTACTGTTTTCACTGAATGCTTCAGGATACAGTGCTCTAAGGCAGAGTTTCTAATGTTCTGTGGTAACACATCCAGGTGTTGCTGACCTTGTTGAAGTTATTTCTAGATAAACTTTTGTTCAGGACAGGATTTATATGCATGAATTAAATGCACAGATATATTCCAATAGGCAGAATTGTGCTGTGTGCATTAGTTATCAGTTGTCATTCCAGCTGATCTAATTGATGATGTTCAGCTCATTGGAAGATGTGGTCTTTAAATCTCAGTAACTTAGAAAACTGTTAACAAGGTGAAGTGTAAGCATCTCCAGACAGAAGTTGCAGGCCATATGCTTACTGCCTCTTAACAGTTGTCAAGAAAAGGTGTGAATATTCCAAAGGTGTTAGAATTTAGTAATGTTTAGTAACCCACACATTTGTTTTGCAGAAATTATTATGGTTAATTAAACTTGCTGCAAGGCAACACAATCTTAACTGCACAGTCCATCATGTTGGTAGAAAGGATTTTTGTACAGAGTAGGTAGTTGTGAAATAATTTTGGTAACTTTTGGAGCTACTTAGATAAATTGTTGTTTCTATATTACATTTCACAACTGAAAACAATCAGAAGACTGTAGAATACTCTCTGGTTTGCATCACCTTGGAGGCAAGCCCTTAAATGAGAATTCTTTCTGGGAATGCACTTCAGAATGAGCACTTCGGAAGTGCAGGTCCTCTGTTTCCCCTGAATTCCTGAGCACTTTCCCAGAGCAAAGCTTGAGGTCCTGTGTGACAACTTGTGAAATAAGATGATTTCCCCAAGTTAGCTTTTTCTTCAGCTAACATTCAGTTCAAGGAAGCATCTTAACTTCAGATCATTTTAACATGCAGTCAAAAGCAGAACTGCACAGATTGCCTATCAGAGAAGAATTTACCTATTCTTAAATTCTACTTTCTATGTATGAATCTAGAAAGCACAAAAACCCACATCCATTACTGTCTGAAGTCATTTTATGTCACTCTTCTATCTAGGTTCCGACATTATTAAGAATGATGGCATCTATTCCAAGTACTTGTTTTCTTTCTCTGGAAATGGCAGATACGGCCTAAAAGTTCATGTCCAGGCTAACAGGACTACCGTGCCACAAACTGCAATGCCATGGAGTCACGCCATGTATATACCAGGTTATGTAGAAAATGGTAAGATGAAGTAATGCAGAGAAAAAAATGCAGCTTCATTCCAGGACCTGAAGATATCACATCCCTTTGAAAACACTAAGAGTAGGAATTACGATGACAACCCAGCTAAGAGAGATTTACCTGTGAAGGGTTTAACACAAAAATAGTCTGCATACCCCAGAGAAATACTGAAAGCAGACTTCAAACAACTGTAATGGGACAGTATCTATGTAATATAGGTAAACAGGATTTGTTTTTTGTCTGTGAAGAAATTATCCATAGGTTTAGTCAGTAGAGGACTCTATTCAGTCATCTTAAATAAAGAATGGTTAAAACATTAGGAGATTAAACTCTTCTGTTTATATTATAAAAAGCAGTAATATATAAAAACAGTTACTTCAATTTCATATTACCTTTCTTACTCATGCTCTTGAAACTACAAAGAAATAGACAATGCCCTTGAAATGGTCTTAAATGAAGAGAATGGTATTTTCGTATTTAAAACAGTATAGATGAAGTTCAGACAGTTTCTGGAGTACAATAATATGCAAACAGTTAAGATTAATGAGCATTTTTTAATCTTGTAGGTAAACTCAAGATGAACCCATCAAGACCCCCAGCTATAGAAAATAACGTTCAGGTCAGAAGAGGAGGTTTCTCTAGAACAGCTGTGGGAGACTCCTTCACAGTATCTGCAGTTCCAATAGGACCTTATATTGACATTTTTCCACCATGTAAAATTATCGACCTTGATGCCAGAATGGAAGATGATAAAGTCATTCTAACATGGACTGCACCAGGAGATGATTTTGACAAAGGTCAAGGTATGTTTGTTGGCTTGCTAGCCTGCCTCCTGCCCAAGATGAAAGATTTGCAGTGGAGTTTTGTCTCACTGACACCAATGGAAATTTCATTAAAAGCTACTGTGGTTCCAGGGCTCTATTCATGCTCTGTGAAATGCTGTGTTAATTATTCCAGTACTGAACTGGCTTGTGAGGATGGTACTAGGTAAGCAGTATTTTAAAAGTGTTTTGAAAGGAGAGTATTTTGAAACAGATATGAAGTTGGAATGATAGCTAACATACAGATGACAATATCTTTTAATACTTGTATTTTCAGCTGCAAGTTATGAAATCAGAACAAGTGAGACTCCTCTGGAACTAAGGGACAGCTTCTATAACACTACTTTTGTGAATACTTCCATTCTATCACCTCGGCATGCTGGCTGCACAGAAACATTTGAGTTTAAACCAGAAGCTTTTACAACAGGGAACACAACTGTAATCTATGTTGCAATACGTGCTGTGGATGACGTTTTTCTTCGCTCTGAGCTATCTAATATTGCACAAGCAGTAATGTTTATTCCCCCAATGGCATATCCCACTTCTAATTTGAAGTTTGGTGTTTCAACAATATTGTTACTATTCTTTGTATTATTAACAGCAGTTTGTCTAACAGTAAGTACAAGCCTTTGTTTAGTAAAGAAAAAGAAGAAAAAGACTCTATCAGAAAATGCAGCTAGGCTGCTTCAGCATAAAGTGTAAGTTTATCAGAGCTCTGGGTACATTAGAACATTTTACTGCTTAGACTTGTAAAAGTAAATATCCTACAATAAACAGAGTAAACAAGTAATCAGATTCCAGACATTATGAAGACACAGTGATTTAACAGCTGTATCATGTTGTCTATGAGTTTTACCATGAAAGATTGAGTGACAGTAAATCAAGTCATATGCTGATAGCTTATACTGCAAAAAATGTCTGTGTACAGTCTTAAAACCGTGCAGTGTCATGGCCTATTCTTACTGTGCAGTGGAAAAGTTTTCATTAAATTGAGAGAGATACTGAAGATAGCGTTCCTTTTTAAAAAACAGACAAGAAGCAAAACTAAGCAGTGTGAGTTCTGTCTATGTTTCTATGTAAGCACATACGCTATTCAGCTTCTAGGCATGGTGGGGAATTCCCAGGAAGGAGGAAACTGTGATCGTAGGGTCGGGGAGAAGCTTCCGCAATGAGGCAGAAATAGTCTTTGACCTGACCTAGCTGAAGGCAAAATAATGTTTACTGGAAACCAGAGCAGAAGGAAGGAGACTAGCTGAGGCATTCTGCTTTCAGCTCTCTGACGTGCCATGTCTGGGGAAAAACTGTACAGCCTGCAATGGTTCCAATATGTTTCTGCTACTAATCACTTGTATCCTTAAACAAGCAAACACAGAAAATGGCTTTCCAGCCAAGAGGTGGATCTCTACTATCAAAAATCTCATCACAACTTTTCTTCCCTGTTGTTACTGCTCTCCTTGGGTTTAGAGGGCTGAAAAGTGCTTAGTAAGAACACACTGGGTTGCTTTGAGTTTACTGTGTTCTTCAAGGAACTTTTCCTGCTCCTATAGAGACATAAAGGTTATTCTTTTATTTTTGTCTATATCAGTGTATACGTAAATATATGTGAAAGTTTGTGTATGTGCACATAAGCGTGCATGTGATGCTTTTTTTCCCGTAATAAGATTGCAAATATATTGATTATCTGGCTCTAAAACTGTGTGTAAAGTTAAGGCAGGGCAATATTTTATGGCCAGACTCTGAGTCAGTTTGCACTCCACTACTTCAGAGAGAAAAGAACTGAAGAAACTCTAGAATATGTTGTGTTAGATTTGCACTGCTTCTTTGAAATGAATTGTATACTGAATTACATACAACAAAGTCAACCAGGTTCTCTGTTACTAGGAGGATCTTTTCCTCAAAGAATACAGTGTAGGTGCAGTGTATTGAGCATTTCAGAGCAGGTGCAGACTTAAGGAGTTTGCATCGCATGGCAGAAATATGACATTTACATGTCATTGCCACCACCTCCTCATTGCACCTCTGTGGGGTGACACCTGCTGCTGCTGCACCCAGAGAGGAGTCAGTTTTGTAGCAGCTGCAGTTGGAAATAGCACATCCTGTTGAGAAGTAAAAGCGAGGTTGCTGTTTGGTGCTTTAATTCTTTGGTGATAATACACATCAGAAGGAGAAAAGCGCACAAGCCCATGGAAAGAGAAAGACAGAGAAGGGAATTTTGGCACAGGAGGGATCCATCCTTGTTAAAATCTATCCAGAGTGAAGAACTTAAGGCAGATATCTCTCTGTGAAAGAGACAGGATCATTTAAAGGGTATAAGCAGGAAGTCACCGGAGCTAAACAGCATTCCTGCCCATTCCCAATCCTTTTTATTTATAGTCGAGTCTAAATCCAGGGACAGGTTTCTGGAGATTTAAATAGTTCTTTCCCTAATGTAGGAGGTGAAGGAGAAAAACTGCTGTGCTATCCAATGAATGTAGGATAGGCGGAAGGTAAGATGGCATATAAGAACAGGAAGAGAATTGGTGAGGGTGACACAGGGCAGTGTTTCCGTGGGCCCTGGTCTGACAGAAGATGGTGCTGCACCGGGAGGACAGGCTCAGGTCAGCAGGCTGCCCAGCTGCACGGCCACCGTCTTCCTTCAGCTGCTACCAAGTGACCTGGGTAAACCTTATCACCTTTCTGAGTCAGCTGAAACCGCTTCTCTGTTTCCAGCACAAGATACAGAAAATGGCCCGGCGTTACACTGTTTTGCATTCCTTTCTGAAACCTTGCCCTTGGAAGTGAGCCATATGTTTGCAGATTGCTTCTGTGATTTCGTGTTCCGCCCTTTGAGATCATTTCACCTTCTTGCTGATGGAATCAGGAAAGGAGAGAGGATCATCACAGAAAAAAAAAAAAAAAAAAAAAAAAAAAAAAAAAAAAAAAAAAGCAGAAACATGCTTTTCCCTCAGATCAAGTTAAAAGACAAGGATAAAACAAGCACAGTTTTTGTAATGTTTACTCCAATGAGTAAACAGAAAGAAATAGGTGAGCAAACAAAAACACCACCATCAAAAACAACACCCAAGCAGGAACAGAGAGTATGGCATAAGCACACCAAAATGACGGAAATAAATACTTTTTTGGCTTCACATAGCCAGAAAATGGCTGATTTCAATTACTATACTGCAATAGGATGGGTTTTGACAATGGAGCAATGACCACAAGTGTCAACTGCTAGCTCCATGATGAGAGAAAAATCTGAAACTGAAATGCTTTTTAGTTTTAAATATCAGTTTTATTCTTCTGTACATGGCAGAAGAACAGAGCTGCAGAGGGAGTGACAGGTTCAAGCTGCCAAGGTAGTCCCAAGAGATTACAGAACAGTATTTCTCCATTACATCCTGCCTCTAAACAAGTGCGTGGTGTCTTATCAGGATATTTTAACAGATATCTCTCAGTGCTGATGATGCATCACTGTTGTCACGCCAGCTTTTTTTGGCCTTTGTGGTATCTGGCAGAACTTGAAGGAAGAGTTCTGCCTTCCTTTACGGACTGTTCCTAGAGTGCAGTGATTACTGCTGTGAAGATTATAAAAAGGTACAGAACTACACCTACTAGGTCATGTACAACTATGTGTTTCCTTGTCTGCCATCCCATGCTATTACTTGGTTTGGACTTACTGAAAGAGTTGATGGTGTTTACAACTAAATGTAACAGGAACAATTTTCTTCAGGAAGTAAACAACCTCAACCAGATTGTTAAGTTTAGGAAGCGATCTGAAGCAACCTGGTGTTTCAAATAAGAAATATAACCCAAATGAAGCCAGTTGGTAGGGTTAATAAAGAGCTAGAAAGCTAGGAAGAGATGTGAAGACATACTGGGAGAGGAAGAACAATTTGGCTATTTTCCAGCATCCCGATCCTAGGTTTTGCAGGTGCACAAAGTAGACTTGATCTTGGCATTCTACAGTTAAGGGTTGTGGAGGCTGTGGGGGGAGAGGCTGTGGGATGACTGCAGATAAAGTTGTTTATGGAATGGCCAGGGCATTTGAATCAATAGGTGCATTCAGAGTTTTGATGGAAGAAAGTTGTAATATAGACAGCAATTAAGTAAATATGTAAAAGGCACTCATAAAGAGTATAAAATGAAGACTGAGAAAGAACGATTGTTGTGTTATCTCACCTTAAAGGGCAGAAGTGTCAGCTGAACAGCATTTTCACCTTTTGACTTTGTATTAATGCGTGATGATTCTTTCCCAAGGCATGGCTCTTCTTTTTCTTTCTGTCCTCTAGTTGGACAGTATTCTTTCTATTCTTATAGTATGACATTAAAGAAAAGTGCTACAATTCCTATCTCACCTGAGCTAGTGAAAAATAAATTTTCTAGCAGAAAATTGACAAAAATCTTCCCTTGGGGAAGATCAAATTAATACCATATGCTTTCTGCTGGACTAAATAAAATGGGCAGCTGATCACAGGCCAGTAATGAAAGCTGAGAAGGTAAGTTATTCAGCCAAGTGTGTTCTTCCTGAAGGTGTGAAAAACAGTCTAGCTTGATTAGGTATAGTTCTAGACATGCACATCACACATCACAAGCGGGAAATGGGAACTTTACATGATTAAGCTGATTTTGCATAGACCTGCATGGCTGATCCTGGCATAAAGTGCTCTGTTGGTGGCCAAATGGGAGACTGGGCCACGCTGAATCTTCTAGATCTGGCCAGCACTTTGTTTTCATGCTTCCTGCTGCTCCACTGTTGCTTTTAAGCACTTAACCTTATCTGCTGGCAAGAACTATACACATTTTACAGTTTATAGCTGCTGCAATAAACTCAATGTCCTGATTTCCACAGAGCCAACAACATTTGTTTCACAGGCCCTTTCTTTAGAAGACTTTGTTGGAACTTGCCAGCTTCCTCTCAGTTTGATTGTTTCTCAGGGACAACGATTAAACTTTGTCACACCACTCCAGCTGAAACATATGTTAACTGGAAAAATCCCAGTCCAGGTATGGAAAAAAGATGAGGAGGCTAAAATTGTGGAGTCTGATCCCGGGATTCCCCTCACGGTACAAATAACTTCAGTATGGGAGTAGCTTTGCAATACCATCACACTCCCTCATGTTCCGGTCTGGACAAGTTTGTTGACCTTTGGAGCTGCATATGATAGAACAAAATAGGTATCCTGTAAAATACCTGCAAATTCCTCTGTTATTGTAGGAATAATAAAGAAAACAACTGGATTGAAAGCATTCTACCAGAAAATGTTACCGCCTGATACAGTAAATCCAAGGGTCAAACTGAACCCAAAGATCATAATAAATAAAAGCTCTCAAAGTCTATCTGAGTCATGCACAATTCCCAGCTCTGACTGCATGGCACAGACGAACACATACACTTTACCCACCTGACCTCTCAGCACATTCAGTGCTGACTTCCCTGTGTGATAGATATCTCTCTGGTCTGAGAGTTAAGTCAGAAAACTTTGCTAACCAGTGGCATGTAGAAGACCTTTAAAAAGGAGTTGTTTGTTAACACTTCCCAAGGCTTCAGTGACTGCTAAAGACAAACAGAAAACTAAATTTTGCTGATATGCCTCCTTGGTTTGGAGGGGAAGTGAAAATGACAATCAGAGAGGACAACACACTGATTAAGTGAATAACAACTGATATGGGTTAGAAATTTGCAGAGCAGAAAGTTGTTAATGAACTACACTATTAGGGAAAAACTCTGTTGTAGCAGAAAATGTGTCAAAAACAGTAAGAAACGTTAAGCAAAAATAAGGCAAGTACCAGATACAGTATAAGTACCGATGGTTTAAGAAGAAAAAAACCCAGCAAATTATTCTAGCAAATTCAATCCAATTACTCTATCCAATATTCAATATTTCTACCTAGAAATCTTCAGTCACAGCTATTTTTAGATTCATGTGCCTGAATACATTTTGCAGTTTAATTTTAAAGATTTGTGTAAAAACTTGGGCAGCAGTTCACTCTCATACCTCCTGAGGGCTCTTACATTACAGCTGAAAAGAAATAGTTTTTATGAAAGGGAGAGGGGAAGACCTGCAAAATTACTGAAAAAATCTAACCATCTATTCCACCAAAATAATTGAAAGGCAGTTATGGAAATCAATCAGTAAGGAATTAAAAGATGAAAATATTATAAAGCATGACCATGTTTATTCTATTTTTCTTCTTTATTTTTATACAGTTATGAATTCAACTAAAGATATATCTATGCCATGAAATGTCTGTGTGATTTAAATATAGCAGTGTGTTGGATAAACTAAGCACTTCCTTTTACATATGGGAACTACTCAGCTGATGACTCAAAAAAAAAAGTAGCTGGTAGAGAATCATCACCTCACAGACATTTCTCAAATCATTGCAAATCAGTGATAGGCACGATGCTATTAAATATTCTATCAAAAAAAAAAAATAAAAAAATAAAATAGAAGGCTACTTCTATATAAGTTTCTTAGAATATGAAGTGGGAAATTGAGAGGAGGGTTAGAACGGCCACACAGAGCCGTTGGTTGTGTAGCATGGTTGGAAAACTGATCCAACTCCAGAAAAAAAAACCTTTTGTTCCCACTGTGATTATTATTCACCTAAAGACAAAGAATGCCAGGCATTTTAAAGGGGGGATATCACATACCAACTATTCACTACAGTTTATCATCACTTCTTGTGATGATCTAATCTTGCTTTTCCTATTGTTTCAACTCCATGTTATCTTACTATTACACTACTAGAATTATCTGTCAGGAAATCACAAAGAGCGTTGTTTGCTTGATTATTTCTGCTGACTCAGAAAATGATCTTGACTGAATTTGACATAAAATAAACAAAAGATCATAGATCACCTGCAAAGATACAAGGAAGTAAATTGTATTTTTGTGATGGCAATGAGATACAAGCATTTCTTCCTGAAGAATGCAACCAACTTAACCAATCATTTCTCAATGTACTTATGGAGATCAAAGTCTTCTTACAAACTGTTATGCCTCTCTTGGCTCCAAAAGCGTTTGTATAAATAGGACCAACAATCCACTGTTTTTCTAACCACAGATGTGGGGACAGGGACAAATAATGGGTGTGTTTAGGAGTTTGATATTTTTGCTGTCTTTTCAGCTCCTGCATGTGGCAAAAGGCTCCATGGTGAAGCTAAATGAGAGCGGCTATGAGGATTTGGTTGTTGCAATTAATCCCAGCGTGACAGAAGATGCCAACATCATCCTGAACACAAAGGTAAGAACACACACATGTCCACAAACTGATTTTCAGTAGTTAGGAATGCCTTGACTTTTTCTACTTTGAAAGTAGCATAAGTCCCATTCATGTTAGTAGGTTTTGAATTAATAATGAATGAAGCCCAGAGTTACCAAACTAGTCATTTCTTATTTGCTTTGCCATATTTTGCTGTTACAAAGGGCACTAATTTCTTAAGACAGTGCTGTATACAGAGATATTTCTGTTTGAAGACAGGCTGAAATTCTATAAAGTAGCTTTCCAAATTATCTTTACCTGAAAGAATGTCCTATGAATTTTTTAATAGTCACTGGTTATACTATAATGTGTTATTAGCATTACATTATACTATGTATACATTAGCATAACATTATACTATAATGTGTTATTAGTCTTCCTAATGCTCTGCTTAAAATTGTAAAGGAAGAAGAAGAAAAAATGTTAGATTTAGTGGTATTTCTGGCTTTAACTTCCATTGCAATCCACATAGATGCTTCAGTGGATCAATTTTCCAGGAGTAGGATGCTGGCCAGGTTCCAAAGCAACAAAATTGTTTCAACAAAGTCAAGTTATTTTGGAAAAAAACTGCTGAATAGGATACATATTCTGACAAACATTCCAGGTTTTGCATTATGGCTAATGCCTTCTATACCCTGAAGTAGGACTATCGCCATCCCATGTCAGTTCTAAAATCAAGTATGAAGGATACCATCTTTTGGTTAGGCATAAAGTTTATAAAATTTCCAGACTTCTTTCACCTGATGAGTACAGGTTTACATGAAGCAACAGCAGATGTGATAGCTCACTTGTTACTCTGAGTCATTGACTGTCCCCTTATTTAGCAATAAATGGAGTTTGGATCATTCAATTTTCACTGACAGGCAACCAAAAGTTTTTTTAGGATAGAAGTGTGCAAGTAATGGTTACTGTTTGTGTAAGATATCTATCATCTGATAAATTAGCAGTGCTGTCAGTATTATGAGAACTTGCTCTGATATTCTTCCTTCAGATCCTTTGAACCATTTAAGTACACTGTTCTGCCTGCAGAGCAGACAAAGGTTGGTGTGGGGACAGCTGAAGTATCATATCTCATTACTGCTCAGCTTGTCGTGGGGTTATCACTGACCACCACCCTCAGTCCTGGCAAACTGAATGTCTACAAGAAATCTCCTTTGTCTTAATTTTGTGTGTGTATAACATGGATATTTGCAAATGCTGTCAAGCCAGTATTAATTTAAGGGCAAAATTCTTGAATTCAGTAATTTTTATCTCACATGAAGGCTAGAGTGTAAATTTTATCACAGTCTCTGATTAAGAGGAGGATTAGAGAACTGTTGAGAGAATCCAAGAACTACAACTAAGGTTTTGTGGTTTCTTCATTCCTTTTTTTTTCTTAGTAAAGACTGCAGTGCTTTCTTAGTTTTGTATTATGTACTCAGTTCTGCTTTATCCTACTGCTACTTTCTGACTAGGCTGAAGTATTCAGTGCATGAACAGTCAAACTTTAAATATTAATGTGGATATTGATGTGTTTTCTTTCATTCTCTAGGCAATGATCAAAGATGCTTCTAATTATTTGTTTGAAGCTACAAAACATCGATTTTTCTTCAAGTCTGTAAAAATTATACTCCCTAAAACATGGAAGAAAAACAGCACCTATTCAAGATTAAAAACAGAATCATATAACAAGGTATGATGTAGAGAACCGCTTATGATTAGAACCACAAGAAAAATCAAGACTGATAAGGCTACATTATGAACCACAGCAAAAGTTATGACAAATCCTGGAAGTTCTTACTCAGAAGAAGAGCTAGTGGGAATGTTGATAGGAAGAAAATAGTTGCAGGACTTCATTTATCACCTAAAGGATCACCTAAACCTTCTCTACATCAACATTACAAATGCCTTTGGTCTTGCTGTTTCAGGCAGATGTCATCATAGCAGACCCTTATTTGAAATACGGAGATGACCCCTATACCTTACAGTATGGAGGATGTGCAATGAAAGGACGATACATCCATTTCACACCCAACTTCTTGTTAGATAGCAGCATGATTAAAGTTTATGGAGAAAGAGGTAATGCTACAATTTAATTTAATTTCCTGCTTTATTATTAATATGAAATGGCCAATATGTTTTTAATTCAATTTTGCCTAACTGAAAAAACTTGGAAAAGAGACACTTTTTTGGAAGTAGTGAATACCTGTAAGATATTTCAAGCTAAATATTCAAGCAGTGGATCCAGAAGTTGTTAAATTCTTCAAAAACCTTAAGAAAAGGTTAATCTTCTGCATTTAACTATTGCTATTAGCAGTAGCCATCCTTTTATGAGCACTTAGTGAGCAAAATGTCTAGTGTCCATACACATGATTTTGTACTATTGTGACAAAAATATGGAGGTTTGCTGCCCAGTGGGATAGAGTTCACAAAGAAATGATTTTCCTCATCTGATGTTTGCCAGTTTGGAAAAAAAACCTGTCTTTATAATAATGCCTGCATTTCTATAAGATTGATATGGAAAACAGTTTGAGTCTTACTTACTAAATTGTTGCCTTCCTATTAGATGACTGACATCATCTACCTGGACTTGTAGAAAGCATTAGATATTGTCTCACAAGAAATTCTTATATTTAAAATGAAGAGATGTGGATTTGACAGGTACTGAATGCATATGGAATATATTGTCTGTTGGTCATATTCCAAGTATTGCAGCCAATGGCTCTCTGCCCAGGTGGTGACCAGTGATGACTGGTGTCCTTCAGAGTTTTAATTGGGACTGGTATCATTTAACATCTTTAGTGACACGGACAGTAGGATTGAGTGCACCCTCAGCAAGTTTACAGATGATACTAAGCTGAGTGGTGTGGTTGACTCAACACTGGAGGCAAGGGTTGCCATCCAGAAGGACTTTGACAGGCTTGAAAGGTGTGCCCACGTGAACCTCTTGAAGTTTAACAAGGCCAATTGCAAGTTCCTGCACCTGCAATCTGAGCATGCAAGCTGGGCAATGAATTGATTGAGAACAGTCCTGAGAAGAAGGACTTGGGGGCATTGGTGGACAAAAAACTGAATATGAGCCAGCAGTGTACCCTTGCAGTTCAGAAAGCCAACTGTATCCTGGGTTGCATCAAAAGAAATGTAGCCAGCAAGATGAGGAAATGATTCTCTCCTTCTACTCTGCCCTTGTGAGCCTCCACTTGCAGTACTGCATCAAGGCTTGGGACCCCCAAGACAAGAAATATGTGGAGCTCCTGTGGTGAGTCCAGAAGAGGCCACAGAGATGATCAGAGGGCTGAAGCACCTCTCAAATGGAGCAAGACTGAGGGAGCTGGGGTTGTTTAGCCTGAGAAGATGCCAAGAAGACAGCATTACTTCCTTCCAATACCTAAAGGGGCCTACAGGATATGTGGGGTGGGACCCTTCGTCAGGGAGTGTAGTCATAGCACAAGGTTTTAAACAGAAAGAGGGTAGGTTTAGATTCAATACAGTGAGAAATTTTTTACTCAAAGGGTGGTGAGGCACTGGCACAGGCTGCCCAGAGAAGTTGTGGATGCTCCATCCCTGGAAGTGTTCAAGACCAGGCTGGATGGAGCCCTCAGCAGTCTGATCTAGTGGGTGGTGTCCTTGATACGGCAGGGGTCAGAATGAGATGAGATCTCTTCTAACCTGTTTTCTGTGATTCTATGACTTCTGCCTCAAGGAAAAATTATTATCCCCCTTGCTTAACTATTTCACAATCTTCTATTAATATCTGAGGTAAGAATTATTTTATGTCCTTAAAATTTAAAAGAAAAATGCTGGGTATGTTTTAAACTGTTTTAGTTTGAATGTGTACATATTATTGCTTTTCAACAGGTAGAGTTTTTGTCCATGAGTGGGCTCACCTTCGGTGGGGTGTGTTTGACGAATATAATAACGACGCACCTTTTTATGTTTCTGAAAATGCACGTGTTGAACCAACAAGGTATCATATTTCATTTTTCTGCTTTTACATTGCACTCTTTCAAAGATTTTAAAAATGGTTTCAATATTATTGTAATTTGTGCTAAGTTATTACCTTGTATTGTTTCTGCAATCTGTTCGTATCATTAAAAGATGCTTATTCAGCATGGTCTGTTGCCTGCCCTGTGACCCAGAAAGCAACAGCTCCCTTTAGTGCTGTTTTGTAGCAGCACTGTTCTATAGCTCAGGCTGGATAATCTTTTGCTCCATGTGCAACTGCAGACTTTAGTCACCATTGGTTATATACCTAAGATAATCTTATTAAATAGCAGTTATTAACACAGAAATTCCCTAGTGAAATCTCTGTGATTTTAAACAGCTTCTACAAAGGAAGACACTAACAGCATGGACATAAAGAATTAGTTCAAGCTTTCCTTCTTTTCTAGTCCAGACACATCAACACAGTCTATTGCACTGCAACTATTAGCAGAATAACTTTTGTTCGTAGCCTACAAATATCACAAGAAATTTATCAACTCATCAGCAGAAGCCCATAAGTATTTTATGATTACAAACTCTTCCAGGTTAGTTTAAGGACTCTTCCAGGAATAGAGATTGTCTATCTGTGTACTTGTGTGGTGTTTAGGACCATGCTGTGCCAATGGCAATTTGTCTTCAGGCAGGCAAAATTTTGGAAAATAACCATTTATGGATTACGTGTAGATTACCAGTCCTGCCCACTTTCTCTTCCCCTAGGTGTTCAGCTGGTGTCACTGGTAAACCTGTATTCCGAAACTGCAATGGAAACCAGTGTACGACAAGAGAATGCCAATATGATGGTCAGCTATATGAAGCTGGATGTGTATTTGTACCGGATCTCAATCAAAACAGCAAAAATTCTATTATGTATATGCAGTCCTTACCTTCTGTAAGTATTATTAACTCTTTCTGGGGTGAGAATTTAGCAATAGTAGTCAATAAATGATTAGTTATGCTTCTTTGATTAATTTCTGCCTATTTTAATGAATATGAATGATTCTGTCATTCTTAATAGGCTCAGTTCCAAAGGACAACTGCTGTACAAAGCAGCTATTGGAACTGATCTGATGGATGTTTTATGTCAGTGAGGGTGACATTCACTGAAATCTCAGCACCCTTCTTGCTTCTCTTTTGGAAAATCAGATCAGTGGGCATATGAGTGAAGCATTCTTGCCAAATGCCTTGGCCATAAGATAACTGTTAAAGAATTCTTTTTTACACTTCATTGCAGAGCAATCTTATCTTTCTTCTTGTGTATTAACATCCTGTTTGGCCAGGCACCATGGCACACAGAAAGGTCACTGGAGAAGTCTTTGTGTGTCCTGGCTCCCATCACGAACTTCATATTTTCTGAAAAGCTTTCTTATACTCAAACTTTTGGGTTAATAACTCTTACAAATTTCAATCCAACATTTTAGGTGGTTGAATTCTGTGATAAAAATACTCATAATTCTGAGGCTCCAAATATGCAGAATAAGATGTGCAACTACAAAAGCACATGGGAAATAATCATGGAATCTGATGACTTTCGCAACTCATCTGTTGTTAATAGCCTTGTACCCCCCTTCGAGACTACCTTCGAGCTACTGCAGACTCAAGACAGAGCAGTCTCATTAGTATTGGATGTTTCTGGGAGCATGAACACGGTAAGAATAAACATTTTACAAGCAAATTTGTGCAAAAATTGTAAGAAGCAAAAAGAAGTTACAAAAGTAAAATTATTTTTAGTCAATTCAGTCATTAACTATTTAGGTTGCAGTATATCAACAGATCAGATTTTCCTGCATTTTGTCCATAGTTAAAGCTTTTCAGAAGAGACTACATTCTAAAGTTATTGTTTTTTATTCACAAACAGAATAACCGCATCACAAATCTCCGTACTGCTGCAGAAGTGTTTCTAATCCAAATTATTGAAATCGGCTCCAGGGTTGGAATTGTCACATTTGAATCTTCTGCATATGAAAAAAGTCCTTTGTTACAAATAACCAGTGTTGCAACACGTCAAAGACTTGTTCAGAATTTGCCTACAACTGCTGGTGGAGGAACCAAAATCTGTGCAGGCATTGAGAAAGGACTGGAGGTAAAGTACAGTGTTCTCCTTCAGAGGAGAGCCACAAAGATGATCAGAGGGCTTGAGCACCTCTCCTATAGAAAAGGCAGAGAGAGCTGGGGCTTTTCAGCCTACAGAAGAGAAGGCTTCTGGAGCACCTTACAGTGGCCTGCCACTACCCAGGGAGGGGCCTACTGGAAAGATGAGGAGGGAATTTTTATAAGAGTATGTAGTGACAGAACAGGGGGAATGGCTTTAAACTGGAAGAGGGTAAATTTAGACTAGATATTAGGAAGAAATCCTTTTCTGTGAGGGTGGTGAGACACTGGAACAGGTTGCCCAGTAAGGTTGTGGATGCTCCCTCCCTGGAGGCGTTCAAGGCCAGGCTGGATGGGGCCTTGAACAACCTGGTCTAGTGAGAGGTGTCCTACCCTATGGCAGGGGGGTTGGAACTAGATAATCTTAAAAGTCCCTTCCAACCCAAACCTATGATTCTATAATTGAATATTTACTAAATCTAAGCAATTATATATTGCAATATCAATTGCAAGAATATTGAAACAGCTTTACTGTTAAACAAAAATTCAAACACTGCTTAAAGAGGAAATTAGTCTTACATTTGAAGATAACAGTTCTAGATTTGTACATTAACTTCATTCTGGAATAAGCAGGTATTTAAAAGTTATTCATCTGTTTGTATCTCACTATCTATTCTTTTTCTTTAATGCAGATAATTACCAATGCAATTGGTACAACATACGGTTCAGAAATTGTGTTACTGACAGATGGAGAGGATTCAACTATGTCACTTTGCCGTGAAAAAGTGAAAGAAAGCGGGGCAATAATTCATACCATTGCACTGGGTCCATCAGCAGCAAAAGAACTAGAAGAATTTTCAAATATCACAGGTAAATAAGTGAACTCTTTCACCGGCATTCACAGTCATGTATGAAAATATCAAAGCATAGCAATTCACTGGTTTGGAAAAAAATAAATTAATTTGATTTGTAATAAATCTAAAACACATAATTTTAAGGAAATCTGGTTTTCATGACAGGCTTTTTTAATGCAAACAAGCAAAACTCTTTAGATACACAGTTCTGCTTTAAGAGTTGCCTTGATTTGAAGAATACAATAACACAAAAGCGTCCTGTTAATGAGGAGATGTAATTATGATATTCTTGGGTAGCACATAAAATGTAGTGTTCTGCAATTACCTGAATTTTATTTCTGGCATAGTATGTAATGGCTGGAACTCTCTGCATTCTTGAACTTACAAGCATTTTTTAAACTATATACAGAACAAAACTTTTCTCTAGCTTTTGCTACTGAATGCACTGGCTAGGAAACTGTAGATGCCATGACTGAGCTTGTCATGAGGCAGCAGAGCTGTCAGCTGAGCTGGACATAGTTTTGAAACAAGCATTTAAAACTATTCATAGGGGTGTTGTTTCATGCTACAACACCTGCAACATGCTGTGGAGGATGGAAGACTCCTTGCATAGCTCTAGAAAGCGATCTGACTATCAGAAAGTATGGTGAATAAATATTCTTATTTGAGAGGCGCACATGCTGTGCATATTCAGGTCCGTAGCCACTTGTAGAGTCCCTGGAGCTCAGCAATCAGTCTCTCCCTGACTCTGGGAGGATGAGACACGGCTCCAGAACCAATCACACTAGGAAAAGTCTCAAAATGTTGTACTTCATGCTATGCTGCAAGGAGTCATTTTTAAGTTGAGAGATAAGATGAGCTTGTCACACAAGCCAGAACAGATATTTTCATGAATTTACTGTAATACAAGTATTAACACATTAAAAAAAAAAGATGCATTTCATTTTCTGGTTTGTTAACAAATTGTCTATCTCATTAGAACATTTGGTACCAGAAGTCATATAAAAATTGGCATTTTTAGAGTATAAATTGGTATTACTGAATTTTTTACTCTTGTGTTTCAGGGGGTTTACAACTTTATGCTGTAGATGTAGATGTCCCCAGTAAACTAGTGGAAGCATTCAGTGAAATTACTACAGGAAGTGGCGATATTTCTGAACAATCTATTCAGGTCTGGATTTCAACACTTCTTTTATCTCCTATGCATTTAGTTGATCAGTAATTGAGCAAAGTTAGATACTAATGATCCTAAACTAATAGTGGCTCAAATTAAAAGTAGTATCAAACACAATTTTTAGTCATCAGCTACAGTTACAGTGAAATCAATTTATTGCCTTGAATTGACACTTCTGCCCCACTTATATAGAAGAAACCAAAATTAAGTTCATGACAGGCTATTTTCTAATTGCAGATTTAATTGTCATACTTACTAAATAGCAATAAGACAATTTTTTTCTCTCTCATAGCTCGAAAGCAAAGACCAAGAAGTTGTTTCTTCAGGATGGATAAATAGTACTGTGACCATTGACAAAACTGTGGGAAATGACACTTTCTTTGTCTTTTCATGGAGCAAAAAACAACCACTTTTCTTTGTGAGGGACCCCAAAGGAAAAGAATATGGAAGCTCAGACTTCACAATTGACAGCTCAAATTTAAAAACAGCTAGACTCAGTATAAACGGCACTGCAGAGGTAAAGACAGAATGAATTTTTGTTTGTTTATGAATTAATATTTCCTGTAAAGAAGCATAGTGCTTTTCTTTTCTTTTTTTCCTTCATAATGTTTTAAATATTTTTATATTTTAATTGCAGGTGGGAGATTGGCATTATTACATTCAAAATGTTGCTACAGTACAAAATATATCAGTAACAGTTACCTCTCGAGCAGCCTCTTCTGATGTTTCTCCTGTGATCTTGCAAGCCTACATGGAGAGGGCAAATATAGCACCTAATCCAGTTGTTGTTTATGCAGAGGTTAGCCAAAACTTCTTGCCTGTTCTTGGTGCAACAGTGATAGCCACCATAGAGAAGGATGGTGCTACTGCAGTAAGCCTTCCTCTTTTTGATAATGGCGCAGGTAAGAATCCACATACACAGTAAAATCTTTGCATTTATGCATCTTGGAATCCAAATCTGTGTTACCATCAGACTTACCATGTTGTATCATACTATGGTGATATCTTTAATCAGTGCAAAAATAAAAAAGTAGAAGAGAGAAACCTACAGTTTTAAGACAGAAGTAGGCTGCAAGACTTTTGTTTGGTGGGCAGAACAAATAAATGAGCCTTACACTGAAAAATCAGCACATCTTTACTGTGTTCCTATTGTGAAAGCAGGAGAACTGAGGATGGTAGAAGGTAAACTGCTCATATCCACTTTTGTTTCATGCAACCACCTGACCTCAAGTGGGAAGGTAAAAAGAAAGCCATCTGTTTTGTTAGTCCATCTCATATTCTGTGAAGATGGACAACAACCTTAATATTAGCTCACCAAAAAACAGCAATATCTCTTTTGCATGTTTAAATAAATGCATTATTATTTTTTTTAATTACTTTTTCTTAGAGCAATAGCTTGACATTCTGGAACTCAGCAACCCTTCATCTCTTTTTATCTTTCCTTTTTCCTTTTCTCTGTTAGTATTCTCACCAGTGGTGCAGACTTGTAGCTTTATGAGTTCAACAGTAGTCAGTAGCATCATCTCATTCTGACCTGGTTTTTACACTGCCATACTTAGAAATATAATACCATTTTGATGGATTATCTTGTGTTTCTTAAACACCATCTCTATTCTGAACCAGTGAGATTATTTTTCAAATTGCTGCTAAGATTAGAATAGTTAGCTTGGGTGCCACCAGCAGACCATTTACCGCAGCAACTCTGCAAGTTCACATAAAGAAACTTTTCATGATGAAATCCTGGCCAAAGGTCATTATGCTGTTGTTTTGGTGTGTTTTGTTTTGTTTTGTTTGTTTGTTTTTTGTTTGTTTTTGTCAATTTAAAGATGCTTTACCCAGTAGATGAACACTGAATATTAAGGTAGTGGTTACAGATGGTAACAAGAGGTTTACCTAGTTAAAAGTGTTAATACAAAGTGGTTCTTTTAAGCAAAATACATTTAAAATACAGATTATTACTGTGGGACAGTACCTGCTTTTAAAGACGTCTGCAATAAAAAACACTGTCAGGTTTTCTGCATTGTAATGTTTAGGTTTTATATTTCTGTATGAACTAACCTCATTTACCAGCAGGTATCTTCTTCTAGACATTAATTCTCTATAATTTAATACGAAGGTGCTGATATGACCAAGAATGATGGAATCTACTCAAGGTACTTTACTTCTTTAAGTGGTGATGGAAGATACAGTCTAAAAGTGAGTGCCCAAGGGAGAGATCAAACCATCAGACTTGGCCGTAGGCAAAATAGAGCCTTGTATGTACCAGGCTACATAGAAAATGGTAAGGATATTTGTTAAATAGACAGTTATCCATGTGTGTGGGGATCAAAAAATATAGCAAGTGGGATTATTTAGATTCACAATAATAATTCTTAATCTTAATAGATGTTCCACCTATCATTTTTACTACAAACAAAGCAAATCCCCTCCAACTATTGTTTCCTATGTACAGGAATAATGTAAATTATTGTCACTAATCTAAAATAATATTTTTTCTTGCTGCCATGAAAGGATAAATATTGCTCATATTCTGTATGTCAGCAGCTCAGAAGAAAAATTTCCACAGTTCTTCTGAGATTTTAAAATGGGTTTTGGGCATAAATGCATTCAACGTGCAATGTTAGTACACAAATTAATGCTGGTAGAAAATGTCACTTATGTATTCTGTTGGTTTTTTTTAGTACTTTTCCATTTTAATGCTAAAGATGCTCTAGTTGTTGAAAATTAATATTCACACACGTTTATATAGTAAAATTTAGAAGAATCAACATAAAAGATTGTCTAAAAATCTCACCAAGTATGTGTAGGAAGAGATGGAAAGAACCAATTTATTACAGCCAACATATACAACCTGCTTTACTAATCACAGAATCATAGAATGGCCTTGGTTGAAAAGGACCACGGTGATCATCTAGTTTCAACCCCCCTGCTATGTGTAGGGTCGCCAACCACTAGACCAGGCTGCCCAGAGCCACATCCAGCCTGGCCTTGAATGCCTCCAGGGATGGGGCATCCACAACCTCCTTGGGCAACCTATTCCAGTGTGTCACTGTCTTCTGAGTGAAAAACTCCCTCCTAATATCTAACCTAAATCTCCACTGTCTCAGTTTAAAACCATAGTATCATTTCCAGTTTCTAAACGTTTCAGAATTTTCCAACTGTTTGAATTTCCTAAATACTACATTCAGCATTCTGAGATCATCTTATTTGCTGTCTTTACCTCACCAACTTTCTATTAAATTTGAATAAGGAAAATAAAAGTTATGAGATGAGGTAAAAAGATACAGTGAAAATAAAAAGAAATGTAGATCAGAATTTTATCATGGTGAAAGTTGAAAAATTTTTCAAATAGGTGAAATTCAGATGAATGCACCGAGACCTGAATTGGCTGATGAAGAGATCCAAGCTAATCTGGGAAGTTTCAGCAGAACTTCAACAAGTTCTTTTAAACTGGACAACTCTGGAATTTCACCAACAAGTTCTCCACAAGGTTTTCCACCCTGTAAAATTACAGACCTCAATGCTTATATAGAAAATGAAACAGTAGTGTTGACTTGGACGGCTCCAGGAGGTGACTTTGACAGTGGAAAAGGTGAGTAAGATACTTCATGGAATCAGATTGATCCTCCTGTCCTAACAGACATGCCCTAAGGACCAGCAGTCAGATATGAGGACTACATCTTTCCCACCAGAAAATGGAACCATATAGAAAGTTGTCTTGTTGCATGTTTTAGTTCTCCTTATTTTTTTTTCACATTAAAAAAACATGCAAACAAATGAAAAAGAAATAAAGCAAGGAGTATTATTATCAAAAAGGCAAATAAATAAACTAAAATAAAACCACAGGACACTTTAGTAAAAGGTCTTAATCCGTGATTGTGCACAGTTTAAGAAAGAAAAAAGAGAAAATCAATGAGATTGGTACAACATGCACAGTCTAAAGCTTTACTATATGCACAGAAATACAGTAACATTCTAACCAAAATAATCTCTTTCATCCCAAGTATACTACATGGGGATAAGGAAAACTAATGCACAAACATTTCTTTGTGTAAACTAGAGACTATGTGTTCGAACGTACAGTTATGTACATTATGATTTCAGGTTTACATCTTACACTTATCTGAAACTGTCCAATAAGAAACCCCACAAGGAAAAAAATCTCTCTTTAAAAAAAAAATTTTTAATCCCAACTTCTTTTACGCAGCTGTTTTATAGTTAAAATGATCAGTCACTGCACTGTAGCTTAAGGCAGCACTGTATTAGTTAAAGCAAATCCTTACTGGTTTGGAGCTGGGCATATCATACGCATCTCTATTATCTAAACAGTAAAAGAGGTATCTGTAAGAGGAAGAGAGAGGGAGGACGGGGAAGTCTTGAAAAGCTACAACCTTGACACAGAAACAGTAGAATCCCCCCAAAACTAGTTGAACACATGCATAGCAACATAACTACAGGTATACTGATTGCAGACAAACAGGAGAATCATTCTATGTCTGTCACATTTTTTTGACATCAAAACCTCGTTCTGAGAGAGAACACAGGCCAAATGCAGCACAGACTTCTGTTATATACATATATTTTTTAATTGCTGTTTTTCTTTGAATAGCAGAATATAGTCCTTGCAAAGCTAAGAATATTGATGAAACAATGTTCTTAAGGGCAGTTAAAGGAAGGAGTTTCCAGACTTGGCAAAAACAGACTCTTGATGCTACAAAGTGAGGGTTAGCAGCAATCCTGTCTATCACCCATGCTAAGCAATGCAGTCCATAGTAAAACAGGAATTTTTCCAAAATAGTTCTAGAAGTTTGATACTGTCACCTCAAGCAGGGATATTAAAACATCTGTATTAATTTGTTTTTACATGTACTCTTTTTCCCCTAGCTGATCACTACATAATAAAAAGTAGTGCAAATCTTTGGAATCTAAGAGATGGATTTGAAAATGCTACTTCTGTGAATTCCTCTCATCTCGCACCTCAGGAGGCTGGTAGCACAGAAACATTGACATTTAAACCAGAACATTTGACAATAGAAAATGGTACCGTAATCTACATTGCCATACGTGCTGTTGATGATACAAACTTGACTTCAGATACGTCTAATATAGCAAAGGCCACATGGTTCGTTCCTCCGAAAGCATCTGTGCCTTCAGATGATGAAGGCAACACCAGTGACGGTGTTAACATTGCAGTAATAGTGGCAGTTGTAGCTGGATGTGTAGTACTTGTCTGTATTATTGTAAGTTCAACTGTGTGTATTTTACAAAACAAAAAGAAAAGAAAGGATCGTGCAATCAGAATGTAACACTATTGGTAAAATGATTTAAAAAAAGAAAAAAAAAAGAAAGGAATATAGAGTAATTTTTGCTATATGTAAGTTTCAAAGCAGAGGAAAGTAATTTAATGTGTGTGCTTATTTTAAGCAGATATGTATTTGTCTTTTTGACTGTCTTACAGATTTTCAAAAGCATGCATTAAATATATGTACTTTAATTTCTTTCTATGCAATAAACATGTGTACTTTAATTTCTTTCTATGCAACATAAGTACTTCACTCTTCTCTTGGGAGACCTTTCCAGTATGGTGTGCTTTATTTTTGTGTTAAATAAAGAAGAGAAAGGAAAATGATACATTTTATTTTATTTTATTTTATTTTATTTTATTTTATTTTATTTTATTTTATATATATTTTCCTGTTTTTATTTTGCACACAATAGCCAAGTAGGGCAAATTGCAAAAAGAAGTCAGAAACTGTTTCAGATAGTGCTATATGACTTCCTACATATCTTTTACAAGATAGACTTAATTAGCCAAGCACAGAAGTATTTACCTGCAGTCTATTTATTTTAAATATACATATATTTAAATATGTATATTTTCGGGTGTGTTGGAGAGTTAAATATGTCACAGAATCACAGAGTTGCAGGAGTTGGAAGGGATCAAAGAGTCCAACCCCCCACTAAAGCACGTTCCCTACAGCAGTTTGCAATGGCAGGTGCCTAGGCCAGTATTGAATATCACCAAAGAAGGAGACTCCACCACCTCTCTGGGCAGCCTGTTCCAATGCTGTATCAGCTCCACTGTAAAAAACTTCTGCATATTTATGTGGAACTTCCTGTGTTCCAGTTTTTGGCCATTGCTCCTTGTCCTGTCACTATACACCACTGAAAACCATCTGACCTCATCCAGTTGCCTCCCACACTTTAGATATTTATAAACATAGATCAGATCTCCTCTCAGTCTTCTCTTCTCCAGGCTGAATATCCCCGGCTCTCTCAGCCTTTGCTCATAGAGGAGATGCTCCAGGCTCTTTATCATCTTTGTTGCCCTCTGCTGGACTCCTTCTAGGAGATCCCTTTCTTATTTTGAACTGGGGAGCCCAGAAGCGTACACAGTACTCCAGACGTGGCCTCACTGGGGCAGAATAGAGGGGGAGGATCACATCCCTTCACCTGCTGGCCATACCCTTTTTAAACCAACACTCTTTTTAATGCACCCAATACTTCCAGAATGAGAGTATAACTACTTTCAGAATAAGAGTTACAGAATGTATGCAAATGAGAACATGGAAAATGTTCTTAAGTGGAGACTAATGAGAGCTATAAAATAGGAGCCAGGAAAAGCTTTTACATAACAGTAGGTAACTTAAAAGCTTAATCCACAAGTTCTGCTTTTTCATTATCTAGTGCCCAATTCTTTTTTTTTTTTTTTTTTTTTTTTGTGAATTTCTGTACTTCTACACAGTGCTGTTTCTTAATGAGCCTTATTATTGGATGCATTTTCAGATCTAAACTTCAATTTCCTCAAGCGATAACAAATGTTTCAATTTCAGGTAATATCAAGGCAGCAATAGCACCCACATTTTAGAGAATAGATTTCTTTGGAGAAAAGGGTCAGAAATAAAAGGGCTATTTAATGATATTAGTTCTCTTAAATAGCTTTTCAGTCAGCAAATGTCTATTTTCCAGATGTTTTTCCCTTCGGTTGCTTCTCAAGGATCTTCTCATTCCCTGAAGTATTTCTATGGCTGCTGCTACAAGTTCTTTCGTAGGAACTACATCACACAGTCGGAATAAACAGGTTGCAGTACTGTTTCTGGAACTGTTTCCTGGCATTATGTAAAAATATTACAGAACTTACACATAAAATCTTCGTGATCCAAGACAATTCACCTGGGGCACCCAATCCTACCAGCCCAGTGAGCAGAGCTGAAATAGACTATCGTGTGGTGACACTGACATCTAGTGGGCTCTAACAACACTTTCAGTTTTTCCAAATGTTCCTCAAAAGTTCTGGACAAAGCATGTCCCTCCGGGATGCTCTGACCATAACATAAACGCATGTTTGAAGGTAAAATTACATATGATTAATCCATGGTTGAATTTCTAATTTGAACATGGCTCTTAGTCTAAGAGAATGAAGAAGATTCATTTGAATTTTATAGGGAAGTGTCCAAAGCATTCAGTTCAAACACCGCAGCGCTCAGAGCCCACCTCCTGAACATCTCTTCAAGACAGACACATTTTGCTTTTTCATCTTTCCAATGACAGGGTAAGACTTTTTTTACTTATTTTGATTATTACCTTTACACCAACAGTATATATATATACTCTAATGCTGCATGGGTTGGGATAATAATCACTGAGGAAACTGCCACACTCTGGTTCAGACTAGCTAGAAAAGATGTACTTCTTGAAGTCAAAAACATATAAGCTTTGTTCCCAAGTATGATCTTCCAATGTTCTTAAAATAATTTCAGCATCCTGCACAGTAGGCAGTAGACTTCACGTCACAGAGAAGTTTAGTTTAATTATTCCTGCATTACACGTGGCAAAACTGCAGTACCAAGTGATAAAGTGACTTTCCCACAGTCACCAGCAGGGAAATATTAGAGATGCAATTATATCCCCAGTCTGTTATTGGATAGTAAATAGGAGGACCCCCAGCATTTTCCTTTAATTTTTGTTTATGTGGGGGCCACTTCTGGCCTATAAAATTCTCTATACAATCTTCCTCTGGGTATAGTCTTTTCTAAGGCAGACAGTTGGAGTGTGGGACCAAATTATTATCTTGCCTGGGTAACAAAATAACCCACTATGGCTCCAGGAATTATGAAACTGTGAGGACAAAAATCACATAAACAGATTTTTCACGAAAGCCTAATTGTACACTAATGCAGTCCAGTTCTCTGAAATTGCAGGGCCTTGGGCTACTGACTGCTTTGCCAGTTGCTGTACGCAGTCATGATACAACTCCAGTCAACACAGTCAGGAGGGGCACAGCAACAGCTGCTATGAGGATCGGTGTAAGTGTGCACTAATGCGGAAAGGATCATTAATTCTTACTCAGAGAGCTGTAGTTTCTGAGTGTAAGCATACGGTTGAGAACAGCTGCTTTCTGGTTCTGACAAATCCAGTCCCCAGATTTTACACGAAAGTCTGACTGTACTTAGGCCAGACAGCTGGCTCTACCGATTTCATTATCTTTACTCAGTTATTATCAAACTAAACTCACAGTTGTTAATATTGGCACAGATGTACAAACACATAAACAAGTGCTCTTTCCTATTTCGGTAAAATACTTTTTGACCAATAAACTGAGAGAAGTTTTCAAAATGTTTCTTTACAGTGACATAAACTCATCTCTTATTTTTATATTATTATTACTTTATATTATCTTTTAACTACATTAATGAATGTTAAATCAAATTTACCTTTGGATTTCCACGCAGGTGTATTTGTGCACTTTGAAAATCTGGTTCAAGGAATGAAGCTATTCTTCAGAATGTTTGTTGATGTTCTGAAGGGATGTGACTGCTAATGTGTTGCCAGAACTCTGAATTTCCAGCTGCTCAACTGCATTAAAAGAGGATATAAATATATAAATATAAAGAAAATAACTATTTTTATTTATTTTATACCACAGTTGAATAGTCATGAGTAGAAAGGGAAATAGCACATACACTGGCAAAAGTGGTGACCTATGTAACTCAGTGTACTAAAGAGCTGAATGTGTGTGAATTTCAGCATGAGTTCTGTTACTGGGATGATACGTACTCCCAAAATACATTCATTTATCTTAATGTATTTTCACTATGATATAAACTAAATAAGGAGGCATTTTGGGGTGGTCTTTGAATTTAAATCTTTGTCTCCAAAGCCTTGATTTGAACATTAGTCTCCCACGAAGTCAGAACACTGTTTTCAAAAGTCAACATCCCTGCTGTCTATCCCACACCTCTGAAGGAGGACACTTGTTCTCCAGCACTGGTGAAGAGGTGAACATGCTGAGTCCTCAGCTGTTTGCAGCCTATTTTAGTGCAACTAGAGAGGGTATCTCTACATGCCTTACGTTCTTTGAATATACCTTCAGAACTCTCTAGGTCATTATCTAGCTCTTATAATGTCTGCACACAAGGTATGGCCCTCCTTGTCTGAACCAGGTATGTTGGTTTAAACAGTTTGTCCTGAACACTAGACTATAGGCCTTCAGAGTGTAGAGAATTTCAAGAAAGGGAGTAACTCTGTAGTGCTTTGGGAGTGGGAAAAGCCTATGGAAGTCAGGATTCCAGATTGCAATCCAATAACCAATTTTAGTCATACATTAGACTATCGTGAGTTAAAATGGGGAAAAACATATCCATACCAGGGTTGCTATATATGAAATATATAAACATGCAATAGAACAGATCTTCCTCTTTGGTAAGTGTGGCAACCCTTAGCCTGATGAGTTATTTTCTCCCTCTCACTCACATTGACTGCTTGTATATTTGATAAAAGAGGAAGGATGTCAATAGTAAGAACTGAAAGTAACATCCAATGCCCCACATATGTCAAACAGCCCATGTGTTAGGGTGGAAGTACTGTTTTAATAAATCATTTTCCTGAGAATTGGAGCTGTCATCTTTAGGGTTCTTGAGAAAAGAAATAACCAAAAGCAGACAATTCAAATCTTTCCAGAATGAAATCTACGGAAGAATCTACGGAAGCTTAAAGGATGGGACTCTTCTTCCACTTCCATCCAAGTAATGCTCAAAAGGAGAGCATTTTCAGAAGGAAAGAGCTGAGTTCCAAGACAACAATTTCCTCTCTGATAGGTGAGGTTCATGGGCAGCTGTGGGGTTCAAGGTTCAAGATCCCACAGCATTTTGTTCTGGTCTGAGCTGAGCCATGCCAGCTGTTGTGAATTCCAGACTATACACACTGCTCAGCCTAGGCTTTGCTGGGCTACATCTCCCTGAGGTGGTGCTTCTGCCTCAGCATCGGGCACTGCTGCTCTCAGCTGTTTGGCACCTCGTGGAACTCCACCACTGGAACTGCTGACAACACCAACGAAAAATCTGCAATTCAATAACTGCCTTTGTGTCTCCAAATTTAAAATCTGTAATGCTGCATTATCTCTTTGAAGAACAGACACTCACTAGAGCTTATTATGCTACTAGAACTTGGAAACATGCTTGCCACAAAGTTTTTATGTATTAACAGTTACACATGTACGCGTCTGTTATCTAAGTGACCCAAGAAGGGCTAAGGCACACACAGCAGCTTTCAGGCCCTCTCCTTAACAATACCGCGGCACAATGGGAGCTTCGCACAGCTTGGGCTGTTTTGGTTTTAGTTCCTGGAATCCGACCAGCACACAAGAAAGATTGTGCTGATCCTTACAGTTATTTCCTTGTTCTGGAGCTCACTTCCCGCCGTCATGCCTTAGGATTTCCTCCAGCCTTATCAAACACAGCCCAGGGTTACTTGCTGTGTGGGTTATGTTACCTGACTGAGTGACCGGGATCGCTTTCAAGTTGGCAATATTAACTCATTGCTACAAGACAACGCATTGTAAATCTGCTTCCTAACAGCCCACATCAAAGCTCTCCCTTCTCAGGCGTTCAAAAACCATGACGAGGGATGTTAAAACAGTGAAAATTATTAAAACTAGAGACTAGTTGCTTGCTCACCGACACCATGCTACGATACCGAAGGTACTTTCAATGAATGCCGTGGCACCTAGTGCTACTTGCAGCTGTGTCTGTACGTGGTTATCCAAACAAGACTGTTGAACTAGCAGCGCGTTCTGATCGGCTGCTCACAATTTCTTGGCCACTTCCCATTGTCACGCTCCACCCGCCTCACTTTTTTCATGAAGCCGAGCACGATTTGATTTACAAAGCCCCGGGCTCAAGAAACGGAACGAGTGGGCGGCAGCGACTCCCGGAAGGCGCACGCAGCGCGCGGTAACGGCGCTCACAGCTCGCCCTCAGGCGCGCGCCTCCAGCGGCGGGAAGAGCCGCGCGCAGCGGCCCGGCGCCTCCCTCACGGCGGCGCGAGGCGACCGCCGCCGTCACTTCGGCTGCCGATCCGGGCCCTGCGCCTGACGCCGCGGCCGCGGCCAATCGGTGGCTGCGTCGGGCGCCGGCACCGCCCCCCGGCGGATCCGCGCAGGGACGGGCCGGAGCGGCGGCCGCCGCTGCGGGTGTCCGGGCTGAGTCAGCGCCCTCCCGCCCCCGCCGAAGATGAACATCATGGACTTTAACATGAAGAAGCTGGCGGCCGACGCGGGCACTTTTCTCAGCCGCGCCGTGCAGGTACGGCCGCTCCCGAGGGGGCGTGCGCCGCGACCGGGCTTCGCCGCGGCGGCCCTAGCTGTTGGGAAGCGGGCGAGGCCGCGGGCCGGTCCCTGAGGCCGGTCCTTGAGGCCGCCGCCAGTCGGCCCGGCGCGGGGCGTTGGCCGGGGATCGCGGTTCCGCCCCGGGCCGGACTACCGCCTGGGCGCGCCGCGGGCAGTGCCAGGCCCGGCCGGGCTGTCTCGGTGCGAGGGGTGCGCTGCGCCTCGGGCTGCTCCGTGCCTCTGCGCCCCGCTGCGCTCGGCCGGCTGTCTGGCTGTCTGTCTGGGTCCGGGCGTTTTTCCGCGGCCCGTTGCACAACAGCTGGGCTCGGCGGGCGGGGCAGCGCAAGGTCAGCGTAGGCCGAGAGGGGAGGGGGCGGCCGGGCTGGGCAGCGGCAGCTGGGGGGCGATGGGGCCGTTCCTGCGGCTTGAGCAGAACAAAGGTGTGACTCTGTGGAGTAAGCCGGTGTCTTCACTGGCTGCTCTGAATGCATCCTGCTGCCCGATCGGTGAAACTTGAGCTCTGACGTGACACGTGCAAGCATCTGTCTGCTTTAGTGTTGTTTTGTTTGAGCTTCGGTGTCGCTTTTAGGCTCGTTTGATAGCCCGTTGTTTCTCGATCTGTCTTCTCCTTTCTTTATGCTAAGGGCACTATAATTGGCTTTTGTTCCTTCGCTGTTGTCTTGAGCCGTAATCCTCTTTCTTTATATAATCAAACCTGAACAGATTTCCTGTAAGGAGGTGGATACCCAAACAGAGCACAATAATTCACAGTAATTTCTCGTGCTCTCTCCTTGGGTCAGGTTTGGAACGTGATTGAGGTGATTATCCGCTCAGATCAGGCGGACTATTGGCCTGTATCTTACTACTCAAGCAGAGCCGGCAATCAGTGGTACAGCAGAGCACTGAAGATGCAAACTCATCAGAACACATTGTTGCTCAAACTTAAATTACCTTAAAGCAGTAATTGTGGCTTTTCTACGCGTTGGAGGTCTTTCCACACGCAATTATTTTTTTCTGGCTTCTTTCGGGGCTGCATGTTTCCCAGGCCATCTCTTCCTCTCCAGCTTTAGCTTTTCTTGCAGAACAAGGGGAAAAAAAAAGAGATACAATTCACCCTTCATTGTAAGATCCTGTGGTAGGATCTTGTGACTTTTCTTGTATCTTGACTTTTTACATGTAAATACTTCTTTGCATTAAAAGTAACGTAGGCTTTCTGTCATGGTTTAAAGGTGGTATAAACTGTGGTTTACTCCGGCATGCTCTGTCTGCGTTGCTAGTTTACATCTCAATAGCTACATTGATAGGCTTCTTCATCTGAACGGAAATTAAGGGGAATGTGGAAGTAATAGCAATAGGCTCTACTGACTGCCACCCCCTCCTAAAATAAGATGTTTAAGGAGGGGAGTTGTTGTATACAACCGCATATATACATATACAAAACAGTACTATTTCCTCCATCATGATGTGGACGCATTCGAGCAACCTGTGGACACAGAGGTAGGAAATCAAGGGGGCAGCACTGATGCATTTTATTGGTACTGGAAACCATATTTCTGTCCAACTGTTTTTTGCCATGCTGCTCTATACTTTTAATCTTTTCCTCTAAGTGGGTACATGAAGTCTAACATGGACTAAGCAGTCTCTACACTATGAACAAGAGTTCTGGAAATATTAATTGGAAAGGTCATTTCATAAACGAATACAATTCTATGTAATTAGTCAAGAATCAAAGCCATTTTTATTGTATGTTAATAAATCTTAAAAAGCTTTTGAGAGCTACTTGCAGTACATAATATTGTTTTAAAGAGCCTTTTCAACGACAGTAGTAGCAGATCCATAAATAACTTCTGTGTCTCATACCGCAACTGAACTTTCTCGCAAAGGTGCCTTTCTTTCTTTGTAGAACCTCAAATACTGCAGTATTTATTTAGCCTTCAGATGTGTGTGCTATCAAAGTTGTTTTTATTCTGTGTGGAAATTAAACTTGGACAACTTGGTTTTATTTGCATTGTATTCTTGTTTTTTATTGTAACTTTAAGTATTCCAAGTAAGAGCTTGTTAAGAATAAATTTTGATAGTTAGAATGCTTTGGTGCTCTTACATTCTTAATTGGTAAGCTTGTTAGGGATGTAGTTCTTAACCAAGTTCTTCTGAATATGCCTGACTTTGAATAGGCTGTGAAGGGATGACATCATCATGACGAACCAATGCTCTGAAGAGAAGCGGGCCAAACCCTTAGTTCCAGTTTTGTTTTGTTTCCTGACATAAAACACTCATCTTCTGTCTTTCCTGGAAACCTGGGAGTTAAGTTCAAACTGGTTATGGATTAATAAGTGTTGGCATGAATTTAATATCAAGTGAAATTAATCGTCTTCTCTATTTATTTAACCAATTAGAGTTACACTGTATTTCACTGTCAAAGAAAACAGCTTGGAAAAGAATTGAAGAGGTCAGCTTACTGTTCCTGTAAAGCTTAATGGGATCAGCTGTATCTAAACAGCGTGGCTCTGTCCTACTCAAAAGTGCAGTCCCTCCCTCCCCCAAACATATATGCCACATCTTCCCAGGGCTGTCTATTTTAGCTTTTAATCCTTGCTTTAAAAGCTTTCTGTGACATCTAGTTCTAATTTAAGTCATCACACTGAAGTTGGAGCCCACTATTTTTTGTCCTGTTTGCTGCAGACAGGACTACATTCTTTAAATACATTAAAGGAAGCTGCTGTGAGAATCTATCATATCTTCAGTTTTCCCTGGAGGTGAAGGGACAACATTAATTACAAAACCTGCAAGGCTGAAGTCATCACTCAGTTGTTTTGTTACCTCTGGACTCTTTCCTTCTGACTCGTGTTTCCAGGTGCGCTATGCAAAACTGGACAAAATGCTTCAAGTGAGAACTCCAAGTAGCAAGAAGAGAAGGTAGAGCAGAGGATTTCTTCAAAATACTATAAATCATCCTTGTTGACTTGGTGTGATTATTACCCTTCTCCCCTTTTTTGCTGGTAGTAAGGGTGGGTTGTTGAACTTAACGTACAGATTTAACCTTAGATTTTCTTAATGATGTCTGGATAATTTTATGTGAAAGTAATATGAGCGAACAGTTGCTGTCCTAGACTTGCACTTGGAAACTATTTTTATGAACTGAGTGTTTTCAATCTGTCTGACTAACCACAGTTCACAGAAGAAAAGCTTGGTCAAGCAGAGAAGACTGAACTGGATGCTCACCTGGAGAACCTTCTCAGCAAAGCAGAATGCACTAAGCAGTGGACAGAGAAAATAATGAAGCAAACAGAAGTGCTATTGCAGCCAAATCCAAGTAAGGAGTCGTTCAGTTTTTTTTTTTGTTTGCAACATTTGAATTAATAGGCTTGCCAGAGTAACTGTTCACTGGTGTAGGTATTGCCTAAACTGTAACTAAATTCAGCAGTTTTCAATTTTGAAGGATTTTGAACATTTTGAAGAGCCATTGGGTATCAGAGGCACTGTTCCAGTTGCTTGCTTTCAGTTCTTCTGTGAGCCTTCAAGTGCATAAATATGTAAATGGAGATAATTAAACTGCAGCATTGGTTCCATACTCTTGATTGCTTTTAGAGTTGTTTCTTATTTAATTGAATTTCTAGCTCTAATTCCAGAAATCCTTGGTGGCTGTGAGAACTCTAGAATTTTTCTTGTAGATTCAGTGGCTTAAGGAACTTGATTAATCTGCTTCATTATGCTAAATTTCCTGTGCACTGCAAGTCATTCTGAAGCAGGCAAGATGAGCTGAAATGTTTGTCTGTAACAGTTTCTTTACTAAATAATTGCTTTTCCTAGACACTGAATGTTTAATGCTCCCAGATTTGTGGGTTTCTATAAATGATAACTTTTATTTGTTTTTCAGAAGTGCTCTATTAGGTTCTTAGAATGAAGACTTAGAGCTAAACTTTTGAAAACCCCATTGTATAAGGAAGATTAAAAGTATAATTTTTCACTTTGGGAGATAGCTGTAACAACTCGCTGAAATAAGCATGACATACAAAATACAGACAGCTTCCAAGAACAACATCTTCATCTTAACATCATTCACTTAATGTTGAGCTTGTATGTTTGGATTTTAAAGTCCTTTTATTCCTTTTCTGTTTGTAAGTTGTGTTTTGAGTGACAGTGATTTGAAACGTGTGTGTTTTTTAGATGCTAGGATAGAAGAATTTTTCTATGAGAAACTGGACCGGAAAGCACCAAGTCGTATGAATAATCCAGAATTATTAGGCCAGTATATGATCGATGCTGGTAATGAATTTGGCCCAGGAACAGCATATGGTAAGCGAAAGCAATGAATGCGGGGGGAGAAAAAATGCTCATATATGTTTTTACACTGGGGGGAAAAATATGTTATTTGTCTCTTTTCAGGCAAAACAATTCAAAGACTTTTCGATCTGTTTGAGGTGACTTGCTCTGTAACTTTGTGTGTTAGGAGGTCAGTGACCAGGTTTCTGTTCTAATCGAAAAATAGAACTTAATGTTGGAATACTACCCATCTTTGTGGATGAATGACATTCTGGAATCTAATTTTCTAGTTAGACATAAAGACAGCATATCTGACAACACTTAAAGAATTTAATTCTAGATAACATTGTTAAGAACCTTCTCTAACTTCACAGTATTCCTGCTTTTCATTTTATGTATGTATGCGTATAGCAAAACATTTCTATAGGTGACTATTGAGCACGATCTAAGCTTTGTTCTCCAGCAGACTTTTATAACTATGACAAGAGAACTAGGTGATGGGGTGTAATGTTTTTATGCTGTCTTTTAATTAAAAGATCTAATTCTGGTGTTCTCTACAATCCTGGAAGTTGCTGAAAATAGATTTAGCTGTTAATTTAGTCTTACTAACTGAAACACGTGTGTAAGTCCACAATGAAAATCGAGTAGCTAGCTGCCCTTAGTTACTTTCTTTAAAATTGCAGTGGGAGGGGAAATCTGTTCTAGGAAGAATGGTTTATATCTGGAAAACAATGGGATTCCTTTGGAAAGGAGGGAAAGAGTGTTTAAAAAAATGATTTGTAGATGTTGGGATACAAAATCAATAATGGCAGGCTTTATACTTCTTACTTTCAGTATGTTTTTATGCTTTTATCTATGGCCCCTTTCTGATCACGAGCTTCAATATTCTTTCACACTGCATAGATTTTTGCTTACAGGCACACGGTCCCTTGTGTTGCGGTTGCTGTAACATCTATAATTCAGGGGAGTTGCAGGAACTTTTAGCATAAACGTACATAACATTTTGTGCTGTCGTGAAAGTTATTTATTTGTTTATAGTCTTGGTGAGTGCCTTTTCTAATTCAGCCTTGTGTGTTTGTTGAAACATACTAATGAGCACTGTGTGTTCTTGATGCGCTAACCTGGGCTTCAATGCCTAACTTGTAACCAAATTTCCAAGTATTGTTCAATCAGTAGACAAAATCTATGTGCATATTTAGAAACTGGTGTTGATCTTAGGGGTAAGGGTGGAGGGTGTATTTTCCAGTAGCTAAGTGGACTTTTCCTTGCTGTTGAGTACTCATGACTAATTACTTAAAAATGTAATACAAAGGGAGGAGGCTGTTTAAATTAGTGTAAGTAGGTACAATATCCAGGCCTAAAATGGGTGTGAACAACTGAGTTGCCATAGTTAATGTAATTTCTACAATGCTATATCTGTACTCATTGAAATCTGGCCTTCACCTGTGATTTTTTTTTTTTTTATTTTTACATAAAACAAGAATTAGTTTTAGTAAGTATTAATGTATTTTGAAAGCCCCTGCTATGGCACTGGATTATCTTTCAAACTGTTGGCCTTGACTCGTGCCTGTAGTGACTTGTTTTGATAGCTACCTGTCTAACTTGGTATGAAATCATCATATTTTCTCATTTTCAGGAAATGCACTCATTAAATGTGGAGAAACACAAAAGCAAATCGGAACAGCAGACAGAGAACTAATTCAGACTTCAGCTATAAACTTTCTCACTCCCCTAAGAAACTTTATCGAAGGAGACTATAAAACTATTACTGTAAGTTGAAGTGTGCATTCTTCGGCATTTCAAAGTAATTACAAGAGCAAATCTCTGAAATGGTAGAAAACTGAGCAGTATTGCTTTTGGAAACTAATTTGGAAAAGGTCGGATGAATTCATAACCTTAATGTATTCTCTTTCCTTTTGACCATTCAAAATAATTCTGTAATCTTACCGTTTTTTAAAACTACTGAACTATTAAAAGTATGTATGTGGAGTATAAAATGTGTAAGAGTAATGAGGAACTAATTCTGCTTCTTTGTTCAACTGAAGAACCCCTTTTATATATGATCATGAGGAGAGAAGAGGCAGGAAAACGAGTAGACAGGATTTTGCTTTTGAATGTGTGTTTTCTCATGAACTAACCTACATGGCTTTCAGAAAGAACGTAAACTATTACAAAATAAAAGACTGGATTTGGATGCTGCGAAAACCAGATTGAAGAAGGCAAAAGTTGCTGAAGCTCGAGCCGCAGTAAGTAGTGTTTTAAAATTGTCTGTAACTTTCAGACTTGTTATATATGTATGTATTTATAGGTCTGATCGCTTTATGTAGGGTTCCAGTCCTAGTTTCTTGCCATTGCTATTTTTTCTTGACTGGATACTTTAAAAGGAATATCAGTGGAACATGAGGAAATGGAAGTGAATTGCTGATCAGAGTGTTAGTCTTCTTGTATGTAGGTTTTCTATCCAGTTGAACTTAATTGATCCAAGTAAATGTTCTCCCGTTGTTGACTACTAGATGAGCCTGTAGTGCCCCAAATGACTTGCTACTGTTCAGCAGAACAGTTGTGACTACAAATCACATAAAAGTCTTGAGGAAACCTTAGAAACGCCTTTGTCAGGTAATAAAATGTAAAATAATAATAATAAAAAAAAAACCAAACAGAAACCCCACCACTTTAGCGGGTGGATTTTGAATCTTTGTCTCGAAGTATACTTACAGTTACTTTCAACTGATGTACCCACCTAGACTTAGTGTTACTGTATCAGTAGTTTGTAGTTTACTGCTTAGCATCACCAAACAGGACAGAGCTCTTAGACTCACACCTCTAAACCATTCTTATGCCCTTAATAAATCCTTGAACAAGGATGTAAACTAAAAAGCTGCTGTTGCTTTTTAAACCCTGAAGATAATTCTAAATGGAGTATTTTAAGTAACAAGAACTAGATAGTCAAACGTATGCAGTTTCAGCAGGGTGTTATTGTAAGATTTTTGCAGTCATCTGCACTCCTGAAAGTGCAACAGTTATTGAAATAAATGATGGGTAATAAAGTGATTGTTTCCCCTCTGCTACCCTGGGAGTTTCATGTTTAGTGTTGTAGAGGTTATGCACACAGATATTGAAGAAATACAGGCAGCTTCAGTACGTAGGGAGAATGTGCGTACTGTGCAAGATGAAGAGGCAGGAGCAGGATTCTCAAACTTCTGCTGCTGTTTCTGAATGGATCACTGTCTTCTGTGAGGCTGAGTTTGATAGATAAAGCACCTCATATTCTTGGGGTGGTGATCTCCTTTTTTTTTTTTTTTTTTTAAACAACAACAACAAAGAACAACATAAAAACTAAAACAAACAACCAGGGAAACAAAGAAACCGTTTACATCCCTGGCAGTTTTGCCTGTCTGTCAGTCTTCCCCCTCATGTCTGCTGTTCCTGTGTATTTAAACTGTTGATATATTTTTCAGGTCAATGCATGCATTTCTTCCTGTATCATGTTATTCTAATGCAAAAATAGTTACTTTTCTGCTTGTCACACTTTCTTAGTTTGTAACATTACCAGCAAAATGTGGAGCAGGTTGTTAATTTGTTGTGTTATGGCAGTAGGTATACACTATACTTCTAAAATATAAGCACCATGGAGAAACTTTTCTTGCAGGAATTGAGCTTAATATTAAAAGGTATTGAGTATTCTGTACTCAAGTTTGTTAGTTCATCTGTGGTATAATCATCCAGAGCTATGCTTGGATGAAGCTATTGACAGTTGCTACTGCTGCTACTACTTGACTGGTCTTAAATATCCCAATGGTGTGTAATTCAGTTCTACTTACAAGTTACTTTGTGGTGATAGAACATGAAACTCCAGGCTTCTTGCATCACTAGCTTGCCTACGCTTGAGCTTTAGTCATGTTTTAATAGCAGTAAGCATGTCTGAGAAGAATTGAATTCTAGGATTCCTAGAGGAGTGGACAAAAAATGCATCTCAATTTTTGTCCTACAGTATGGTAACAGAGACTAATATGGATGTAGTTGTTATGCAAATAGTTCACCTTCTGCTAACTCCCTCTGTTTATGAAGGAAGATGTCTGACAAACAGTGCTGAACTGATAATTCAGGAAAATGTATTGAATCAAATTTGTTTCACCACCTTATTTGACAGGATGGAGCAAGGTGATGAAATTAGGACCTACAGTTAAATGCTTTTTTTCCTGCTGTAACAGTATTTGAAATTATTTTCAACCAAACTAGCTTAGATCAGTATTTAAAAGACCTGGATAAAACTGTTTAGATTTCTATAATCAGTTCACAATCTTGCTTAGCTTAAACTTGTAGGATTTGTGCCAATAATCTGTTCACCTGCTGTATTCAATGTTGTAACTTGCTTTTGTCTTTTATCTATGCACTTAAGCAACTAAACACCTCTCAGCCTGAAGAGAATAACATTATGGTAAATGTCTCTTACGTGCTCAACTTGCTGCATGTAAAATGGCTGAAGGTTTGTTGGCCTCCTGTGTTCATTCATTTTCTATCAAATGGTTCCTCTTGCTGTCCTTTCAATTTGGCCTTGCTTCAGGTTTGATATTAAGAAACATTTCTTCTCCAAAGAGTATTGGAGCAGGCTGCACAGGGAAGTGGTGGTGTTGTCATCCCTGCAGGTGTTCAGAAAATGTGCAGATATGACACTGAGGGACATGTGTTAGCAGGCATGGTAGTGATGGCTTGATGGTTGAACTTGATGATCTCAGAGGTCTTTTCCAACCTTAATGATTTTATGTTTTCCATTCCAAAATGGATGTATATCTGACATTGCATATGAAAAGTGTACTTGTATGGGAACTGTTGAATCATGGCCTGAGCCACTGATCGATCACCTGAGGCAAGCACTGAGTCAGCCGTGGGAGCACAGGTGAAGGCAATTCACCTGTGTGACTGGAAGGGGTGGAGCCTGGCTCCTCCTCTCCTAGACCCCGTTGAAGGGCTGACTGCCACTGAGGAAGGATCTCTTTCTGGAGATCACTTCCTTTTGGAGTTTTTCTGCGAGCCTAGGACATGAGCAGGTGTTTTCATTTATTTTCAGTTATCCCTTTGTACCATTATAATCTTTCTAGCTATACAATCTGTAAAATACCAACCTAACCACACCACTCTGTATATTTGTTGATTGTACAGTACTCAATATAGTGACAGCAGTACAGCATCAGGTGGTGTTTTCCTCAGAATACTTCTGATTATCTGGAAGTATACAGTATTAAATTCATGCTCATGCAAATTCATTGTAAATTTAGCCTGCAAAGGGATTCAGTTTTTATTCCTTGTCAAAGTTTATCCATTGAAGGGAAAGGAATTATTGTTTTCCTATTGTTTTTATATGGATAGGAGTAAGTAATGTGAAACAGCTAGAAACATGTGGAAACTATTTGTTTTCTTCAAGATATGTTTTACAATAGCTGAAATGGAATAAAATGACAAATAAAGGGCTTAACTCAAAATATGGTTTATCCCAAACTTGTAGGGGCTCATCAGTACAGCTGTTCTAGCACCATTGTGCTAAATGGAATAGGCATAATTGGGCATATGCTCTGCTGGGTCAAACACGGGCTGGAGTGGTCGTCAATGGAGTTAAACCCAGTTGGCAGCCAGTCACGAGTGGTGTCCCCCAGGGCTCAGTACTGGGGCCACTCCTGTTCAGTATCTTTACCGATGATCTTGATGAAGGGATTGAGTACACCCTCAGTAAGTTTGCAGATGACACCAAGTTGGGAGGGAGTGTTGATCTGCCAGAGGGTAGAAAGGCACTGCAGAGGGACCTGCATAGATTGGATCAATGGGCCAAAGTAAACTGTTTGAGTGTCAGTAGGGCCAAATGTCAGATCCTGTGTTTTGGTCACAACAACCCCAGGTTGGGGAGGAGTGGCTGGAAGGCTGCCTTGCAGAAAGGAACTTTGGCATACGGATGGACAGTCGGCTGAATATGATCCAGCAGTGTGCCCAGGTGGCCAAAAAGACCAGTGGCATCCTGGCTTGGATCAGGAGTGGTGTGGTGCGCAGGACTAGGGAAGTCATCCTGCGCCTGTACTCGGCACTGGTGAGGCCTCACCTCAAGTACTGTGTTCAGTTTTGGGTAGCTCAATACAGAAAGAACACTGAGATCCAAAGAAGGGCAACAAGGCTTGTGAAGGCTTGGAGAATATGCCCTACAAGGAGTGACTGAAGGAACTAAGGCTGTTTAGTCTGGGGAAGAGGAGGCTGAGGGGAGACCTTATTACTCTCTTGAAATACCTGAAAAGCGGTTGCGGTGAGGGGCGGGGCTGGTCTCTTCTCACTGGTGACAGGTGACAGGACGAGGGCAAATGGCCTGAAGTTACATCAGGGGAGGTCTAGGTTGGTTATCAGGAAAACCTTCTTTACAGGAAGGGTTGTTAAGTACTGGAATAGGATTCCACGGGAGGTGGTTGAGTCACCATCCCTGAATGTTTAAAAACTGTTTGGATGTGGTGCTTGGGGAGATGAGTTAGCAGAGGGTTATTAGAGTTAGGGGTAGCGTTGTGAGGTGGCAGTTGGACTTGATCTTTAAGGTCTTTTCCAACCTGAGCAATTCTATGATTCTGTGACATAAACCATGCTGTTTGGGTTGTCATGATTTTGATATGGGTCTGCACAGCATAGTGGGTCTCATTGCATTAGGTATGTATGTTTCTCAGTTGTGGTCAGATAAAAGGGTGAAGAAGTTTGTTTCAGCCAGCTTCTGTGACCTTTATGCACTCTTCTTCCTACCAAAGTCCTGATTGTGTCATCTTCTTTCAAGTGTGGAAATATGAAGGTTAAAGGAGAATTGCATTGCAAGAGAAAACTGAGACAGCAAGCTGAAGTAATTAAGTTCTAGACTAAATTCCCTCTGGTTCTCTGACTTTGCTGTGCTATGTGCTGCTACTTGAATTCTCAATTTGAGAGTAATTTAATTTCAATGAAAATTCTTGTGAAATAAAAAAGTAATAATGGACATAGCAAGAGAAATCATGAATTTGTCTGTTTCAGTCTTTAATGTGTTGTTTAAAATGAGAATAGCTTTCCATAGCTTCCAGTGTTCTAACACATGAACATAACCTAACTTCATCCATTAAGTAACTTAGTTTGATTCATATCACTTCCTAATCTTAAATCTTAGATTGTAGTAATATCTTACAATAATCTATTTTAAGCAAGACAGTTGTACATATCATTCTTTCCCGTGTATGAACTTAAGAATTTATTTCAGTGATGTAGTTCTGTCCTTACTTCACTGTATATGAAGGGCTTTGAGCAAGTGATTTATTCATAGAATTTCTCAAATCTCTGTGAAGTTCTGAAACAAGAATATACTTAAAAGGCAAAGTTGAGTTGCATCCACTAATAAAGTAACACCAGTCTAAGTTTTTATGTTTTTTCTCTGCTCTTTTAATGCTGACTAGATATGGGCTGAGGAAGTGACAAAAGTAAGTAAATAACTTAGAAACTGCAGAATTCTGAAGTAATAACTTGTGTTGATATAATGTAATAAAGGATATAGTGTATTGTTGACTTGAGTACTGGTAGTGTCTGGTTGCATCAGAATACCTGGGATCCCTCTAGGGCCTTTCAAATTCCAGTGCTGATACAAAGTTCACAGCTCACTGTGTAGTAAACTATTTTGGCTAACTATCACTTAGTATCATATGACTGTCATGTGACAAGATGCAATAGAAAATGAAAAAACAAAAACTACAGGGCTTGTCTTTCAATTTGCTGGAATGGTGTCCTGTTTGTTGTTTTTTGTTTGTTTGTTTTGTCCTTGTTTCTTTTTTTTTTTTAAAAAAAAAACCTTCTCAATGAGCTTACCTGAAAATTTTCAGGAAGGTGGAGGTCTAGTAATGTAGCCTGTTCTGAAAAACACCTTTATGCTAGGTACGTGAGTTTTGCAAGGAGTCTTCTGTGGTGTCTGTTGTAGTTAATTAGAAAGAGAGAAGGCTTTTTTTACTCAACACATGAGGTTATAGAGTGATTTTGAACATTAAGAGGTGCTCATCTCTTGGACTAGAGAGGAAACAAGGAGGCCTTGCTGTATTGGGTCATATGGATGTATTCACTCACCGTTTTACTTAGTCTGTCTTACAAAAGAACACTAGGAAAGTGATTTTATTTCCTCTGCTCTTGGAAAGGTGTTATCCCTTTGTTACTGCGTTACACGGTATTTCTAACCATTCATATAATCTTGTGTAGCATTTTGGGAGGTCATGGATTTCTGAATGTTATCATTCAAGAACCAAGTTTATATTCTGAATTTGAGGATCAAGTCATTTTTTGAGGGATCTTCAATGGGAGGTACTCAATTAACACTTCTATTTCTTTTAAAAACGAAATCTGACTATATCTAAGGACCACAGGAAAGTATGTATTTTGAGCTCTTTGATTGGTGTCTGCGTTGTTGTCCAATGAAAATAGCATCAAGTATATGAGCAGAGCCTTGTTAATTTGAAATATGGGGGGGAATATATTGTCCTTCACTGCCACTGCTGTGCTAGGAGAGTCTGTGGTACAAACACTGTTATGCCACTTAATGCTTGCTTTGTTATTGAGAGAGGTGGGTTAATAATGCTGGCAGAAAAATATTTGCCTTTTGTATACATTGAATCTATGTGATAAGTGTCTAATGATAAAGCTGTTTGTTGTGTAGATAGGACTTCAGCGTTTCTGAATACAAAAAAAAAAAAAACCAACCAATTCCTGTGTTGAAAAGATCTGCAAAGAAAAGCACAGGATTCAAACAATGAAATGTTATTAAAGGCATTTGTATGTCTGGCTCTGAATAAAATGGGACTGTTACAATACAAAGGTGTAATATTGCATTGTACAACTATCTAACATATATACTTGCTTCTAGTCTGAACAGGAAGTACGAATTACTCAAAGTGAATTTGACCGTCAAGCAGAGATTACCAGACTTCTCCTGGAAGGTATCAGCAGCACACATGTGAGTACCCAGAAGGGGGAAAAATTAGGTAAGATCAGGAGTGTTCCTAAACACAAACAAAAAGCTACAGTAATCTATGTGGGAACTTTAGGCTACTTGCTTTCATGTAGTGCCTTAAAAAACATATCTATTGGATGGTTTATTTTTTAACTGTTCTTTAGTACCCATTGAATTAATGTTGTTTTCCCTTTAACCGTGATCTCTGGTGTTTTCATTATTACCTTTTGTATGGGAACTGTTGAATCACGGCCTGAACCTCTGATTGATCACCTGAGGCGAGCACTGAGTCAGCTGTGGGAGCACAGGTGAAGGCAATTCACCTGTGTGACTGGAAGGGGTGGAGCCTGGCTCCTCCTCTCCTAGACCCCGTTGAAGGGCTGACTGCCACTGAGGAAGGATCTCTTTCTGGAGATCACTCCTCTTGGAGTTTTTCCTGTGAGCCTACAACATGGGTGAGCATTTTCATTTATTTTCTAATTATAATCTTTCTAGCTATATACTATCTGTGGATACTAATCTAACCACACTGCTCTGTATATTTGTTGATGACCTTTCAACATCATTTTCAATTTATCTGATCAACTGATTATTGAAACCACAAAAAATATGCTTAAATAACCTGTTGTGGAAACAGTATAGATAAATGGCATGATTCTTATACTGCACTTACTTTTGGTGCTCAAATATGTTGATTTTGGGGCACTTTATCGTAGTTACCTGGTAAATCCAGGCATAGTGCCTATATGGGATGAATACTAATGTACTGATGTTAGCCTTACCAACCTGTTTAATAGGCTGGTGTTTGTAATGCAGTGTAAAATGCAAGCTAAAAACTTGAGTATTTACTACATTGTAGGCACATCATCTCCGCTGTCTCAATGACTTTGTTGAAGCTCAGATGACTTATTATGCACAATGTTACAAGTATATGTTGGATCTCCAGAAGCAACTGGGAAGGTAGTAACACTGTTTTAAAATGTTCTTCTCTGCAGTTCAAGTGTTTATGAGTGGTAGGAAAACTTAATGCTGATGAAGCAGTGATAAAAACAGGGCTGTGCGGTACTAAGAAAATATCTAGTTTCACTGTTCTGAGGTTTTAACATTTTTAAAGTAAGGGAAGAAACAGTCTGTCATGAATTTCATGTTCATGAGTCTTTCTTTGTGACTGGTGGGGTGATGTAGAATGATCTACATGCTTGCTTTTCATACAGGTTTTCTTACTCAAATTCTTCTCTACATGTCAGAGTCTTTCTTAAGACTATCGCAGACTGCATTATTTAGGTGAGCGTAGGCACTGAAGAGTTGTCTTCATTTAATAGTGAAGCAAACTGGAAAGTTTCCTTAACTATTTAAAAGTGTCTTGTAGCGGCTGTTCTAAATAACTGTCTCTATGAGGTATCTTTGCTTTTGTTTTCCAAGAAGAGGAAGTAGAAACAGATGTGTTTTTGTCCTTTTTCTGACTTGCTGCTTCCTGTGGTGTTTGATCTCCTTGTGGTCCTCAGTTTGTTTAAATGGATAGCTTAAAGACTTACAAGAAGTCTTTGAAACTGTTTTTTTGAAAGCTACATCTTTAAAGCTACATTACACTGAAAAAATTATACAACTTCAGAAATTGATAGCACACAAATATCATTATGTAGGTTTGCACAAGTATCAGTACTACTCAATTTTTGCTGTTTACTGATGTCTAAATGCAAAAATTCTAATTTAGGCATGGAGGCATATGATGTTCCCTATGGAACTGATTCACCCAGGGATCTTTGTTTTGTTTTCCCTACAGCTTTCCATCTACTTTTCTCTCTAACAATAATCAGTCTTCTTCAGCTCCTGTGCAAAGCGTTTCTACTCCCTCAGTCTTGGCCTCAGCTTCTGCTTCATTGCCTTCAGTAAGCAATTCAGTAGTTACTTCAGGCATCAGTGAACTGAAGTCATCGAGTGGCAGCAGGAAGGCTAGAGTTCTGTATGATTACGATGCTGCAAACAGCAGTGAGTTATCATTACTTGCAGATGAGGTAAGTTTTTGAAGTACTTTGATAATTTGTTAACTCTGGATAGTTGTAACTAGCCAGTTGAGATGAACTACAGATTTCTGTTCAGTGTAGCACAGTTATTAATTGAATTTTAATAGTGCTCTGAGAAGTTAGCGTCTTGTATACCCTAATGGTGAGAGTCAATATTTGTTATGCCTGCGTAGCTTCCAAGAACATTTGCTGGACAAATGAGGTATGATCATACTATCTTCCTTCTACCATGTTTCTAAAACTGTTAGCAATACAATTAGTCTTTCAAACATGAAGTGTTGCAGTTTGATTAAAAAAATAAAAATAAAGATGAAAGCGCAACCACTTCTGTTTTTGGTAGTCATAGCAGTGCTGTACTTATTGCCTATCCTCAGCAAATGAAGTTGTGTACAATGAAGCTGGGTGATGGAGCAGTATTCCACCCAGTAATTTGGCTGTATCCGTGTGAAGAATAGCATCCACAAAAAAATTCAGGTTTCTTAAAAATGTGCGTTTCTTACATATTTCTGTATGACTTTATTCTTACCTAGACAGTCACTTAGATGGAAGCTGTGGCCTAAGATTATCTTTTAAGATGTAGCCCATCAACACCATCTCTTTTTCTGTCATATATTTGAAGATTCAAAGAACTTGCTTTTAGCTTGACTATTGATTGCAATTTAGGCAAGGTTTATAGACAAAAAAAAAAAGAGGGAAGTAGTAATTAGTTAAAAAAAAAAAAGACCTAGAAAAAAGATGAGATATTTTAAATATTTTGCCATATTTGCTTTTTCATGGACCTATGAAAGAAATTATGAGCATTAGGTTATGTTTCATGGATGTTTTACTTAACTTGGTTGATCTTGATTCTAAGACCTTATCACAATTTTTATTCCGGGCAATGATGAGATTATTATGACATATTTATGTTTATTTTTTGTTTTTCAGGTGATAACAGTTTACAGTATCCCTGGCATGGATTCAGATTGGCTGATGGGTGAAAGGGGGAACCAGAAAGGCAAAGTGCCTATTACTTACTTAGAACTGCTAAACTGAATTGTTGCCCTGAATAAAGACTGTCAGTTATGGTGACACCGTATTTATATACAATTAATGTTATATAAGCAGGTTTAAGTGTCTTCCATGTTTCTTTCTTGAGGGACAAATACCAGCCATTACAAACTGGCTTCTCTGCCAGCATGGTTGCATGGTAAATACTCTATTCAATCTTAACGTTTGAAACTTTTACTTCATGTGCCAAGAATGTTTCCTACAGATTTGTTTCTACTGAAGTTTTCACTAATACAAGCTTCTACTTTTGAGTAATCTAGATTGAAAGCAGGACGTACTGTTTTCTACTGAAATTTTTCATTAATGGCAAAGCTTTTCTTCACATAAAATAAACTTATTGTGAACTGATGCAAGTGTAATGCACTTTTTTTGAGTAATCAAAACCAAACATCAAACATAAATTCATATGTTTTTGTTCCCAGTATGCTTAGTGTACAAATGTGCTGAGGCATGCATATATGGTTATCTATTGGATAACTTGTGCATTTAATTGCCTTTGAGAAATGTAAACAGATGTCCTTTCTCTGAAGACTTGAGGCAAACTGCAAGTATGTTGAGGTTTTAAGCTTTGTATAGACAGGCTGTCACAAATTAGTTACCTGTGTTCTGACACTTTAAATTTGCTTTGTATTTCTACTCTTTAATTGCTTTTCAGAAAGACTTAATTCACACTGGTGAGTAACTATTAAGATACTTGCAACTGCAAATCCACCTTTATATTAAATTAAGCACTGCATTTTTGCTAACAAAGTATACACTTTCTGCATGAACAGTCCTGTAGATATTGTTCAGATTGTCCTATGTTCAGATTATTGGTTTTAATGAAAACCTGCATTCACAGTTCTTATGCCATCATCTGTTATCATGTTTAAATTAGATTCAAGTAAAGTTACACTTGTTTTACTAGAGGGCTTCCTTTAAATGTGTGGGAAGTAAATAAAGAGCTTTGAACCTAAAAATGGCTTTAACAAAGGTAGGATTATTTGCAGGTAACTTTTTCCTGCAGAATACCTTTAGTGTTTCATAGTCTTTTCAGGCTGTAAAATATTAAAGGATTGCTTGAGGAGAATCTTTTTTTTTTTTTTTGAAGTTGCAGGAGGTTTAATTCATTGAATTTCACTGGTTGAATAAGGAGACTGACTTATTTTTCAATGAAGAGAAATTCCTTCCATTGCAGGAAGATGCTACGTTTGTGGATGTTCTCTCTCTCTTAAAGACACTGCTACCAGGTGCTAATCTGACCATTTCAAATCAGCAACTTGAACACTGTTGTAAAAAGTACTGATGAAACTTTTTCAGTGATGTGAATTACTTAAGTGGGATAAATGAAACTGTATTCTGCTTTATTTTTTAGGTCATGCAGTGGTTTAATTAAGAAGTAATTTCTGTTTTCAGTTGTGTTTCCAGAAATAGTCTGAGTTTTAAACTGAAGAGGCTACATTAAAGCAAGAAGCAGGGTACCTGCCAAGAAAGAGGTTTGTTTGGCCTGTTAAATGTGAAGATTAGAGGGGTCAATAATAATAATATGCGACAAATTACAGGCTGAAAGAGCTGGGGTGTTCAGCTTGGAGAAGAGAAGGCTCTGAGGTGACCTAATAGCGGCCTTTCAGTATCTAAAGAGAAGCTAGAGGAAAGAAGGGGACAGGCGCTATAGCAGTGTCTGTGGTGATAGAACAAGGGGAAATGGCTTCAAGCTGAAAGAGGGTAGATTTAGCAGTCCTAAAACTCAACCTCTTCCAATGCTATTTTTCTGGGAAACTTTCATACAAAAATTTGTACTGGACTTTTGTTTTTGTAGCAAGGATGACAATAACTGTAACTGGCTTTGGGTCTTTAATTTCTTTGGTTAATTCCCTGTGTTTAGGTGTGGTTTTCTTTTTTGCTTTGATGAGTGCTTTGGCACGTGTTGCTGGTTTTCTTTCATTTTTGTATGGGGGCTGTTTTTGTTTTGTTTTAGAAGAAACTTCAAAGACTTACCATGACTTAACATGACAAGTCTCCTTTCTATAGAGCTTTTGTAACCAATTTCCAATAGTTGCTGAAAGACAGATGTTAAGACAGTATCTTGAAAATAACCAACTTAGTGGTGTGTTTTGAAATAGCAGTAACCAAAGTTTGAGTTTCTAAGAATTTGATTTGTTAGAATAATTTTCCTGTTTTTTTTCCTGTATAGCTGTACTAAATATGAAAATGCCTTGAATTTATTGTATTCCTTTCTTAGCTTACGCACAGCTCTGACTGTTGGTATGAAAATGACCAATAAGACTTTCAGAAAGCTTCCCCCCTCCCCCCAAAAGGAACTCAAATCTGTGGAAGTAAATAAGCAGCTCAAGAAGATAGAAGTTGCTAATTCCTAAAGGTTGCAGTGTTGGAAGAAAGCCTGGGCACTGGAGCGTGAAATTCTTATGCAGTAGTGAAGAACAAGTTGGCACATGTACCAATCAGCAAGATAAGTGAATGTCAAGTATTTTTCCAGTGCTGTTCAACACAAAAAAGTTTCTCTAGCACAGGGTATAATCTCCTGTATGCATACAGATATATAGGTCAAAACTAGAGAAAAATTATATTTAGAGCTCGGTTTTGCCGCATAATAAAGGACTCCTGTTAGCTTTGGTGAGGGCTGAACTGGTCTAGTAGCTTACTAGTCTAATTTGATGCTTGTGGCATCGTAGCTGGGGACTTGCGTGTGATGATTTCTGAAAGCAAACTTGGAAGGACTGGCTTCAACTATGTTTTGTACAGTAAAGGTATAGGGATTCTAGGTTTTACAAAGAGCTGGCATGGGCTTTCTGAATGATAGAACATACAAGAAATATCTTACAACTCCAAAAATTCATGAACAAACACAGTACTTGTTAGTACTCATGCAAGCTGTGTCTTTACTGTGCAAATGAGTAGTCTGGGGCTTTAAAATGAAAATGATTGCTCACTGTAAAGAATTTTAGTATTACTGTCCACATAATAACATCAGACTTGATTAGAATAGCAGAACTGTGCTCTGTCCTGCATTGAAAGCTAGGAGGGCTTAAAAACTCACACAGTGAAATAAATCCTCGGGCTGAGGTTTAAGCCAGGTACTGCAGTACTGTGGGATTGTTTGGGAACAACACCAAACTGTTCTATGCTTTTTTCTTTTCATTAAAAAAAACAAAAAACAAAACCATTTGCCATTTCAGTGTTGGACACACACAAGCACTTGACTGCCTAGGAGTATGTCAGAGATGTATGAAATAATAGCTCTGTTCCACTTGAGCCATCAGTACTTCTCTTGCACTTCTGGCAGGAGTCACTTTAGTAATTTTTCTTTCCATCTGGGGCCACAAAATACTTCATCATAGAAGAGGGAGTTTCATTTCCCCAAAAGAGGAAACTGACACACTTAGATGAAGGTACTGAAGCCCCATGAAACACTGCTCTGCAAACTTGGTACATTTTAATCCATCTTTCACACTTCCTGAAATGTGTCTACCTGGCCACACAACTTAATCTTAGACCAGAAGGATTTAATGTCTGATCAGTAATTGATGATACTACACTTTGTGGCTTCCCTTATCCCAGTTCAGCAAGGTCATACAGGATCAGGCAGTTATTTGGTCTCAAAAAACCCCAAAAAACTTATGGGAAAAAGCATATGGTTACCAAAGCTTCATCAGCCATAAACTAAGGCCTATTCCTGAAGTCTCATCATCTTCCAACTCTCATAAGATTGTTTCTTTCTGTTGTTAAAAATGTATGTCTCTAAATGAGGTGATGAAAAGTTTGTTGTTGCCTTTCTAGTGCTGTGGTTACAAGTGTTGGCTAAACAAGTGCTGAATTGGACTTCCTTATTTTCATTGGACTGCTAAGTGTGTATATTTTAGAGTCAAGCTCTACTGAGTCTTGGGAGATGAGAGTTGATCTCTGGGATCTCAGACCTATCTGCAACTTTTATAGTTTTGGTTTGTTTGTATGTTTTTTTTTTTGCTCCACTTCATTCACCTTAAGAATGTGTGAAGTGCAGAAATTGATTGCTAAGTTTTGCTTACAGCCTGATCCTGACCCATTTCCTTTTTAAGTATCATTCCTTATTGGGTATGTTCCAGTATAATGGGCTATAACTCAATTACACAACTGTTAATGGAAATACAAGGCAGTACATTGCAAGCTTATTAGTTTCGCTTAGCTATACGAATTTGTGTCTGGTGAAAATTCAAAGATATCCATCAAGCTGACAGATACAAACCTCCGTCATTTTCTAAGTGAGTGTCCTTACCCTTGTTCAGTGACACAGAGCATTTATTGTGGCATCTGACAGTAAGAAACCCCTCCAAACGAACTGCATAGCTTGGTAAGTTCTGTATCTTAGTGAAGGGAATGGCAAGAAAATACACCATGGGTGGAAATAGTAAATGACTGTATGAATGTAATGCCTTTTATAAATAGCTTCCTGCCACAAGTGAGTGATAGCAAACATATTAGCTGGAGGTGCTTACATCCAATTAATAATTGTAATGCTAAAAAACTTTCTTCTCCTGACAGCATGGAATTGTTTTATAAATTTTTAAGAAATGTGTAATAGGTGTTTGATGTGAACGATTAAGGGAAGCTGTTCAGAATTGCAAAATGAATTAAAGCTTCAAAATGTCTTCACGCGGTTATAGGTCGAAGCAGAGCTATTGGAATAATGAGCTGGGAAATTACTTATTGGAAAGGAGGCATATTACCAAGTTGCCTTTCCTGCAAAGAATTCTCCAGTTACACTTCTGAGTTAAATTGCTTTTAATTCTTGCTGTTGATCAGTGACGCTGATAGGCACCGGAAGCCTCGCATTTAGGGTTTCTTTTATGTTACAGATTTTTGAAATTCTGAAAATTCCTTTTGGGAGACCTCAGGGATTTGCATTTTACGCACCTTTGGGAAACCCACTGCCACGTCACTTCGTGCTTCCCACGTTATCTTTTACACATCATCCAGTGAAAACAGCACTGGAATCTCCATTACAAATGCTGAGCATCCAGGAGAGTTTCTAGATATATATATATTATATATATTATATATATTATATATATTATATATATTATATATATTATATATATTTAAACCCTTCTCCTCCTCCAAAGGAACTGTTAATGACTTTCAGTCTGTGAGCTCCATTTTGCTGGTCATAAACTTCCTTTATGATGGTGAGCAGCACTGTTTTTGTTTACTTGGGAGAAACTGCAGCAGAGGGACAGAAATGGGGAATGATTCATCCGGGTTCTGTCAGTGATGTGGTTACTGTGCCTTGTTGTTTCCTAACGGCTCGAACCTTACTGGTGTAAAGCTTGGCTCAGAGGTGTGACCTCAAGGAGTGTGTCCTTGTGCAGTATTAAAAAACAACAAATACTTTGAGTAAAACAAACAAAAAAACCCCTCAACTTCACATTGAGCTCTTTCTCCTCCGTTGTCTTGAAAGGAGACGCTGACATTTTTTCATTTCCCCAGCCTCTCCTTTGGCTCTGGTGGTTTGGTTGGACAGCCTGCTAAACTTGTTCAACAGCTGTGAGAAGCTCTAGCAGCCAGACGAGGACCAGAAGTACATAAGGTACATGATAGATCACAGCAGACACGTTTGACCTTTGCTGATAGAGTAACTGCTGATTGTTCAGTCTTAATATATAGCTTTAATGTGTTTTTTTTTTTCCCCATTTAATTATATAAAGCTTTCTAGCTTTTTTAGGTCTGCCAGTGTTTAATATTGATCCTTCTAGAGGTAGGAATGGTGCTCCCCAAAGCAATAGGTGGTGACAGGTATACCAGCTGAAGATCTACAAGTTGCCGTGGCTGCCCTAAGACTTCCACAGTTTGCACTGGCTGCGCTCACACAGGTGGTAGCACTTGAGTTTGCTTCTGTGAAGGGCAGAACCTGAGGGTGGGTTCTGCCTCCACCAGAGCTCTCTGTTGCTGCACTGCCACAGCCTGAAGGTTCTCTGCTCTATTTGCCACAGGAGATGGCATCTTGGGCACACCGATCCTTCCTCCCTCTAGCTTAGCAGACAGGCTCAGAAACTGCAAGAAGGTAAGAAGCTGGTGGGCTATGCATTGTGAGAAATGATTAGAAAACCGAAATCCAAACCCCACCTGATGGTGTCCAGAGGAAACCCTGTGGTGCTGGTTCCCATTCAGCCTGCGTTGGTAGGCAGCACGTGTTTGCCAGTACACCTAAAGGCTTGGAGGAATGTGTGATAACAAGGGCGGGACGTCCAGCTTCTTAATAACTATGTTTTCTAAAAGTCTGTGGATGGCACACATTTGTTATTAGTTTGGCATGCTTAAAGATAAGTATGGTTCAGCTAAATTTGGCTGGGAATGGGAGGGAATAAATAAAGAGGTTTTAAAATGAGGGGAGTCTGCCTGAATGTGATCTCATGGGTGGGGTACAGTGAGCGGTGGCTTAGTGTTTTGAAAGCATTGTGAAGTCTGACCAGGGGAGTGATCGATCTTTGGTGCCAGCTGGATGTTTAGCAGATGGACAGGTAGTTACATTTCATTTGTCTGGAGAACTTAGTCACAGGAGGTGACTATGGACAGTACAGGGGTGCTTATAGACGGTTGCTCTTCTGAGGCCGGATGTCTCCAGATGCTTTTGCTGTTCCAGCAGCCCCTATGGGTACTGCTTCCCTGGCCGTGGAGCAGCAGAGCCTGTGGCACCGTCTTCTCTGTTGCACTGAGCTGCTGTTGGCTTATGCAAAATTCTGTATATTTTGAATCTAACCCTTATTTGCTCTAGTTTGAAGATAATAAGAATGCTGATCTTTTCTTTACACTTGCAAGTTATAGCAGAGTTCTGAGTGGAATGGGTGAGTGTGCCCCCTTCCTTGCTGCTGGGGTTGTAGGGAAGTCATGGTTTGTCACATTATAGCTGTGCTCGGCCAGACTGAGGCGGGGGGGAGCTGGCAGCACTACAAGTCGCGGCCTGCAGCTGGGTTCTGACAGCACTGAGTGAATGCAGAGGCTCTGGATGGCTCACTGTGAGCCACAGACAGATGTCTGCCTGTTCTCAGGGCCTCTCCTTGCTGAAGGTCAGATCTTTCCAGAAACTGGGTCAGGTAGGCTAAAACGTGGGTGGGAGAAACCAAGTCACTGACTGCTCAGTGGGAAAGGCGGAGTAAAATTTACCTTGACTATTCTACGCTTATCCTCCTGCCCCCCAAATCTGTGCTTTGTGATGGAATTTAAAGCATGGTCAATGACTGTAGCCTAATAACAGATTTGAGAAATGTTTTTTTTTTCCTTGAAATAACATAAATCTACAACAGTGGAAAGTGGACTTTTGTCTGTGCCCATATTCTGGGGCTAAATACTTTAGTCAGTGATTTGGGCCATTGTTCTGCTAAAATAACTCTGAATTTAATACTGGGTTAAAAAGAACTGGGCTGTACCAAAATGTGAATTGCGCTCCTAGCCAGAACTTGGCCCCAAGCGTGGAAAAATGCCATGGGATCTCTGAACCACCCCACTGGTCCTTACACTTGGAATGATGTGCTGTTCCACAGGTCTCCCTTTGAAGTTAGCAGAGGAGTCAGGGAGGCTCCTTTGTAACCTAATTAAATCTGACCCTAAATGGTCACTACCAAGGGATATCAACCAGGATGGAACACTTGCAAATAATGGTATTAAACTTAGAGAGGGATGCACCTAGACCTATTTCTAAAGAAAAATCTGAAGCTGCTCTGTGTAATCATTTTGGAAATGTGGTGACTTCTGCACTGTAAATCCATTATCCACTTATTTCTATAAATCCAATGCCAGCACAGGCTCTTCTGCGGGTAACCATTATACGGAAATGAGCAAATATATTTGTAGATGAATCTGTGGTTTTACAGCAAGATTGATCTACTCCCTCCCATTCCATCCAGTATGATTTATAGTGGAACTTCACCAGAGTAACATCTCGGGAAGAATACTGAGAGCTACGAAACTCTCATAGTGTGCTCTGACTCACTGGAGTGATTGCTTTCATGCTGCTGCTGAGTAAGTCATGCATTTAAAACAAAGACAAAGCTGAAGTTTCCCACTCTGGTGTTTGATTCTGCTGGCTTGTTTTTTAACCTATAATTTTTTGTGTGTGTGATTGTATTTTGTCTGGTACATGAACATACAACTACTTTTCTTTAGGCTAACTCGTTGATCTTGGTTATCTTAGTAGTGGGAACATGAAGAAATATATTCTGTTTCTCAGTGGTTAGAAGCCTTGCTGAATTGTGTTAGTGGTCACAAGTGCTGCTTCAGTTAAGGCATACTGTGTACGTAGGTGCAGCTGAAATGTGTTGTTCAATACCTTTCTTCTTGGGCAACAACAAAGCTGAATAGCCTACTTCAGCATCAGGAATCCATTTCAAAAACTGAGATAGCTGGGATCTCTTTGAGCCAGTCTGTGTTCACCTAGTGCCACGGTTCCTATTTAAATCAACAAGCGCAAGATATTCTGACTGAAGGGAAAGAACAGAATATTTACTTGGCTTCAAGTAAAGGAAAAGGTTGCATTTTCAAAAGGGGGCTCAGGCTGCTGAATACTTACGTTTTTGTGAGGTTAGCCATTCTTTTTTTGCTTCTATGTGATGAAACAGTAAAACAAAGATTGAGTTGAATACTTATTTGCTTCCCATGATTTTGATCGTGGAAGTTTCTTAGGACTTAAACCAGTTTGTCTGCTGCTCAGGTTTGCGTTGCAGGAACCTCTGATGAAGCTACAGAAAGCAGGTATCCAGGAAACCCTTTCAAGTAGTCTGCGTGCTAAGCTTCAAATTCATCTCTGTAACCGTATCTGTTTACTTTTTCCTTTTAGAACAATATCTCCTGTAAGATAGTCACCTTACTTCCTTCTAAAAAGATGGGAGTGGTAGATGGGTACTTCATATTTCGACTTATGCATGCATGCTTGCAGCTTTTATTCTTCCTTTCATTGACTCTCTCAAGATTTGGCACAATAAGAGCATTATGTAAGACTAAATCATTCTCACATAATTTTGAGTGAATGCCTTTCATGAAGTACTGGGTGCCCATCATGACTGTAAGTAAAAATGAATCATTTCCTTTTTAAATGGAAGTTTTAAAGCTAACATTTTATGTAGTTAATTGCCACAAGCCAAAATAACCTTTTGAGCTCTCTGAATTTTCACAGCTGCTAACTGGAGGAAACAACCCACACTGATGGAACAGAAACTTAAGCATTTCTAAGAAATTATTCCCCACTCCAGCTTCCTCTTTTAGCATAATGCCCAGCTCACTTTTGCTACGCCATTAGCACTTCTCTGTAGAGAAAAACCTGAGTATCATCTAAAGGACAGAATTACGAAGAATAAAGCAAGGACAGTATGAATGCAAAGATGACCCTTCAAAAGCACAGAGAGCAGTTAACAGCTCAGTCAACATAGGTGACTACACTGTTACTAGAAGCCAGCAGACTGAGTAGGTGCAAGGCTCCACAGTTCAGTAACGGAACTGTGAAGAGCTCTCTCTATTTTCCAGTAGACAGGGAAATTCAGGGATGTATGCTGTACATGCTTTTAAGATAAGAGAATAAATCTCTGTATTACAAGGCAAGGTTAATATGTGAAATAAGAATCAGCAAATAGAGAATAGGATCAAAACTGGGAGATCTGTTGGAAATACGGGACAGACAGTGCAGGGAAAGACAAGAGGCTATAGAAACAGCTGGGGCTGCAGGCATGAAACCCAGGTATGCTGGAGGAGAATTTTTTTGGTCTGTCACACTCTTCCACTGTAGGGTAGTTATTGCCTGCTACAAGAGTGAGGTCCTTGCTTCAAGCAAGACACACAAGAGCAGGAGTGCAGGGCCTGGTGCTGGAGGAAGCTTGTGTGAAAACAGCAGGCTGGCAGCAGGAAGACATGGAAAGAAAGAGGGTGGGTGAAAATCAGAAACTCACTGGGCAGTCATGGTAAGGAGGAGGAGATAGGAAATACTGAGAGAGAAGCAGAGAGAAATATTTGCTAAATATCAAATGAAGCGAACAGTCCTTCTGGTGAGTGGTAGAGAGGATCTGGCAAGGACACAGCTAAAATATTCTGTTGAAAATAGCACAGTAAATCATCAATGCAGGAACAAAAATTCATTTTTGGCTAACGTAGGAACAGAAGTGTGGGATACAGTCAATATTTTAAAAGACCAGTGGATGGCAGCATATTTTTGCTACGGTTGTCACGCCATATGTTCTGGTTGCAGCTCATATGCTGACTTGAGCATCGCATGTCAGACACAACATGGATTTATTCTTGGGACAAGTTAGTACCAGCTGCAAAGATCTGTGCTTTTTTTTTGGTAGAGTTTGAATTTGGTTTGGCAGAGGCAGCAGTAACCGCTCTTGTAGCTGTCCCAGTGCTGAATCATGTGGGAGATGGGCAATGTGTTTCACTGCTACCTTTGTAATGGATAGGAGTGGAACATAAAAGAAAGAGGATGATATCATGACTAAGCGGTACCCACCTTCTAAAAGTTTATAGGGATGTTTCAGAGAACAAAAACTCAGAAAGCCAGGCCTACAGAATCACCCTCAGAGCATCGAATCCTGCTGGTTTAGTGTGAGTTGGGTCTCTAGATTATTATTCTGGTTCTGCTATGAAGCTGATAATTTCTTCCACAAGTTTTGGGGTGTAAACTGTAAAGAAAATAAATCTCTTGAGATATAAAGTTATATATGAAGAATAAAATTGGGTACCAATTCAGGCTATGGTCTAACACCCATCCATCCAAAAACTGGTGAGCATGAAGTAGTTAAAGGATTAAACTGAAAAGTAAAAAAGCACTATTCTTGCTTGTTGTATTTATTTGCTCTAAGTGGGGGGGGAAAAGCTGACAAGTCATAAGAGATTTGTCTGTGCATGTAAATTGCAAATGAGAAAGAAAAGCATTTTAAAAGAGCAGTTTATAAATTTATTTGATAGAGAGAATCCCAATAAATTTGTGAAAATTACAGGTCTTGAAAAACTCTTCCTTCTACTTCATGTTCTCTGAAGCAAAACACTTGATGCAAAGCACACCTGACATCTGACTAGCACATACCTCAGAGGTTTTCTATGCAGTCTTCACTAAAGTGTGCTTACCAAATGTTTTGCAGCACCAGAACATGAGTTCCTCCATCAGCTTCAAAGCCTGTGAACTACATACTCATGGTCAACAATACTTCTAAAAAAGAGAGATTGCAAATACAAAAAAGAAGAGGGTGTTAGCAGTCAAGGTTCTCTGGGAGATGTTACATTGCTTTTGGTTGTGAAATGTTTACAAAGAGCAGCACAGAAGAACATGGTAACCATTTCAATTATCTGAAGCTTTTAAATTTAAAGGGTGTTTGTATAAAAAAAAATGGTCCAATTATAACAAAATTATATTTGCACAACGAAGTTGGAAACAAAGCATTTTGTTAGTGATAAATGCACCAAGAACTGAAATATAAGACAAGCTCTTTTGTTTGTCAATTTGTCAGATGTGTTCTGAAGCTTCCCTTCCAATTACAAGCTGTTTAGTACAGCACAAAAGGTATTTTAAAATTAACATAGAAACTGGAATGTTTTTTCAATTGTAGCACATTTCATCTGAGATGATTACCATGAAAAGACCTGAAAAGGGAACACAAAAGCAATGATTTATAGACGCTCTAATTTTTCACTTAGAAACTCTTCCACGCTGTCTGTATTCCACTTGAGGATGCTCAGTTCTTCTGCAATGTTCCCACTGTCGTCCAGCAGCTTCAGTACAGGGTCAGAACCACGCACGTACTGCAGAAAGAAACAAGTCAGTTCCATTGGGCTAGAAAATGCATTCTCCGTTTTAAATCCCTTCTCAATTTATTTTCATCAGTTAAAGATGTCAAATCAGGAAGAGAAATAAGCTCAAAGATTAATGCCATGAAGTATGAATACTTAAACCCAGAGTGCTAAATGAAATTGGGGTATTTGAGAAAATGTAGGCAAGATAACTTATGCTATGAAACCCAACTCAGCTTAGGAAAAATCAAAACAACCCATTCTTAAGCTTGGTTGTTCCTCATAATGTTTACTTAATGCTATAAGTATTTCAGTGCCATGTGTTTTGTTCTGCATTTACGAATGTTGTTGATAGAATGTTTACCAGCAATATATTCTGCTTTTCTTGAAGAAAATATCTACATAAATCAGATTAAGCTTATGAGATCCTTTCGCTTGTTCTCTCCTACATTGCTGTTGCCTCCTCTGTCCAAACGTAAAGGAGCAGACACAAAGGAAGAGCAAGGGGAGGCATCCAGGTTAAAGCTGTAGTGACGTAAATGCTGCAGGCTGTACACCCCCTGGCAGCAATGGATACAGTGCATGGGCAGAAAGACAGCGCCATAAGGCTTGCATGGAAAGAAGGTATTCTGTTTTACTGTTGTGAGCTCCTCAAGTTTGATTTTTGAGTCAAAGCAGATGAATGATTCTTCTTCTCATACAGTCAATAGACTTTTTTTAAACAACTTTAGAATTTTCTGGTCAAACAGTGCAAAGGTTTACTATCAATTTTTGATGTAATTAATTTCTTGCCTACTACTGTGCTCTATTTGTGCCTACTGTGTTTTGCAGGTAGTGCTGGTAATGCTTCTAAAAACTGAGTGAATCCTAAAATACGTGATGTAAATAAGAGCTTTTAGCAGTACTGTAAGGATGTAGCCATGTAAGGTTACAGAGGAATTTTTACTAGGGGTGTTTTACTTTACCCTATTACACAGCTAACCTAGTTGGCTAGGTAGGTTAATGAAGCTAGCAGCATCTCTAATTGGTTTTCCCAAAGTCTTGTAAAATAAATACCAGATTCATTTGTACATTTTTTTCCCAATAATGTTTTATACCAATTGTAGTATGGACTGATTTAATGTTCAGTACAGCTACAAAGTTTAAAATAAGAATGAAACATTCAGATGTACAGGAGAGAATGCTTTTGAAAGAAACTGGAGGACATGAATACATGAGACAGAAGAAACCTGCCTGAGATGGAATCTGCTGCTGAGAAGACAAATTGCTTATTTCAGCTGTGCATAACTATGAAGTGACTCCAGATGGAGCCATTTGGTGAATAGAGATGAGAGCACAAAGATGTGAGAATCAAGAGGTATATCTGTGAAGTACACTGCAAGTTCACATAGGATTTTAAGTTTTACACTAGAATTTGAAAGCAAAGAATTGCTTGTGCTTAAGGCAGTGTGGCTTATGCAGCTTTGCCTATACGTAAGTGATAGGAAACACCATTCAGTGTATGCAGTTCTTTAAAGCTGGATGTTTGAAGGCTGAAGTAAAACAGAATCAAAACATACTGAGGAAGATGTGAGAAAGGAAAAATATCCAAGAATCTCTGAATGTATGGAAATGGCAGCTGCATTAGAAAATGAAGAACAAATCGAGAGAAAAGGAATTGAAGGCATGGCAGAAGCAGCTCAAGTAAACACGAGATATCCACAGCATCAGGTCAGAATGCAAGCATTCCTCGCATTCTTTAAACATCTGCTTTTACTTAAGGGTTTCAGTGTACCTTTTATTGGATTTAAACAAAATAACAAACAACTCCTCAGGCCCCAGTAACAACAAAGGTTCGGTACCACTGCTTAGCAATAACCCAATTAGCATTAGCTGCAAAAACTTGGAAAGATTTATACTGGCAATGAAAGTACATCTTCTCCTGAAGGATTATTTCATCAGCAAATAAGGATGCTCCATAAAAGGGCTGTTTCCACCAGGTTTAATTCTTCTTAATATATGCTTCCCCTGACCCCAAGAAAACACAGAAACCCTTTGGTTATTACTTACCTTGATTTGCAGTCCCCTGAAGAGCTTAGGCTTGTCACTCCTGACAAAAGCTATAATATGGAGAAAAAAAGAGAGTCAAGCTTTCCCATGGAAAGAGGCTTTACAAATTAATGGCAGAATTCTCAGTATCTTCACAAAAGCATTAGTACTAAACAGTATGCCTAAGGAAAACTATTTTTACCAGTGTTCCAAACCAGCTTGGATTTTCCTTGGACAGCAGTGCAACTGCGTGAGTCAGTTCATCTGCATGGACAACTGACAGTCCTCAGCAGAGCCACGCATACAGGGCTGTATATGCAGATGTGAAGGAAGTTGTTGAAATTGAGCAGTCAAATTCTGGCTGGAGATGAGCTCTGTGAGGGAGGATACACGTGAAACAAACGCCCTCGGCGCACTGCACAGGAGTGGCAGCAGTGCTGGTGAAAGGGCACCAAGGAAACTGTGGGTAGAGGTGTTATTCTTGCACACAAGACAAACAATTTTGTCTTACAGAGCTCTCCAAGGTTACGTACTGAAAACCAGCATGGAAGCAAGAAGAGGAAACAAGAAGAAAAGCCGCTATCTCCTCTTTTCTTGACACTCCTAAAGGCAAGCAGTCAGCTTCACCACGGGCTCTGTGACCTGCCATGCAGCTCCACAGGGAGATGGGCTGCTGCTGGACAGATTCTTCACCTGAAGCGCCGGTCACACAGACATGAGTGCTAACAGCCACACGGACCCTGTATCTCTACAGCACTCCATCCTTGGGTTAATGTGAACTTTAAAAAGAATATTCACAGCATGGCTTATTTCGGGACAAAACATGAGCGTAATCCACTACTTCCAAACTCTTTAGCATAATGAATATATGAGTTGCAAAAGTATTTAAAATTTATTTAGAAAATAGCTTAGTCTTCATTTCCCATTACACTCAGGTTACACTACAGGCTGAATTTAGTATCTGTAGTGACGTTAAGTGGATTCAGGCAGCTCCTGTGGTATGCCAGCAGTCTCCCCAAGGATGAACACTGTCAGCATGGATTGACTCTCACGGAGGTGCTGGCTGCATGTTAAAGCTGCCTTTTCAAGGTTAGACAACAATGCATCTCTTGCGAATTGCAGTGCATCCAGCTGGTGCATGAAGATGAGCGCAACCTCAGGACTAACGCCTCGTGCTGCCTCACAAAACGTAGTGCCTTCCTCAATAATTGTAAAGATGTCCTCTGACATCTTTATACCTTTCTCTATATTACTGAAGACAGTTACCTCAACATTTCCTCAGTACGTATATACAGAGCGACATTTATTTTCTCCAGTCTTCTACTGTGCTCCCGGTACAGAACAAAATCGAATACTCTGCTGGCTGCACCAACCACTGTGCAGCATAAACAAGTTCAGAACAAAATGGCATAGTAAGCTGCTAGAGAGACTGATATCTGAAGAAGAAAGCTTGCTTCTCTTCTTTCTGGAGCACTTTAATGTCACGTTGCAAGCTGTACGCACAGAACAATTTCAAACAGCACTAAACCACCACTACTTTCTCACACATTGGAGTTCAGCTCTGATATAAATTCACACCGAGGCCATTTTCAGACACTGTTTTCCTATGCCCTCACGAGCTGTTAGTTTTCTGGGCTCTGCTAGCAAGATACAAAAAAAGTGGCGATGTTTCTCAAGTCCACAGTGAACTGAACTATTACATGGGGATTTTTCCCTGCAAATTGAAAAAACTGAAGCTGAAATCACTGTGTAGGACTTAATATAAAAAAGGGGGTTTTAGGAAACAGTCGGTATGTGGAGTCAATTTTATTGCAAAACTTAAGGAGAAGCAGTAAGATGGCACAGTAAAATGGAGTCTCAAACAGATCTGGACTGTGGAACTCAGCTCTTTAAGAACAGCCTTTAGGGGTTTGCTCAGGCTGCAGCACTTTCAGCAGGTGTGAGGACTGGTTCACTGAGCGACAGATAAAAGCTCACTTGGACATGAGTGGTTGCTCGCTGGCTGCAGTGTTGGAGCAAACAAGCTGGTAAGATGTGGATAGAACTAGGTGAAAGAAGAAAGTATTCTCTAGGTTGTGTTACATTTTGTCACTTTAAAAGTAGCTATTACACCTTTGTATCAATGTCAAATGTCTAAATCTTCTGAAAGCTGAAGCTGGACAGAGCATTTTTCCTGAAATTTCAGATAGCTGGCACAAAATCACTTTTTGTTAGTGGCATATTTATTTCTAATGCTCATCATAGTGACTTTCTGTATTGGTCACTTGAATTTCTATGATGCAACTAAGAATAGCGTAATATATATATTATAATTTCTACATTCTCAATTTTGGAAGCTAAATTAAGAAACTAACATACTGACATGCGTTAAAAATACAGATTATCCCATCAAACCCCGCTTTTCCACAAAATCAGGCTCTAAGTTGAATACATGGTCTTGGAATAGAATTGATGGGCTCAGAAGTGAGATGCAGCTCAGGCACACATTGTGACACGCAGCTGCCAGCTTACTCCGAGATACGGCGCACGCAGTCCCCCTTCTGCACTGCCCCAGCTCTTGCTAAGGCTGTTTGCACATGTTTACACCACTGTTTAATAGTCTGATGCTTAATACTAAAATGCTGGATATCTTCCAACTTTCCACTGCCCATAGCAGCTTCAGAAATTACACACTGCAGAGAAAAAGTATTTAATACAGTTCATTCATGGGTGAGTGAGAAAGGCATTTTCCACTTTGATTTCTGCACGATGAACTCTGAGTTTGGTGCCATGACACTATTTTTGGTGAATTAAACACCAGACTGGAAGTCAGAGCTGTTCTACTGCCTGCCTTGTGACTGTCCTGTCACATAACGTTAAGAAAATCACTTCACCTTATGCTGTTACAAAACACATGCAATACCAAAGCATATGCCTTCTGTTTGAAGGCAACCCTGAGGTGAGGCTGCACAGCAGACCTGACTGCCATTCCGATCAACTACAGCAAAAGGTCAGATTGCGGAGCAGAAGACAGCCCACTGGCTTCTCCAAGGCAATCTGCTGAGTGCACGAAAGGGAGAAAGGGATCAGATGCGTACAGACATCTCAAAGCCTGTTGAGTGCCAAGCTGTTAGGCAAAGACAGGTCACACCTAGCATCAAACAGTGCTTTTAAGGACCTAGGAGCAGCCTCTGCTTGTATACAACACAAACCTACCGCTATGGTCCCTTTGTTTCGACGGAGCTTTAAAGTGAATCTGTTGGAAGTAAGACCTAGAATCCTAAACAGAGATTGCTAAAGAGCTGAAGAATCACTCACATCCAAACTGCAAGTCTATGTATTTGCTGGCAGACACTTGTGCTATTCTCTCTGAAGCAGAACACAGCGGAGGAAAGCCTTCTGACCCCAAACGGGCACGACTTCACATCGCATCATAGTAAGCTGCAGATCAGTATGTTTGGCATAAGTTCTTTGTTAAAAGCCTTGACTATCCACTTTTAATATATTAAGGGCACGGTGCAGATTACCAAGGATATCTATCTATTCAGAAATACTTGTATTATTTAGTTTCCTGCTTTAAGAGAAAAATCTCCTTGATCTGTAACTGGAAGAATACAAAATGTTAAGCTAATCTATTAATACTTGAATGAGAGTCAATATACACAGCAGTAGAATCTCACACTTATCTTCAAACAACTATGCACACAGACAAGCATTCTCAACCGTGTCCATCTCCACACACATCAGAAGGAATTTAACAGCCTCGGATCAGAAAGGCCTGCAGGAGATGAAAAAAAACTTACTGCTCTATTATATCAGTTCCAGATTTTATTCCAGAAAAACACGACAGAGGTCCTAACTAGCTGTTATCTTCAGCATCATGTCAGCAATACATTTTTACTGCACATTTTTTCCTCCTGGTAAGCTACAGCGTGTCTTCTAGCAACAATCTGATGTAAGTATCCTCCAGTAATTCAAAAGTCCATTTGTTCAAACTTCAAATCCTTGTGCTACTTAAACTGTGCTTTCTGTTTTGATTTATTCCACTGCTTACCACTGTAACACTATGAGCACCTTTCTAACTATGTATGTCCATATGGATTCACCCAAGTTTTGAAACTCGACATACTCTTCTTGGTTGATGCTATTTTTCTAGTCTCCAGAACCTTTAGCTATTAAACTCTTAACACTGCATACAGATAAACAACTTTGCATCACAGCTAAAATACACTAAGGATGCTGATCACACACTAAAAAGCAGCAGCATACTTTTGTGATGAAGATGAGGTCTATCAGTTGATCGGGGCAAAACATTGCCAGTGCTCCAAGAGCAACACAGAAAGGAACACTTCCATCACTAAGGAGGAATGCTGCAAAATTAGTATCAAGAATGATCTGCTCCTAGAAAAATATTTCCAGTCTTTCTGGGATGCATTGAAATGGGTCACACATTAAAACAGTAGCAATAGGAAACACAAAAGACATAACATTTTATCAAATCATGATTCTGCATGGTACTCTGTGCAACTCTGAGTGCAGTACATACACCTGATTTCTACAATTCAGAAGTAAGAAACACTAAGTGTATACAAGAAGTGTTACAGGGAATAGCGGATCTCTGATTATCACACATGGGGTGTGCAACATGAGAGCAGTAATGATAGAGACGTGCCTCAACCTGAAGGATTTATTTAGTTTGTATGTTTGTATATAATCTACTTACAAAAGATTATGATAGATGTTTCTCATTAGAATATCCTACATTGCTTAGCAAGAATTTTACTGACTTTTCTGCAAAAATCTAAGATTTAATATTATTCTAACTTTCAAATTTCTGTCACCAGTACTTAAGAACTACAGATAAAGGTAACAAGAAAATAAGTGATCTTACCTACAAGTACAGCCCCCTAACAAACTACATTCTAGTATCTGTAAGAATCCCCTCGCAGCTGCAGAGCTTGAGCAATACAGCAGAGTGCTTACTGACTCCCTGAAGCCAGAGGATCTAATGCAGTTGCATGTTGCGTGAGTTCAAGGATGAAGGACTTTCTCTAACATCTGCTGGGAGCACATTCATTGTGTCACTACAAGTCACACAGCGAAAGGTCAGAATTATTCTCCTGATGAACAAAAAGAATGCCAAGATGTGAAAGAAACGTTCAGTGAAAAAAGCCAGCCTAATTCAGTTCAGCTAAACGCAGTGGAAAGAACATAGGAGTGCAGAGATTGTGATCTTGTGTCTCATCATGAACAGAGCAGGGCTGCCACTGAAAAGTCAACTTCAAACAAATATATTAGACCTACCCAATTTTGTTTTCTACCTCGGAGCCTTAGTTTTACGTCAGCCAAAAACTGTTTCATTGTCTGTGCCAGCTGGTAGAAGAAGCTCTTGCTTCATCTAAGAATTCTGTCACTTACGCTTTCAGTGTCCTACCTTGATGGAATGATAAATATTTAAAAGCTGTTTTATAAGGAGCAATTTCAAAACATACGTGGTAAAGGAATTATTTTTGTGGTATAGCATTTATAATGCAGCGTTTTCTTCTTACGGGAAACTGAGCAGGAAGCAATATCTCAGAACTGAACGTACGACAGAGGTTTACAGGAATGTAAGCTGTTATCTGACTTATCATGAGCAGCTTTATTTGAGAAAGATAACAGGTATCCTTGGCCACACTCACAAAAGCATTCAGCAGGCTGTAATGGTATTACAAAGAATAATGCTAGCTAGAAGAGTACATTCGACTGCTTTTTAAAATTTTCTAATTATGCTTTTAAATTGTATCTTATCAACCTGTTGCAATAACCCTAGCAGCAAATCTGATCACAAGAGACTCAGATTGGGCCACAGCAGAAACTGGTGAGGAAAAAGCCTGTTCATCCCTTCTTTCTTTTCACCATCCCAAAGAGAAAACTGGTTCAGATTAACAAGGATGGAAAGGCAAACTGTTAACATTTCTAAGTTTTTCCTTTGTACCAAAAGCTTTTAGAGGATGTTTTACAGTGCATATAGAGCAGTTGGGAATATTTTCAAGTGTGCTGAGTTTGAATGGACATGTGGATAACACGGTTGCCTCTACTAATACAAGTTTCCTCACGCCCCTAAGTAGCACAAGCAATGTAATTAGTTCTTGTTTCGGTGTTTTGAACAGCAGGAAAGAATCTTTCCTCCAGCCTTGTGGTCAATTAATGGAACTGTGTGCAGGTAGGAGCGGGAGGAGGGGAGTCCAAAGCAGCATAACTTATGCTAAGAGCAGCCTGGTTTTAAATCCTTTTATTTCTTGTTCTTTAGAGCACCTTCAATTAAGGTAATACTAATACTGGCCATGCTAGATAGGAGATGCACTTTTTGTACATTTTTATTTCTAAAGCTGTATTAGTCCTTCTCTACATCCAAGCGATGCTAAGCACAGTATTAGGAACTTCATTACTGAAAAAGAGCACTGCAATCTCTTTGTATGGGAACTGCTGAGTCACGGCCCGAACCACTGATTGAGCACCTGGGGAAAGGACCGGGTCAGCCCTGGGAGCACAGGTGAAGGCAATTCATGTGTGTGACAGGAAGGGGTGGAGCCCGGCTGCACCTCTCATAGGCCTCACTGAAGGGCTAACCCCTGCTGGGGAAGGATCTCTGGTTGGAGATCTCTCCCCTGTGAAGTCCTTCCTTCACTCTGTGAGCTGAGATCTTCAGAGACCGCTGAGCACCTTTCCTTTCCTTTTATAATACCCTCCCATCCGTGCCAATCTTTCTAGTTATAACACTCCTAAGTTCCATTCCTAAAAAATTCCACGTTGAAATTTCACACAGATGTTTTTCCCACAGCTTCCTCCCACCACACACTGATGATACTCATTTTCCTTCTCTATTTTGTTCGCTTTAGCTGACTGTCATTATTCAGGAACAAAACAATTACAATGTAGCATCTGTGGAAGGAAAGCAGTTCCCTAAGCATGCTATATAATTTCATCTATCAATTACTGGAGTCTCAGGTCAGTGCAACTTTCCTGCTATAATATGACTACTTGTAGTAGCAGTTAAAAGCACATCTTGTCATTTTGCTGTGACGGTATTTTGTATTTGAAAGAACTGTAGGTGGCTTTACTTACCCTGGACTTGAGGGAACCTTCCCAATTTTCATCCACATACTTCTAGGACAGCTCCTGCATAAAGCTGCAATGACAGACAGAAGCTGTTAATAAAAGTATAAACTGCTTGTTTGCTTATGGCATGTAATCTATCAATCTGAGCATCAATATCAATTCATTAGATTTGGTATTGAAATATTTCATCTATTTCACTTTGAGAAGTGAGGTTGAGCTAACCTTGGTGCTTGCACTTAGACCTCAGCCACCTACGCAAGGTACACAGATTCACTGCTCTTAAAACAAAGTGAAAATTCATTTCAGTTCTATAAAAGGTAGCATCTCAAAAATATATATATTGCTCTTGTATAAGGTCACATTGTTAAGCTTTGTTTTTCTGGCAGCGTGCAACTGGCTCCAAAGTACGGTGAATGTTAAATGTAAGGTAGCAGCAGATTTTTCCTGCTACCAAAATAGAGCTTCCTACTGTAGAGCTTGGCATTTTCATCTCAGAAATAGCTGTCAATACTGTTTACCAAACCACATCCTTCTGGCTGTGCAACTCCTACTGCTTAGAGAGGGGGCGACAGAATAAGCTTCCGTTAAACATTCTTCAGTTCTATAAACAGTGAATACCAGCTCCTGCTTTCTGGTAGCAGCGTATTCATACCAAACGTGAAAGTCCAGACAGAACGTAAGAGTGCTGAAACGAAGTAAACTTAATGTTTGACTTAACCCGTGGAGACGTGTAATTAAAAATATGCTTTCGCTTTGAAATGTAATAGGTGCTAACCCTTCAGAAAAGGAGTGAAAACCAGACACGACATGACAGAAAGCTCAAAGCGAGACAATTGTATTAAAGTTTCATCCCCCATCCACGCTGGCAGTCTGGGCAGCCAGGGAATGCATCTGCAGTTCAGAATATGAATCTTCTGATTTCCGGTTCAGTTCAGTAGTGGTGCAAATGCCGTGGATCAGAACACATGAAGTGCTCTGTCCTCATCTGCAAGGAAATTACAGCTTCTTGCCTGAGCCGTGCGAATCAGTAATCATTACTTCCGCAGGAAATGGAACTAAAAATACTGCACTGCAATATATGTAGAAGAGCCTCTCAAAAATATGCATAAGTACACGCAAGACTTTCAACTCAACACGAGACTTAAGACAAAAACTACAATTTGACTGTTAAAACCCAGAGCTATAAAACAATACTTGAGAGATTAAAAATACAATTTTTAAGCTTTTTTTTCCATCCCCAAATTAAAATATTTAGAAGGCACAGATAAAAATCTCAGATACTCGCTTGCATAATTAAATTTCTCTGGATTGAAACCATGGAAGTTATAAGATGGAGGATTTACATACACTGAATAGTGAGATTCTAAACTTAACCTGTGCCTCCATTCATTATTCTTTTAAAAGCATTCCAACAACAATTATATCAGCAGTCTTACATTCAGGTATTACTTTGCATGCTTGTTAATGCACCGAGCAGTTCTCCTGGTTCTATAAGCTGGCAATTACTTGCATTCTTCTATCAAGAATTAGTAGAAAGAAATAGAGGGGTAATGGCCTTTTCCCATCTGTTCACCAATTATGTTCCTTATGGGCACAAAGAAGTAAGCACAGCAAATTTAGGACAATGGTAACATGAACACTGTTCAGTTCTCTTTACTGCAAATAATTCTTCCAGTTCATTTTTCCTTTCAGATAAGGATTCCTATGGAAGCAGGATCACTGTAAGAACCTACGATGTAAGACATCACGTGACTACAGAAAACTCCCGCCCCGTAACTCCTAGCCACTAATTGACAGAAATAAAGTTCTAGCAAAGAAAACAGCACAACTGCTGATGCTTAAAAATATTTTGAGCTTCTATGTCTGCTGTAACTGAAGCCCAACTGTGCTGCTACAAAGTTCAGCTTCACGCTGGGACAAGCAGCTGCTCTCTAGACGGCTAGACAAAAAAAATCAATTGACTTCATTTGTAACTCGAACAAAGGTGCCTTTTGCAAGAAACACAGGTTTATCTGCATCACTTTGGCCACAACAAGGGAATACTTGTGAACATCTTCTGCCCCTACCATTCCATCATGTCCAGAGCACACTGCTCTGAACTTTTTTGATTTCTTCCCCATGAAGGCATGGACTGTGTTCAGATATGACTAAGAATGACGTGTATCGCTCAGAATGGAGGCATACAAACGTGACGAGTCAGTTCATCACACAATGCTTAACTTACGAGCTAACTCACTTTGTAATAATGCTTCACTTGTTTTAGCGTTCATGAAAGTGAGCACAGTGCTGCAAGCAATGAAATAAAGGCTCTAAACTATTACTGGTATCCATGTAGTTATGATTTCCAGGCTGACTCACATCTGCATCTATATAAATAACTGCTTTTTAAAAACCTGCTAACTGTACGCTTTCTTAGGCTCTTGTGACAAAGACTGCACTTCTTCCTCACCCTTTACAAAGCTACAACTTGGGTTAAATCTCACTCCATCATCATCATCACATGGTGCTACATCAACAGTGACAAAAAACCAACGTTTTTAAAAAATACATTAAATTATCCCCCATTTTTTGCATTCGGGTTTCCTCTAGCTGCTGACTGAGCCTGACCCTGCACGTGTTATAAAGTGACACTCAACTTGGATTTGTATGCATTTACAATCAGCGAAAAAGTACAGTACCATCATATCTTAAAACATGCAATGTAATGGGTTGTTAATATAAAGGCACGCACAAGTAAAGAGCTGCCTGACAGCACCTAGAACTGGATACTACAGGAACACTATGCTTAGTATTCCTCAACCATCAAAACTATCAATTCACTTTTTTTAAAAGAGAAAACTTGATTCACTGAAATAAAGGAATACATAACAACATATAAGATGTTTTATTTTCTGTGAGGGAGAGAACTGAGAGCTCTACTCTTTCCCTGAAGACAGAAGATGGACAACAATCTGTGGGTTAGGAGAGCAGCAGTCAGAAAACGTCACTGTCAGGAACAGAATGAATGGATGTTCTGAAATGCAGAAAGCCAGCAAAGCCATTGCTACCACACAGATCATTCTGAAATGAAGTCAGTGGTAAATTTAGCTACAAAGAAACTCTTCTGATTCACAGTTCATTATGGGAAGGGAGATGTCCAACTGTAAGAGTCTGGAAACAAAGAATCAAATAGCCAAAAAAAGAGTTATTTGAATTAGTGTATTTCCAGCAGAATCTAAGCACTCGTTTATTTGCAAGGAAAGTAATTCAAACTGAAATTCCAAAGGAAAACAAACAAACAAAACAAAACAAAAAAACCAACCATGGGTTCGTGGATGTTTGAACACTGATCTAAGTTGCTGAGAAAGACTGCAGAATCTTTATCCTTGGACATCTTCAGAATTTAAACAGAAAAGGCTCTGAGCTCTGCTTTGGGTTGGAAATTCTTCTGTTCTGTACTCACATATCAGAGCTGTGTGTTATCATTCCAATCTCCAGACTACAGGAAACGTATTACCTAAGGCCGTGTCGGTGTCGGTACTAACACAGCTCCTTGGTGCAGTATCACATCATCATCCTTGTGCTTTCAAACCAAGGACCTGAAAACCCCCAGACAACAACTCCTCCCAGCAGATAAGGTTTTAGATCTGTTCTCTGCAATGGTTTGTGCAAGGACAAGTAAACAGGAGATGTGACACAGGGGTGTGCAGGAGAAAATGTAGAAGTCAGGCTGTTAGGTAACTTTGGATCTCTGTGGTCTGTAGTGGGAGCAGAAAGGCAAAGTGGAATAGAGGATAAGTGTTGCAGAAAAAGAGCTCCTGTGTACAAGCTCATACTTGAACCCAGTGAGCAGTTGTACGCAAGGTAAAAATTAGAAAGTTAGCAGATTTCAAGCTCTGGTTTTGAAATATGCTGTCCGATTAACTCTGCTATCTTACCATCTATTTGCCTCTAGAAGTATAATCTCTAAATATCTCTTCTTCTCTGGAATCTCTGCTTTCATTAGAGCAGAAAGAATCTTTGGAGATAGAAAACACTGAGAATGGAACTCATCAACTATATACTTGACTTTGTGCATTTAATTCATTTGGAAACTGCACTTTTAGAAGTTGTTCCAACAAATGTAGAGCCAATCATTTTATCTAGATATGTACTCAAATGAAGGAGGTCAGACTTAATTAAACATTCCATTTGCCAGCACGGGTGCACATACACAATTTTAACTCACATTTAACAAATTCACATCTATCATTTTTCTAACCTTCTTTCTCGCTTCAGAATAGAAAGAAGCCTCCCATAGGTAAGGCTCATCCTGCTGCAGACAGATCAGTGCCTTTTATCTTTGTCTGAAGAGATGAACCTTCAGTGAATTTGACCCAAACAAAAGGTAAGTTTTTCTATCTTAGGCACAATAATCCATTTTAAATTTCAGTGATGTTTTAGTGATGTATATTGTTACATGTAGTACAAGTTGGGCAAAAAATAATGTTAAGTTTCTCATTATCTTAGCAATTCAGAGGCCACATAGTCCAAAAAGTTATTAAATCATGCTTTGACAGCTTATTATATTTTGCCAATCCTGAATACATGCACAAGAAAGATAAAAATGTCTGAATTTCAGACCCCTTTGCTGAAATCTGTACAGGGGAGTAATTGCCCACCTCTGAGGAACTTTGACAGTTTGCATATGGACTCTTTGTATCAATATGTTTACCTTGCTTTACAGAAGGGTTATACACTAGGAACAGCACTGCACGTAGGTAGCAGACGCATAAGATGTTACCTGTAAGAGTTTGCCATATATGCCATACATTTTAATACCTCAAATTTCCTGGTCAACTTTTGCTTACAGCGGATGCTATCTAATTCAGCAAACTGCATAGTATTACACCATTAGAAATACTTGACAATAGAAATTTCAAATGCCGCACAACAACACATCTTAGCGTGCAAAATATATTTCAGGACTCCATTTAGAAATATTTATTTGTGAGGGCTGTTGCAATCCCACACAGCGCAACTATGACGATTAACAGGTGGCAGATTTCATCACACAGTTAATTCCTAACACTGATTGGAATTTTGACACACATATATTGCTGAGATAAGCCTCAGATTATAATATACAATTAATGGAATATGCTTATAGCTATGCTTGAAATGATCACATGGCATAAGTGAAAGCTGCAGATGGAGTGCAGCTATTTTCGGCTACTGCAAAATATGGACAATCTCTCCTGCTACTACAATTTCACGCACAGTTAGCTTCACCTCCATTTCATCCTTCTACGTTTTACACACCAGCAGTACTCTGCATCTGACAGACTGAGGCTTAAAACTTGCAGCTGTCTAAAGCAATACAGTTTAAGCTAGCTTCTGAATGAGTCTGCAGCTGGATACAAAATCTTTGGTAGAGGAGAAAATAACCCAAAGATTTTTTTTTTTTTTTTCATTTTACCTACAGTAAAATTATGAAGCAATGAAAATATTTCATTGGACAGATGGCAGCGGAAGTTAAGAGTGAGACACATACTGGGTAACCAGAGCACCTCGCAGCTATTTTCCACCACGTCAATTCACAGAATACTGGATCAATAACAAGATGAGAATTAATAAATATCTTTCAAGGATATGAAAGAGCTGAGTTCCACAAACATACCACATGTGGGCTTGCACTGATGCTACTCAGCACAAAGTATTTTTAGGACTGGGCATATTTCACAGATCGTTTTCAAGAAGTATTGAGGATACAAAAATTCCCAGATTTCTAACCCTCCCCAAATACTTTTAAGGAGAATTAACTGCAAATCCTGAAGTCTGTGCTGGAATTCTAATAGCATGCATGGTGTGTCTGTAACATGGACAGCTAGCACGCTGCCTTGCGATAGCAATACCTGCTCACATGCTAGAAAAGCCAGGCTGCATACTGCAGGCATGCTTCAAAAAAAAAAAAGATTCCTCTCCTCTGAGTATGTTCAACTGTGTGAGTGATTACACTAACAAAACCCTGAGCACCACCGCTCCGGAACTCGGCAACAGATGAGGCTGCTAACCAGCAAGACAGGTATCTTACATGTAGATGCAGGTTTTCAGAGTAAGACTAAAGAATTCAATCAAGCAAAAGGACAGGGAAAAACACTTCCAAGATGGTAAAAATCTGCTCACTCCCAACTATCAAATTGTAAGTAGAACAAGGATTTAAGAGTAAAGTCGTAAGCTCAGTTACAGACACCTATTATAAATGGCATTATGTTAGACCACGAGTCAGTTCAAATTGTGATGACTCTGAATACAATCTGTTAAGATATTAACATTCATGCTAAAAACTCCCAGCACTCATTTTCTGCTGGCTAGTCTGCAGGGGGATTTACTTGGCACAAAGTTCAGAAATTCAGCAAATATGAACAACAGATTTCCAAACAGCGGCTGTGCATGAATGTAGTAATATCAGAAATTCCACACTCTGAAACAGCATTCAAAAGAATATTAGGAATGATGCTATAATTTAGCACTCAACCATATAATCATGATGGTAGAACAATCCAATATTTCTATTCAGCAGCAAATTACTCATGTTTGCTACAAAGCCCTAGCAAAAAATGAAACCGAGCAACCTAATGCAAATAGATGAGAAAAAACAAACTTCTATTAAACAATCTCCAGGTTCCTATGCACATACAATAAATTCTGGCTCACTGCGAAGGAATATGTCAACCTTGAGACTCCTTCCAGCTCCGTGCTTTCTGTTCTACACTGAGCGTGACTACAATGGAAAAGACTGCATATATTTTTAACGTAGAGCCCTAATCACAAAATGGCACCTGCTCAGTCTTACACAAAAAGGGTGATCACCTGCAAGGTGAAATCTAGGCCTGATGCAGGATAATCAGAAAAGATATCTATTGATTTAAATTCTGTTGTTTGATCCAAAGTTATTAGTTTATGAACACAAAAATGTTAATGACACAACCTAAGTGACACCTACGAGTAAATTACAAGGAAATTAAGACAGATTTCTTCCTCAAAAAACCCACTCATCTGGTTTAAAACCCACCTTTCTGGTTTCCAGCTGAGCTTCTTCTTGGCAGCACTGCCTACAGAATGGATCCAACTGATTCAGACTGAACTGTCCAAGAAGGTTGCAGGAGCTGCAGAGCAAGTTACTGGAGAAGCCAAGTTCCCTGCAAGCTTCTGATGACAGCTGTGCTCCATATACGTTTATCTGTAAATCAATACAATGTTACACTTTAGTATTAAATCAGTTGTTTTTAAAAGAAAGCTTTTAGATGCTTTGACCTTCAGAAGAACGAATCATTTTGAGAACATTTTATTATAATGCTTAACAGTCTGCTTGCAAGTGCAAACCACCACCTTATTTTGAGAAGTAGTCTTAAATCTAATAGGACATTCTAGACATAGTTCACAACATGTATGTTTTAAGGTGTCAGATCTGCTACTTTCGTATATACTTGTACCACTTCAGTGTCTGCTCCAAAGAAAGAACAACAAACCAGCCGGAATGAATCAGCTGCAGCACTGAAAGCCTCTCTCGTGAAGCGATTCCAATAAACATCCAGCTATTGGAAGCACGCTTGGAAAATAAGTCTTACAGCTGAACTTAGGAAAAGCACAACCAGGGAACGATGAGGTGGACCAAACTGCTCAACAACGTATACAAGAAGGATTTTGATTTCTTTTTCTTTTCTTTTCTTTTCTTCTTTGGAAGTGTAGATAAAAACCCTGCAGCTGCTTAACACCAGCAGCTCCGTTGGCTCCTGGGCAGAACACCTATCGTGCTTTTAGTGAGCAGATAACACAGCGTTACCATCTCCGCACTGAAATGCTATCAGTTGTTCTTTGTTCTTTTCTGCTTTCAGTTTCCCATTCCCTGCAGAAGGACTGATCAGTCCCTGGCTTACACAGCTTGCAGCCTTTCCTTCCAGCTGCATGTGGGGAAAGCGAGGGAGGACACAATGAAAGGAGATCCTCTCCCCGAGTGCTTCTCAGAGGGGGTGAAAAGATCTTGGGTGAAGACCTAAAAAACCCCACCAAACAAAAAAAGCACAGGAAGAGGGAGGAGAACGAACTCCGATGGCAGGGCCTGCAGCACCGCTGCCTTCAGAGAAGCCCCCTCTGAACAGCAGCACGCTGCAGCGGGTGACAGCACAGCAGTCACAGCGTTGTTCCGGGCCAGCAGACGATGAGAGAAGAACCACGTTTCTCACCCACATAAGACCACCTCTCCTTGGTGTTTTTCCTCCACTTTTAGTGCCCCGATTTTGCGCTACCCCAAAACGACGCCCACTGTAAGAGAAGCGCTGACGTTGGGGCGAGACCCGTGGGCCCCGCACGGGCGGCATCCCGTCACCAGCTCTACGTTCTCCCGCCGACCGCTTTGCTTTCACGTTAAAACACTGAACGTAAAACAGCGATCGCAGCACCGTTACAAACCGCCTCAGGAAGGACTGAACAGTGACAAAACCTCGGACCGGGTTTTCTGCCCGCTCCCCGCCTCCGCCGCCCGGAGCCGCTTGCCGGGCTCTCGCCCTGCGGCACCCGGGGCGCGGACATCAGGGCACGGACATCAGGGCAGGCGCCCGCAGCGACAGCCCGCAAACCTCCCTTCCCACGGAGCGCAGGAGCCCCGCGCGGCGCCCCGAGGCCGGGCAGGGCCGCTCCGCCTCCCGCCGCGGGACGCATCTCCCCCCCGCCCGGCCCGAGCCCCGCTTCTCGGAGGGAAACGCTGCCGCGCTCAGCCCCGACCCCGCTCACCGCGGGCAGCCCCAGCAGCAGGCAGAGCCAGCAGCGCACCAGGGCGGCCAACTCGGCGGCCGCCGCCATCTTGGTACCGAGCTGCCGGCAGCGCGGCGGGAGGGCCGAGCGGGGACCTCGGGCGCTGCGGGTGCCCCGCGCTGCCTGGTGCGGGCCGGCGGGCCGGATCGCAAACGGCCGGCGAGAACGGCCAACGCGGGGCGTCTGCGGGGAACCCGCAGCGACGCTATTTCAGTCTGCTCAGTACTGTGCTTCACAGCCGGGCTAGCGGGGGAGATTCTTCCCGGCCCCGGTCCGGCACACACACCGCCGCCCCAGGGCAAAGCCCTCCCCGCTCCGGAGAGCCGCAGCCAACCGGCGTGCAGGCCCCCAGCGCCGGCGATTGACAGCCCCGCCGAGCAATGACGCCGGGCTTCTCCCGAGCGCCGCGGTGCGGGCGCCGAACGCGAGCGGGGCGGGCGGGTGGGGCGTCGGGAGGGACCGCCCCCTGGCGGAGGGGCGCAAGGGGGAGGGGCGGCAGCCGGGTCCGACACGAGCGGGGAGGAGGAGGGGCCCGCGGCGAGTGGACGGGGCGTCGGCCGAGCGCGGCCAATCCGGCGGCGGGAGGGGCGGGGCGGAGGCGGCCCCGCCCGATGGCGGCGGGGGGGGGCGGGCGCGCGGCCGGGCGTTCGGTTGCTGAGCAGCGCGCGCAGGCGGGGGAGGGGCGCGTTAGTGGCGGCCGCGCGGCGCTCGGGGCCGGGCCGGGGCGATGTGAGCGGGCCCTGCGCGCGCCTCCCCTCGCTCGCGCCGTCGGAGCGGCGGCTGCCGCGGCTCCCGCCTGCCCGCCCGGCCGGGCCCCGCGTTATGTCGTGATCCCGGGCGGGCGGCGCCGCCGGGGCTGCCGATGGGGCTGCTCAGGATCATGCTGCCGCCCAAGTTGCAGCTGCTGGCCGTGCTGGTGTTCGGCGTGGCGGTGCTCTTCCTGGAGAACCAGATCCAGAAGCTGGAGGAGTCCCGCGGCAAGCTGGGTGTGTGAGCGAGCGGCGGCGGGCCTGGGCCGGGCGGCGGGGAGGGCCGGAGCGGAGCGGAGCCGAGCCCCCGTGGCCGCTTCCCGCGGAGGGCCCGGCCCGGCGAGCGGGGGGCGCTCCGCCGCTGTGCCCCTGAGCCGGGGCCGCGCCGTGCGGCGCCGAACGGAACGCGGCTGTGTGCGATCCGGCGCCGTCCTGGCGGCGGGGAGCTGCCCCGGGGCGCCGCCGCGGGCCGCGGCTTCGGGAGCTGCGGTTAAACGACGGGCTTGGGAACTCCGGTGTGAGATTTGTTCCTCCGTTTCTATTGGAAAGCCCTGCAGGGTGACAGCTGCCTGGTAAGCGACGCTGCGCTTGGTTACCGGTGCCGCAGAACTTGTGTGCGACGCACAGTGCTGAAGGATCTCGAGGGTGTGAAGCACGTACCCGCGCAGCCGGCTCTGTGCACCGGAGAGCGCAGCGCAGGAGGGGAGGCCCGGTGTGCGGGGGGCTGTCTGATGGGCTCTGCTGGAGTGTTGTCCTGTGTTGTTTGGCTTTATAACGTGCTTAGACCACAAACGCTTCAACTTCGGAGGAATCAAAGCACCTTTATAATGTTGAACTTGAGTTCGAACTCTGAGCGGGCAGTGAGCACCACGAGCTTCCCCCCCAAGTTCATGGCACGGCCAGAGCCGCATGGCGTAGCCCAGCTGGGCTGGCTGAGCTCTGGGAACTCACGGTTCTGCACTCCTCTCCCATCCACCTGGAATTGGCTGTGGGAGGCCGGAGCCCTGCGAGCGGCGTCGCTCAGCTGTTCGAGTTATGGGGTGGTTGCGCTCTGCATATTTTTCAGTTGAAAATGTGTCGTAATTATCATCAGAGCGTAATCACAACAGCTGTAAACAAAATTTTGAGGAGGAGAATGAGAGAAATAGAAAGTTAATTCCGAGCATGTGTTGGTGCTCCGGGTATAGAGGTGTTTTGTATCCACCTGCTTTAGACTGGTTGGGACCAGCGGCTTTGGTGCCTCCATTACCCGCACAGTTACCTTGGGGAGATCCAGCTCCTGGCACTGGGAGGGTTGGCATAACGCAAAGTGAGAATAGAGTTTTGCTGGAGAGACTTCCTCTCCCTCCACAATAGATACACAATAGGTATGAATAAGTTCAACGTTTGGAGGATTAAAATACGCAGCTCATGCTGCTGTAGGAAAAGCATCTTATTATTGCGTTCTGCTGATTTGATTTCATAAGAAGGGACAACTATTGTAAACTCTATTGAAGGCATGATGGGAAGATTTCCTTACCAGTGATTCTCTAAAACCGGCCTAAGGAGGGGAAAAAGGGCTTTCTGCAACAGCTTTGAGCTCAGGCTCTGTTTTTTAACTTGAGCGTATGCTTTGTTAAAGAGCTTCTCGCTGTCTGAATGTCTCCTTTTTACATGTTTGGTGTATATTTCAAGACTGGCGAATGTTAGTGCTTCATTGCAGAAATCGCTTGGCAGTGTTGATGGTATTACTACGGAGCTGTAATACGGAAAATGCTTTTCTCTGGGTCGAACTAATGAGCTGGCCTAATGCACTTCCATCCTTCTCCCTGCCTCCTTCAGAGTGGCTCTGTGTGTGAAGAAGCATTGATGCTGTGGTGCGGTGGTAATGGAGCAGACCTGGTTATGTGTCATTGGGCTCTTGGTGTTGGGAGTGCTATGGCACTTGATGTGGTTTGGGTGCTGGGTTTTGAACTTTGCGTGTTTGCGTGAATACATGGGATGATGAACTGTCATCCTGGAAATTGTGAGGATTAGCCTATGGCTAGGAAAGGGGAGCGAGTTCAGGGCTGGTAGCAAATGGAATAAGTCTGCAATCTTATCGACAGGTCTAATAGCGTTTGGTCCGACTTTCTGACTGAGTTGCATTCAGTTTCTTCACAAATGGGTAACTGCTGCTTCTGTACCAAACAGTTGATCCAAGGGTCAATTTCGGTTCAACATTTTTAAGCATCTTACTGTGATGTGAACTTGGAGTGTGTTTCTAGGGGAAGAGAGGGAACCTCTGTATTCCTTTAAGTGTGATTCCCTTACGGAAGTAAAATTCAGTCACCCTTGATAATTTTTAATTTGTGAAGTTTAGAAATAGAAGCACACGGCCATCAAAATGCTTATATTGCATCTTTCTCTCTGATAAAATTGTAATTGTAATACTGTTTAAAAATGTATGTGTAAACCCATGGTTTTCTTTATCATGTGGCAGATAACTCTAATTCAAAAATAAAGGAAATATTTGTTGTAACCCTTTGCTGCTGTTGGACTTGTTAAGCTCTTTACAGATGGTCTGTGGGGGTGAGATCACAAGCAGGGCCTGTCACAGTCCTATCTCAAGTACTTTTGGGTGAGGTTGGTACATACAGTTATTCATTGTTCGTATTATTTTCCAGTTTGCACATCACAGGCAGCTAAATCAGCAGCATGGGCAGGCTGTGGCCAGGCAGGACTTCAGTGTTGAAGCATAGGTCAGCTCTGCAGCGGGAGCCCTTCTACGAAGTGCCAAACAAACTTCAGGCTCATAATGTGTTACTTCAGTACGTACGAGGCCAAGGTTATTTTCCTAAACCAAGGAAAATAAACACAATTAGTGATTAATTGATGGCCAAGTTGCAAGGTTGCATTATTTTTTTCTTTCATCGGTTGGTTCTGCTGGAATAATCCTGTTCTAAACACCGTGCAGATACACAGCGAACCTCTGCAGCCGAATGTTTTAACTTCCAAAGCTTTCCAGAAATGTGTTTGTGTACTTTTTTGGGGATGTTGCACTAATTTATTTATTTTTCTTTCATTCGGAAAGAAGCCCAACTGTCACTGGTTCTGCCAGTTGTGTGTGTTTGGAAAATCACCCAGAAAATGTCTTCAATTGTCCCTCATAACATTGCATGCATGCTTCTTTACTGTGTTATTTATACTTGGATCCTATTTATGAACAGTTTGATTGTTGGTAGCTCTGGCTATGCATGGCTATGCAAATAATTTACCAGCATTTCTTTAAAATATAACTATTGGGCAACAGAGTTATTATTTTCTTCGTAGCAGCCTGAGGCACTCTTCAGAAGCTCTTTGCTCATATGCTATGCTTCCAGAAATAGGAGTTTTAGTGCTGCTTTCTCACTGTGCCTACAGCCAGTGAAAGGCTCTCACGCTTGGCCTTGCTGGTGCACTCATGCTTTTTTGTTCCGTTCCCTTCCCGTTTCCCTTTAGCACTCCTCCTCTCATCCCAGACACTTTGGAACTTCCATACTACACTTATGCTTCCCATTGTGTGTGTAGTGGAGCAGTTGTATAAGTCTTTATTTTGTTTGTAATTTTATACTTATTATTTTACTGGGAATGGATAGTGCAAATACTGCTATTACTTTTTTTCTCAGAAATCAGTACAGTTCCAACTGGTACATAGTAGCACATGTTCTCCAGCACATCCCAAGACCATTCAGCCTCACTAACAGGCTCTGAGGCTTGATCTCACCCCTTCTGCTGGCACTCCAGTATCTCTGTTTTCAGCAGAGAAGATAAAACAGGTGCTGCTGTTCTGCTTTTTTTTCCTTTCTCCTCTTCTGTAGAGCTGTGCATGAGAAACCTAGTGTTGTTGCTTGTAGTTTGCAGGCCTCACACCATGGTGAAAAAAGATTTAGTGATGTGGTGGACACTCTGCCTTTGCTTGTAATAATTCTTCACAGCAGCATCTGCTATCTGGCAAGGGGATATTTTTGTTAAAGATGTTTTGAGGGCAGTTCTGAGAAATGAAATGGACTTGAGAAATCAGATAGAGCGTACGGCTCTTGTCTTTCCTGCCACGTTCTGCACGGGATGCGGTAATCTCCAGAGAAGGCGCTGTCTCTCTAGATTCTTCATTGGAAGAGGCCAGGCTTGAATCATTACATGTCTACATATGTTGCTTTTTAATGTGTGAAGTTGTAGGAGAGCAAAAAGAGCTGTAATACCATCTTCAACAGAAACCCTGAAAAAGAACCATGGCTACAGTCAGCTGCATAGGATAGAAGGGGCTTCTTTGACGGCCATGGAATGAATGCAGGTACCACATTCTTTGTGAGTTAGTGCAGTATCACAGATTTGATAATGGTAGCTATGCAGTACAGAATCAGTTCAAGGCTGTGAAACTCAATGGCACATCTGTAAAGGACTTTGCCCTGTGCTTCCATACGTTTGTTTTCTACAGAAGAAAGGAGATTGGGTTGTTTCGGTAATGCAATACCTAGCCAGTTTCAGTGATGTGCTTGGCACTGTAAAAGCGGTAACAGCTACTGGAAATCAGAAAGTCATTTAAAATGACTTTATTTACTCTGTGATAAAGCAACTGAAACGATGATATTATGGTATAGTGCTGTTAATGCTCCCTCTGTTTCTCTACCTCTGAGTGCAGAGGCAGCTAGAATTTTCATGTAATTGAGTGAGTGGAAGGAGGTGATCGTCAAAGAAACTGTTTTAAGATGAAACAAAACCTAAAGAAAACCACAGACCCCCAGATGCTCCACTAAGTTTAAACCGACTGATCATGTATTTTGTATAATGTAAATTGCTTGTATATTAAAAAAACCTGACACCCCAAACAGCTCCTGTTAAACTACGTAAGCTTTGGAATTAGCGTAGCAGGTTAGAGAATCCTCTCCAGATTATCTTGTACATCTGAAGTGAAACAAGACTTGGGATTTCTTTGTCTTTCTTAATTCAGCGAAGTGATGCATTTGCAGATGGATTCCATTCTTTTGCTCGGCTTTGTATTGCCCCTGGCTATTGAGTTAGGAATACTTGAACAGCACACGAGCAAGTCAATTTCATATCTACTGCTGGCATGAGTCACTGCTCACTCTTAGTTATTCTGTCCAGACTGATCTTGTGTTCAGCTAATGAGCGCCTTTCCCCAAGTTCTTGTTCCTGTTTAGGAAATAGATGGCTTTTGCATATGGAGTAGTCCACATATGGCCATCTCATTGAGTGAAAATGCAGCTACTTTATGAAATTGTATGCAACCTGTAGTTGTTGTTTATATGAAATGTATTTAAACCTTGTCAAAACAGTACTAAAATAGTGGTGCTTTGTTTGAAATGTGGTGCTATTTCCTTGTTTATATATTTTAAATACTAACTTAGCAAGCACGATGAAAGTGCCGTGATGAAAAATAGCTAAACGGCTGTGTTTCTGGTTGGAAAAACTATTGCAGATGAAAGTTTTAGTGAAAAAGGGAGTGAGTGCTGAGTGAGGCATCTGAAGGCTGGCCGGCTGGTTCAGCCTTCCCTGAACACCTCCTGACCCTGGCAGCAGCCTGTCCCGCCAGCAGCATTTCATCCGGACCTTCTGCTGTGCTGCCTGCTTCTTGAGCCGGTCAGGCCTGCTGCATTGCACTGCTCCCTGAAAATTCGTGGCCCAGTGGTACTGCAGCATAGCATCTTGGGAAAGGCCACGCTGAGAGCAACCTTCTGCCTCGTAGGGGAGGGAAGGCACCCCTCATACGTGCATGTGATGGGAACGTGCTGGCTGCCAGGACATCAGTGTCCTTGCAGGTTTTGCCCCTGCGTGTCAGAGGCTGTCTTCATGTTCAGCGCCCTCGTGTACCCCAGTAATGAATTGCTATGTTTTAGCTTCCTATGGGTAGAAGCATGCTCTTTATATCATAGAGGTATTGTTTGCAGATCTGTCTGCAGGAACCCAAACTGCATCTGTGTCTTTCTGTTGTCTCTGGTATTTGGTGTGTTACCGTTCTTACTCTGCAATATCCCCGTGCTCCAGTAACATTACTGCTATCATAATTATTATTCAAGCCTTCCTGTAGTGATAAAATCTATGGTGAGTAGCTAGGAGTCCAGGGCAGCCAGAGAATAAGATGATTACGTTCCAAAAGTATTTGCAAAGAGTCTGTCCATCTCGCAGGCCCTGTCTTTTATCTGCCTTCCCTTATGTCAGTCCCCTCTTTATATCTGGCTAGAGTTTAAAATGACTGACAGCTGACGTCCAAATTTTTGTCAACTTGCTGTTTAATTCAGAATACTAATTTGTGTTGAAACATATGTAAAACTTAAGTGCTGTTTTGATAAAACAGCTTTTGATGATTTTGAAGTGTTTATGCAAACCTTGTGCATAATTGCTGTAAAACTGAAAAGAGTGCGGGGATGGGATCTTAGGTTTCTTAAATTAAAATACATATATTCCCCATTTACTTCTGAAGCTTTTTTTTTTTCCTCTAAGAAGATCTTGTTTTATTTTCTATTTTATGTATAAGCATACACATATAAGGTACACAAGGAAGAATTGGGAATATATATATATGCACTATAATTACAAAAAACACATGTATGGATGTATATTTCTCAGCCACTGTGTGTATATATATATCTTTATGTTGTAGTATAGGACTGGTCTTTTGAAGACAACAGATTGAACGGCAGTACTATTTCATTACACTTTGACAAAGGTGCAAAGGAGCTGCTGAGAGCATGCAGAAAGTTGGAGGTATGGTAACAAGTGAGCAGGGATGACGCTCATTCCTCTGAGCTTCTGGGAAGTGGGAAGGAATTTCCAGCTAATTTAATTCTATATTTTCCTCCTGAACCTTTTGCCTGGGTGTCTCCGCATTTTGAATATTTCTGTTATCTTTGCTGTAAATGCTGTTGCTGAAAATATTCAGAACAATCGCAAAAACAGCATGTGTGTTCTTCCTTGGAAATATTCGTGTTTCTTTGCACTGAGTCTGTGGGGGCTTCGGAGGAGATTTTGCAGTAGTAGGAATCTCTGTTTGCAACACATGGCATTTGCAATGTCTTTTAATATACAAAATATTAACCAGCAATTGATTGATTATGGTCAGGGACAAAGGGTTCATGCAGTTCCGAGAAGGACTTCCAAATTTAGAGTCATAGGGAATGAACTTTAGAAGAGTGTGCTGTGAAAATGACAGAATCTTACAGTGACGTTCCATGGACCACGCTGTGTCACCAGCACAAAGCAGTAGTCGAGGACTTGTGACTCCTTTGGTGTTTGAATGACAGGTAAATCGGGGAGCAGGAAATGACATTTTGCAAGATCTGGTTTCAGGGGTTTGGTTCCTTCAGAAAACAGGGATTAATTTTTACTGAAGCTGAAGGCAGTCACGTCCTTCTGTTGTCTGTGATCTAAGTGGTGTGTCATGCTGAACCAGGAGGACGAGAATACTGCGCCTCACCTGTTGGCCTAAACATTGTTAGGTTCTCAGACTGATTCTTGATCACAGATACAAAGATAGTGTATGGTTTTTTTTTTTTTTTTTTTTTTTGTGGTACACGAATTATCTGCCTTTTAGAAACAAAGTCACAATGCAAGGCATTTTGTATCCCAGTGGTGGATGGTGGACTTCATAGAATCCTATTTCAGCTGCACTCCCACCACCAACTTTGCAGTGGTAAGTGTCAGTACACCCTCAGCAGCGTGTGCTCTTAAAGTGGATTTTCCTGGTGAAACAGCTATTGTTGCATGCTACCAGATGGACTGCGTGAGATGCCATGGCACTGCAGTGGTTTCTCTTAATCAAGTTAGTGCCCCCAGAAATACTGAACATCTTGGTGTTGTTGTTTGCCCCTCTTTTAATTTCCTTTGGGGAAGAAAAAGTAAAATGAAGCTACAGAGGCCTTCCCTTTTACTTGAAAATAACTTAGTCTGTTTTTAAATAGGTTTTCAGGTAAACTATTTTCTGTTACCTTTGATGCTGCCAACAAGGCGATCTTTTGAAGATCCGGTGCCTAATAAATGGTTTGCTGTCTTATGAGGAAGCGATTAGATCTTGCTGTCCAATTTGATTACTTCAAAGCGTGTGAAGTAGAATTGGATGGGATATTTTTTTGAACATCATTCCATTTGCAAAGGTTGCATTTCAATAGTGAATGTGTATTTGCTTTTTGGAAATGGTCTAGCCTACAGAATACCCTTTTGGAATGCGTTCATTCAGTAGAAGCAGAATGTTTTCTGGTTTGACTGTCTTCCAACTTATGTTAAATTCTATTTTCCATGTACTTTTGGGCTTCCCTCTCGTATCCCTCTTAAGTTTTTCATACTAACATACTGCTTGTGCAGCTGCTGTGGTTCAAGCACAGCTAAAACTTTCAGCATCTCCTCTTTTTTTTTTTTTTTTTAATAGGACGCGTTTGAGGTTTAAGGTTATCTTCAGCAGAGGAGTATTTCACATTTTGCTTGATCGGGTTTTAAAAAGACCCCAAACCCTCAACATTCTGGCACACTGCTTGATTCATCCTTCTGTGTCAGGACTTTGTGTGCTTTACTGCATGTGCAGAAGTCTGGGTGTTCTCTGCTGGGAGAAGTGCCGCAGCGTGGTGCTCCTCCTCCTCCCTCGGAGGCCTGCAGTGTGTGTTCTGTGCCTGGAGCAGCAGCTCACAACCACTGGTGGCCCCACACATGTGCTCCGAGCCAAAAGCAAAGGCTGAAGGACCAGAAAAACCTGTTTAAGTGTACATTTAGGTCTTGCAGTGTTCATAACTTGCCATTTCTAGCACACATTTGAATTTTATCTTTGAAACTATTTAGTGGTCAAAGTAGTTAATATTACATAGAAGCTGTTCCATGAAATTTGGTTGGAGCAGTTTTTATTCCAAAGTTTTGAATTCTGAGGTGAGATTGAAAGCAATTTCACTGCAGAAATCACTCCACAATCACAGAGATGCATACAAGGACTGGAAGGCAGGACATCTGGAGGTCTGGCTGTGAGCTGCCTGCCCTGGGAGCTTCAGGCATTGTTTCCAGCACCCCTGGCACCCTGCTGCCAGCTGGGCAGGGAGCACACCTGACTCCAGGTAGTGCCCTGCCTTAGGTTTGAGCTGCTGCAGCTGAAGGGATGGCATATGCTTGCTTCTGGTCAGGAAGGGGCAGCCACCCCTCATCCAACTCAGAGAAAATCAGTAGAGTATGGTTGAAAGGCTCCTTAGCTATTTATGAGGCATAGTAAATGCATTTGGCCTACAGGCAAATTTATCTTGTAGGCATGTTGTTAAACTTAGAGCTGAATATTATAGGTGAACATTCAAAGAGGGCAAATAAGCAGTAGAAGGGGTGTGTGTGTGAGGATCTGTACAACTTGTACAGGCTGTCTGCAGCCCGTCTGATCCCAGTGAGAAGGCATGCGGTACTGGGGAACCTGCTTCTTGTCAAGGTTGGCTTTCCTCTAGCTTAACAACTAGGAGCTGTACTTGTTTCTGTTTCCTCCGCCATTATGGTGTGGGGGAAAAAAAATAGTAATAATAATAATAATAAAATAAGCAACCATAAAACCAGAGTAATGATTTAAAAAAGAAACAATAAATCAAATAGTAAAATGTTTATAGGTATCCTCTTCTGGTTTTCCTGTGTACACCTTCCAAACCATACTCTGACGAACATGGTCTTGCTAACATGTTTGTGCAAGCACTTCTGTAAACAGCTGTGGTCACTGGAGCAATCCAAAGCATTGTTTCTAGTGGCTTTTAGTGCCTATTTATGTGTGATTGCAGAGTGCAGGTGCAAGGCATTCTTGAGATAAGAGTTAGGGAAGAGAAATACTTGACAATTTATTCACATACTGAGAGTGAGGAGGAAAGTGTCAAGGAGGAATGAAGATGTTGAGAGTTTTCTCCTTTTTTTTTTTTTTTTTTTTTATTCTGAGCCATGGGGGTGGGGAGGTCAGGATGGGGAAGCCTTTAGAAATGGAGTGACAGATTCTATGTTTTCTGGAGATGTTGGAGGTGATGATGTGTGAGTTCTAAACATACGCACTCTGACCAGTGAAAGCTTTGGTCAGCGTTGCAGTCAAAAGCACGTACTGGTTTGTGGTGAGTGATGGGGTGTAGTGCACTTGTAGATCTTAAGCTGGTGCCATCGAATTTCAGTATAATGTATTTGATCTGCTGGAGATAATGGCGAAAGGTTTTAAATATTAAAGGAGTTTGCAATCTTACTTCTCAAGGATGAACACTGGAAAACAGGATAAACTTTTGACTGTCTTACTCCTGTCACCAACCAGCAGACCAGGCTGCCCAGAGCCACATCCAGCCTGGCCTTGAATGCCTCCAGGGATGGGGCATCCACAGCCTCCTTGGGCAACCTGTTCCTATATGTCGCCACCCTCTGTGTGGAAAAACTTCCTCCTAATATCTAACCTAAACCTCCCCTTAGTTTAAAACCATTCCCTCTTGTCCTATCACTATTTACCCATGCAAACAGTCATTTAGTACTAGATAACTAGTACGGGGAGAGAACCTATAGGAAAATCCTCTCAAGTATCCAAATCAATTCCTGGATAAGTTCTCTGGCCTTGATGGATTCCCATGATGTGCTGGTCTCTTGCAAATGCTGTTCATCCCTCAGCCTTTGCTAAAGAGACGAAAGTATTTGGCTTCATGATAGAACGCCTAAATGCCACAGATACCTATCAGGCAGAACTGCTGCGTAGGTTGGAGCTCATCCTACTGATATGGGTTAACCAAGTACAGACATAAAACCGTAGAAATGAAGTATTTGTTTTTGGTTCTTCAAAGCTTTTGCTACCAGGTATTTGAGGGGCTCAAAGCTGTAATGTTTAAGGACTGGAAAAACATTGATTTTTTTGAATTAGGCTAAGCTTGCTGTCCTCTTGTACAGAGGGTGCTACTGAAGTTGCATCTTCCTGCTGTATTTATTGTGGAGTGTTTTATTGTAACAGGGTATTAAGGAACTGCATTGAATATATGCACACTGAAATAATGCACACTGTGGCATTGAATATGGGAACATAGCCTGTGTGGAGGACTTGTGTCCTGGTCTTGTCCATAGGAGATCCTCACTCAGGTTTGGATTGGATTGTCCTGTTGTGTGTGGGAACAAAGCATCCTTGTTTTAAGGTGTTTGTAGGCAGACAAATTGATTGGAGGTTAATTTCCTTAAGCTTACTACAGCTTCCCGTTTCACTGAAATGCAAGGTAAAAATCTGCTACATGTAATCCAGCATCCTTGGAAAAAATGTGGCACTTAAATTATTACCAAGCACAAAGTTCTAGAGGTGTGCCATTCAGGATCTGTGTGTGTGTGTATATCAGAGCATATGACTTTGCTGCCAAGGGTTTTACTGGATAGTTGTGGCTATTAGTTTCTCTAACACTTCCCTTAGAAAACAAATAACAATGGACGCATTGCCAAATTGTGGCTGGGCTTGCTGCAATAATTACATGTTTCAGTGCAATTGTTTTATTGTGCTCTGCTGCTTTGACAGCAGAACGGGTTTTGTGAATGCGAAAATTAGCTATGCTTTGATTCTTTTCTCTCTGTTTTGAATAAAAGGTGCAGTCTGATCTAAAGAAATCTTCCTAAATTGCACTTTACAGCCACAGAGCAACTAATAAGAACTAACCTCCAGTTTTGCTCAGGGCAGTAGATGTGTTTCCAGACTTAAACCAGTGTTTTGGGGCTAAACATGGTTTTGCTTGTAGTAGTAGCTATTTAAAGCATTGGCTGGATGATAAGCATTCTAAATAGATTGTTTAACTGCAGGCTTATTTCAGGTGAATTTAATGTGCTTTTTATTTTATTTTATTTTATTTTATTTTTTCTTTATAAATGTGATTGCTTTGCTCAAAAAGTGAGGCTGTTAGTGGTGCTTGAGAACTTTGTGGTAGGCTCACAGGTTCATAATTTGGGTGGCAGCCTTGGCTTGTACTTTTACTTTATAGTTGGGATAAAACTGCACAGTGGCTGCGTCTTTCATATTTGGTTGTGAAAGAGGTAACCTTTGTTCTGGCAGAGAAGTGGCTATTGGGTTTGGTTGTTCTTTTCTTTGGCTTTGAAGTGAACATCTAATAAGAAAACTTATGAGTGCCATCTGCTGGAATGGCATTTTCTAAGAAAAAATTCATCCCATTTGCTTTCAGTGGCAAGCCATGAGTGGCTGTCCCTGTTTGCCTTTTGGATGGATATTTCCCCTTGTTATGCTCTGTGAGCCTTGGCTGTGATGTGAGAACGAGGAACGCTTTTTATTGAGGTTTTTGCTATTTTACAGGTTAATTTGTGAAGCACTGACTGAACAGAGCAACCTTTACAGACTGTAAAGTGCAGCCCTGTAACATGGAGTAACAATCCAATAAAACAGTCTGTTGGGAAAGTAGTTCTCCCACAGCTTTTAAAGAGTCTGTCCTGGAAGCAGGTGCTGTGGTGTCCTGTGATGATTCATGGCAACGCAGGAGATGATGGATGGGAGAAGGTTGGTGCCAGTGGTGTGAAGTTACTGCAAATAATAGCTGGAATTTCAGACAGAGCCGCATAAGCAAACAAGTTTTGTCTTCTGTTGCCCTCTTTTCTGTAAATGTACCTAGGATCAGTCTGTCATTTTAAGAGGCACCACACACCTTGCCAGACAAACTTGTAACTGTCCTTCCTTACGGGGCTTTGTGGGGATTCTGTGATATCAAGTAAAGTTGATGTATTTAACACTTTTCATATCATCTGTGTGCATATGCTATTTGTTTTACTGCTTAAAGAGCGAGAAATAAGTAATTTGCATGTATGATTTGGTGGAATTACACGGTGTTAATAGGACGGTTGGAGTTTTTTTTTGTTTTTTTCCCCATCCTTTTGTACTTCTGATCCTTTTCTCTCTAAAATACAGAGTCACTTTTCCCTTTAGAGAATTATTTTAGTAGTTACCCGGCCTGTTTGTGCGTTGTTATAAACAGGCTTCTGTGTCATGTAGAGAGCGTGTTTTGCCCTGAGTAACTTCCAGACTTTTAGAGGGGCTTATGGGTCTTTCTGCACTGTTTGTTCCTTTATACATTATGCAGAATATAGAATGATTTCTTCCAATGGTGTGTTATATGCATCTTGCTGCTGAGGGACTCATTTCATCTCAACTACAATGGTTTAATAAAATATTTTTAGTCAGAACATGTGGATTAATAATTATTTAAGTAACTATATTCAGTAGGCATTGAAATAAAATCTTTATCTAGTTACATACTTCTTAGATTAATTGAAACTAAGCTTGTTAAACTAATATTTCAGAGGACAAAATGTATATTTGCCAGACAGATGGCTTTGTTTCAGGGACCGTATATAATTTCTTCTCGGTGCCTAATAATAAAGTTGTATTATTAAAGACTTTCCTGTGTTTAACGTGTATATGGAAAAATGTGTTATGCTTATTACTCTATTCCTTAAATAAGCAGCCGTCTGTCACTCTGGGGAGCTCACTGGCTGTCTGAAGAATTTAACCTGCTTTGACACTTCCATGGCTTCTTCCTGTGAGCAGCTCGAATACCACATATTCAGCAGTAAGTTGAATACAGTCAGCAAAGGAGAGCAGCATACTGTAAGTGATGCTGGTAACAGAAAAGACATGTAAAATTGCTTGTAAGATGATAACATTTCATAACATTCTGGAAAAGCAACCTCTTGTATTGACTTTTTTCTTCTCCCCCCCCGCAAAGATGAAATGTCGTCTTTCAAGGAGCCTTATTCCTTCCTTGAAGACTTGCTATATTGATCTGAAACCACAGAGCTGAAATTGGTCATATTTTAACAGAGTTCTTTCTCTAATGACAATATATGGCCCTACTGTTTAAGTGGAAAACTTGCCGCAGTATTTCTGTTACTGGAATTCTTGCAGCAGTCAGTGAGGGACTTCTCTAAAAATCCCTTATGAGGTACTGGAAATGGAAAGCTCCCCTGACTCCCGTGGGGATGGCTGGCAGACCATGATTCCTTAGTCATGCTCCTTGGGAGCGTAGTGCGAACTTGCTCCAGAATAGAATAATGGGAGAGAGGAGATGCTGAGTAACCCCTGTATGAATGCAGATTTCCATTTCCTTTTTCTCATGATTTTCCATTTATCACAGGCCAACAACCGACACGATTCTTGTTAGTGCAACTTTTAGTTCTCTTCATTGGTGATAAATATAAGAAAACTTATCTCCCCCAGAAAAAGGGACAAGACAATTTCTCCTTCTCTCCTACCCCCTTTGCCAGACAATGAATTTATAAGCTTCTGCATATTAATTATTAGTCATGATAACAATGTTAGCTGTTGTAACAAGGCTTTGCTGTTACTCTGAGTATGTGGTAAGTTTAAGCAAAGCTTGGCTATAAAGAGGAATAGGAACTCAGGTCTAAGTAATTTGAGCAGCCTGTTACATTTACAGCCTCTGAACAGATTTTTCTATTTTGGAAAGGACACCGTATAAATTTAATATTAAATTAACAAATACTTCTACTGTAGAAATGTCTGTATAAACCATGTTTCATAAATTCTACTCTGGTGAAACTTAAACTAGGAGAACGGCTTAAGTTTTAAAAGTTATAAAACAGATGGTTGGAGGTTTTGAAAACTTCAGGTGTCCAAAATGCGTCATCTTACCCAATGCACAGGAAACCAGTTGGTTAATAATGTCACAAATGGTTGGAAACTGAATTAATTCAGGATGATGCGGTCTGGTGTAATATAAACTCTTGCAGAAAGTGATGTTATCGAGGGAACATGAAACATAAAGCAGATGTATTGTTGCACAGAATGTAAAGACATGTTGGGCACAGATTTACTGAAGTGAGGTAGGAGCTAGACAGTGAATTTGCTATTCCACCCCCTCCCCTTCTCCATTGCCACTGTGCTGTTCTTCTGTTCACTGCAGGAGAAGTAGTTGCTGTATTTTTTGTACCATCTTCACTTGGGGAGGTCAGTGATACCTGTGAGCTAACCAAAATCGTACATTCTTAAGTTTCTGATATAGTCACACTGGATAGAGCAGTACATTGAGTAATACATTTTATATAAACGTATATGCCTATGTGTCTTTAAACTCAAATTCTGAAGACTTTTCAAGAATGAAACAAAACACAAAAACCTGTTACTTAGAAGCTGCTTTAATGTATTTTGGAGTAGAGAAGTTGGAGTTGCTGAGTGTTAGGGCCTGTGTAGGCTTTTGAAAAAGGACCACATGGTGTGATCTCTGCGGGCAACTCCTTCTTTGCATTTGATTCCTGCTACTTTTCTTCTGAGAAAGGGCTGAATGGTAGTGAGGCATGAGATCTGTGATGTTTGTAATAAGTCTTTCTGTTCTCTTAACTAGCTGTGGGGGAAGGATCTTTTGAGAACCATGATTAGACATTTTTTAGCAGTAGTAATTTGTGATTTGTACTGAAAACTGTTTTAGAGCTTATTGCACATTGTGAAATGACCATTTGTTGACAATAAGTATTCAGGGGAGGAACATCTCAATACTAGATGACCAGGTGATAGTTACAGCTCAATATGGTCATGTCTGAATGTAGTTCGAGAAAATCCCAGGTTAACGTATCTTAGACTCTGAACTACCTGTGCTTGCTGAGGAAGAAGGTATTGGAGTTGCAGAAGGTAGCTCTGAGAAAACATAAGTTCAGTGCACAGCAATGGTCAGAAACAAAGGACCAAAATAAGAACAAGCAAAGAACCAGATAAGGATGACTTTTTCCACTAGGTACAGCAGTTTTTCTGCATTGTCCTCTTTTGCCCTTCATCCTGGAAAAAGTTATAGCAGTGGAAAAGATACATGAGTTCTGGGGTTAATGAAAGGAACACAGCAATGGTTCAGTAGAGCTTGGCATGTCAGACTTGGAAAACCATGTTAGGGAATGAAAGGTAAAAGCCCGGAAAAAAAAAAAAAAATCATGTCTAGCATGGAAAAAGTGAGCAAGGAATGCTTACTGTACAAGTGTAAGAAATGAACAAAAATCATAGAATCATAGAATGGTTTAGATTGGAAGAGACCTGAAGGGTCATTGAGTTCCAACCTATTGGTTTATAACTTCAAAAGTGGTGAACCATAGGATACAGTTGCAGCAGCATATAATAATTATCAAAATAGACAAGGTAGTGGTGGAAAAGTTGTTTACCTGAAACTTCATTAATCTATGAAATTGAAGTTGGGTGAATGATGGTCGATATGTCAGGAAGATATGATGATATACCTGATCTATTTTCACATCCGTTCCAGAAATCCATTGACTTTTCTCCGAAACAGGACACTGGGTTGGCCTTTGGCTGACCCAGCAAGGCCCATGAAGTGCTCTGTATACCAGACTACTTCCCTTAAAATACCACGTCCTCTTTGCATCCCATTCATTCTTTTCATGCAGAAGACTTGGCTGACAGTTCTACAGCACTGTGTGGACTCGTAGCTCTCTTTTCTGAAAGCAGCTGCAGACTTGCTTGGACTGACCTGTTTGTCATCAGCCAGTTAAGTTTCAAAGTTTTGCCAGTCAGTTTCTTCCAGAGAGGAATCCAATTCTGATTTGAACATATCCTCAAGAAATGGAGCGTCCTGTTTGATCCTTTATGAATGACCTTTGAAGTTTTTCACTGTTTCAGGGTAAGGCCTAATGTATTTTTCTGTGGTTAGTCTCGCATTGCAGCGATTGGGCCCTGTTTTTCTGCCCCAACAATTCTTTGTACTCCTCTCCTCCCCACCTCGCGGTGTTTTACCTTGGGGAAGTACTTACATCCTGTAATCACCTCACTTCTCAATCTCTCTGAAAAACCAGACGTGCTGAATTCCCTAAGCCTCTCTTTGTAAGGCAGCTTTCTGATCCTTCAGTCATTTTTATGGCACTTCTGCACCCCCTCAAATTTGTTACCATCCACTTTTAAATGTGGGTAAAAGTGCTGAGGAGCACTTCAGATGCAGGATGTGTAGGCTCCTTCCTCCTGCATGCTATTTCTCCCTCAGCTCTGCCCTGGGTGCCTTTGGGGGCATGGTTGGTAGCTGTGGGTCTGCCTGACTCGGCTGGGGGAGGAGGGAGGGCTTGTTATATCTAAATGTAGTTGGAGAAAATCCCAAGTTAACATATGTTAGATTTAGAATTATCTGTACTGGCTGAGGAAGGAGGTATTGGAGTTGCAGAAGGTAGCACTGGGAAAACATTAGATCAATACACAGCAGTGGTCAGAAATTTATATAGAACGCTGGAAACTATTTGAAACAAATGGCGAACCAAAAAAGAGTGACATTTTCCATTAGATACAGTGGTTCTGCCTGGTGCCAGGCCCCTGCATTTCTTACTGAAGTCAGATAGCAGGTAGATAACAGCAGCATTGTATGAAATTGAAAACGGAGTATTTATCACCTTTCTTCCCAACAAAAATGCCACAGGATAGTTTGAATCTATTTGCTAGATATTAGTCACTTAATGGGTACGTTGAAATAAAGTTTTGTAGTTTGGAGCTTCATCTTCCCCCGAACTTTGAAGAGCTGCTAGTTACGATATTTACTGATTTGTTCTACTAGTAAGAAACTCTGTCAGATGCTGTGAATGTAGTGTGGAGCTTTTGGTTCCGGTCCACAACCAGTGTAGTTGTATTCCCTTAAGGAAAACTGTTCTCCTTGTTTTTTCTTGAGTGAGTAGTTAGACTGTTTGGATTTCCTAATTGACAGGTAACGCTCGTGCTGTTTGACACCATAAGCATCTGAGATTTCATCACCTTGTTTTGAGAGGAGAGCAACAGTTTCTTCCCTGCCTGTCTTCTGATTTCTGCTTCCACTTAAGCTGGAATATGGTAGTTGTAAGCTCATATTTCTGTTCTGTTGCTAATACTGTTACACGTTAGAGGTTGAAAACCCTTGTGGTAGTAGCACTATGTTGAGAACCTGTCATTCATTGTAGCAGCTGCTTTACGCTGCGTTTATATTTAAATAGGAGGAAGTTATCTATTTTGAATTTTAGGGCTTGTTCCGAGGCAAAGTGACTTGCTGTTTTGTCTCTTTCTTCAGCACTGATTGATCCATTTGCTTACTTATCCCCTAGAGTGGGGAGGAAGAAATCTGGAGCGAGAAAGCCTTCATTTAGGATTATGATGAATGCTTCGTAATAGCATTTAAGTTCAAAAGATCAAAGTCCTCTGGGTCTGGTTTATTTATGTAGTTCTAATTAGAAAGAGCCTCTTTAATGAAAATGCACAAAATAGAATGAGGGCATCTCTTAAAGGTTATGTGATGGTGAGATTTCTATGCAGTCAAGGAAGCTGTGAGCTCTCTGCAGTTGTTTTCATACCAACTGTTGCAAAAGATCTTACCCACACTGACTGTTAGTGTTTTCTAAATTAATAATTGCTTCTTTGGATGCAAACCTTTCAAATTGGTTGGATATGTCTGTTGTTGAAGTGAACAGCTTGATTGTGGCAGAGGAAACGATCGCCAACTTTTTCCAGAGTGATCTCCCTTTATTGAAGAAATACTGTCACAATGCTCTTTGCCCAAACTGAGGTTGGTGCTGTGTTGAGCATGCTGAGTCAAACTCTGGGTGCTCCATGTCTCTCCAGTTGCCTGTCCAGATTGTGTGACAAAGGAACAGTTCTAATAGTTCCATTCATTTTCTTAAAACTGAAAATGGGGAAAGGTAAGCAACTGAGGTCGTTTTACCAAGTATGTGAGTAGTTGTACCATTTTATTTCATTGCTTAAAAGCTAAGCGGTGTTTTGCTGTCTGTGCTTCTTTTGCTTTTCTGCAATGAGTACTGCGGCTCAATCTAATATGATGCTGGATGTTGGGGGTATTTTTAGAAGAATGTGTGTTTGTTTGCTATAGCATCGGGATGCCTCCCATCCGGGAATGGCTGTGCTGTGTCTCCCAAATTGCTGTGCACAGACTGACTGGGAGCTTGTCTGCTGCCTGGCTGTACCCGTGTCATTGCTGGAACTATTCTGGCATCAATGCCTCAGTAGTAATGGACAACAAGCAATTTGATGTATGAAGAAGCAAGCATTAGCCTATCTCATAAGCTTCATCAGAAAAATAGACTTAATTATTTGAGTGCGGTTTAGTCATAAGTAGGGACTGTTTGAGGGAGAGAAAGAAAAAAGATCTGACAATCAAAAGTGCTCAGAGTAGCTGAAATTTGTAATTATTGTGGGTTGCAAACATATTTCTCCATGCTGAGAAGTACATTGCATGCATTTACCTGAACATTGGAATCACTATCTCTTACTTCCCTGTAAGGGAAGGAGAAATATGTAGAGAACTTGAATGCTTGCAACATATGGCTGAAATATCACATACACCAAAGATCTAAAAATCAAAGTTGCTGTTTCCATGACAACTGTAGCTGAGCAAAGAGTTCTTTTCATAAAGGCAGGAGATGTGCACTTCTAAAGTTCAGAGTCTGGGATCCTGATTCCTAGGATGCTTTAGGGTCTGTGTATAGATCCCGAGGGAGGTGCTATTTATGTTTGCATCCACTTGTAGCTTGGAGTGTCACTTGTTCCCAGCTACTCCCTGCAAAACATACTGGTGGTAGTAGAGTGTTTTTAAGATATCTAATTGGTATGTCTGACGTTGCAGATGGCAATATCAAACCACGAAGTAAAAGCACCTTGGCAAAAAAGGAGATTTAAATAGAAAATAAGAGCATTTCTGTCTTTAGTCTTATGGATGTGGGATGATGAAAGCTTTGATCTGCAGATTTTGCTAATCTGAATTATTGTAGTGCCACTGAAGTCATATAGAAATTTATATTTTCTTCCCTCTGAACTGGTGCTTGTTCGTTTTTTCAGAAAATAGGAAGAGTGACTCTTGGCCATGGTCACTCAAAATATTGAAGTGAATAAACCAATGTGCTACATATGGCTGGTTCTGTGTAACTCTAGGGTTGTAATTGTGTATTTATTACACTTAACTCCAGTTTAATTTAGATTTTTAGGCTGACACTGGAACAGAAATTTGATAAGAGTATTTACTGTTTATGCCTTTTTGAGTACTCAGATAGAGAGATATCAAGGGTGGATTAACCAAATCCATCTGCAAGTCATTTTCCTTCATGCAGGCTGCCCAGCAGAGAAGCTTTATTTTACTCAACTGATGCAGATATTTCAAGTCTTTTTTTTTTTTTTTTTTTGACTAATCTCCAGACTCATCTAAACATCTTTAGAACAAAATTATAAAGTGGGTAATCTAGACATAATCTAGTCATTTTTGGTGGGGAAAAAAAAATATTACTAGAGTGGAAAAAAGGGAATAAATAATAAAGTAATTTTTAAAAGTGTGTTTTTTTCCCACATTAAGGAGCAACACTTCATGAAAACTCTTAAATTGTAATTTAACTTTCATTAACTCCCTTAGCCTAACTGGTTGACATTATTTTGATATGGAGAGTTCAAACCTTTATTCTAGAAGAGCTTGTACAAGAACAGAATTATTCCTTTTTTTTTTTTTTCCTTTCAGTTCTGGCTCCTCTACATTGACGTATCTCAGTGGCAGTAATTGAGTTTAATCATCTTATTTCTGGAATTCTAATTCATGAAAATGTAATTCCCTGTTGATATGAGTGAGCCTTTCCAGCTGTTATAAGTCCCCATGGAAGCTGAGCTGGTGGTGATTGGCAGTCAGTGTAGCATGGTAGATGGTAGCTCTGTGTTTACAAATCTGGTGCCTCTCCTTTATAAGGAGCTCTGACTCGTAGTCCCAGATGGAATTTGCTGTCTTGGTTTAAGCAATTCTCTGCCTGACCTTCCCATCTGCCAAAGTAGAGCTCCTTGGTAGAGACTGCAGAAGGAGCTTTGCACCTTCTTAGGAACTGCTTGGCTCGTGGACACTTCTAACTGGTTTGTCAGTGAGCTCTAAATGAGACCGGGTGCAGGAAGGAAAGGTCCAGGCTGAAGGAAAAGCATAGTATGTGCACTTGGGCTTCGGACTGGATGCTCGGTGAGAAGCTCAAGTACGTCCAGGCAATTTTATCACGGATTACTTGAGGGATTGAGGAATGAGGGCAGAGAGGCTTCACAGTCAGAGCATGGGCATGTGAAGTGTCTGGTTAGATTCTGCAATCAGAAATTCGCAAAATGAATTTGCAAAATGAAAATAAAATGCAAATAATGAATAACTGGAAAAGCATTAAATTATTAGCAAATGCCTAGCTACACGTTATTCCTGCTTTCCATGACCCAGAGTCTTGTGGGCAATGCCACTTCTCTCCATTCTCCTTCAGTGGGAGCACCCTCTTGTTTTGGTATGTTATAGATGAAGACTGCAATAGAAATCTTAAGTTTGCTTTTTAAGTGACATTGATTTGGGGGGACATATTTAGAAATGGAACTGTATTTCCTGACACATGGTTCTATGGTTAAAGTTTTAGTTATTACTTGAGATAACTGAGTGTGCTATAACTTCTGTCTTCGAAGTCTTGACTCGTTCATCAGGTGTGGGGATTGAATTTGTAGGTGACATCCTTGAAAAAAGTCTCACCTGGATGAAACATTTTTCTTCTGATTCCTTAAGAGCTGCAGATGCATCACAGCCTGAACGTGGTCATCACTGAAACAAAGTTCTTAAGTACTATTTTCAGAACCCAGTACACTGGAAAATATTGCCTTTCATTTCAGGGTAGGTTCTTTGGTTTGTTTGGTTTTTTTTTACACCAAGTTGAGGTGACCTTCCTCAGTTTCTACAGGTATTAGATCACATCACAGCAAAATTGTGTGTTTTCTGAGCAGTGTAGAGTTTTAGATTTTGCAGAACCATGACAGAGCTTGCACATACTTCTCTAGAAGAGCATCAATATTTCTGTTGTTTCTATTTAATGGACAAAAAAAGGAAATCATTATATTTTGCTAGATTTCAAAATGGGCTTTTCATGACTGATTTTCAGGCTCCATTTTGTAGATGAAAATGTCTTTTGAGGATAGCTTGTGATCCTTTGTTCTGTTTGAACAATGTATATATAATTGATATACTTCCTTTGAAAGTAATCTTTAAACAGAGTTTGAGTGTCTTTGTTAAAATGGTTAAATATTGATTAGCAGGAGACAAATCCTATCTCACCCAGCTTAGTTCACGAGTGAGGAGAGTACTGAGAGACTAGTAATTATCATTGACAGTGCTGTTAGTGTTGTATCTGAGAACTGAAAGCACAGATAAATTACTGTATTGAGTTGAACCTTGTGTCCCCAAAGCGTTGGACTTGTGGCATTTTTTGGAGTTTGTTCTTAATGAGCTGCTATTTTGGCATAATCACATTTTCTCTCCTGACAATTTTTTTTCTCTATGTACCTCACTTCCTTTTGCACCTCTAAGGCTTTCATATCCTCTTTTTTTTGTTTGTTTGTTTAATTAAAGAAATACAACTGGTAAACAACTTCAGTGTTCAATTACAGTGGCTTGAAGGCAACTACCAAAGACTGGTTTCCTGCCTGGGGGAGGATGTAACTGAGGATGGCTGATAAACCTTTCATGTAGATATTTAGGGGGTGTTACTAAGCACATTAGGAATAGATCTACGGTTCAGAATCCATATCTTTCTTGTATTAATGAAGTCACAATAAAATGATTAAAATCAAGCTATGTTTCCACCTCCTGGAGCTGGAGCCAGATGATCTTTGAAGACCCTTCCAACCCAAACCCTTTTGTGATTCTAAAGCAAGTCAAATTTATGTTAATCATTCAAGGTCTACCTTTAGAAATTTATTTTTAATTTTGATTGCTACATGTCAATACAAGCTAGAAAAACATAAATACATATAATCTTTGTGTTGTTTTTCTAACTATGTAGAATTCATCCTACAGAGGTAAGTTAACTATTTCATTGTTCTGTTGTATTCGATGTAAGATTGCCAGTTGTATGTTGTAATTCAGTAGTTTGTATGGGACAGACACATTTGAAATACCTTGTATCTATTTGATCTAACACTGGCTTTAAATAGCAATTTGCTTTTGGCATGATTAGCCCAGGGCCTCTTTCAACTGGGGTTGAACACTGAAATATTTAATGCATTGACAAGTTTCTAATAAGGGGATGCGTTGACCAAGTTACACTTTGTGATTTGAGTTGTCTTTTAATGCTGGTCACCATGTAAATAATGCACTAACTTCTTTTTTTCAACAACAAGTAGGACTCCTAGCTGTGTGTATTGTCTTCTGCCAGGTGAACAAATGGACTGTATAATCCCTTGCATGAATTGAACATTTGATCTTGGCTATACACTGAGCCCATCTGAGTTTATATACTACATGGAGGACATTGAGTGAAGCTTCTGAATTTCTGGGCAAACACTCAACTTCTAGTTAAGCCATTGTGACTAATTGCTCTGTGTTACATGAGGATCATATAAGAACACATTTTGCTGTGACTTTTAGGATCTTCTTTTAAAACCTAATGCTTAATATAGTTCTGATATTATATTGTGTCAGGTTAAATGAAGGTTGTCCATGGAAGAAATGGGATAAAGTGTTTTTTAAGAAAGGCCTATGAGCAGGGAACAAATACTGTTCATAGTGTTTGAAAAGGAGGAGAGTGCAAAGTTCTCCTGAAAACTCTCCGGTTTCCCTGCTTTTCATAAGAGCAAAAATTGAAAATTTCAGAATTTTGAAAATGACTGATACCAAATGTCATGTGAGGATCTGACATCCACCACTTGCATCTCTTTTTGGTTCTGTCTTAGGACTTCACACATCTGCAGTTTCAGAAGCAAAGTGGTGAAGAGTATAGGCATGTAAGTCTGCCTGTAGACTAGTCAGACTTATTAACAGAAACAATTTGGTAAACTTCTTAGTAGTTTAAATATATGTGTATATAGATCAACAATTCTTTTACCTCCGCTTCCTATTTCTGGCTCTCGAGTTAATGTCAAACTTGTGAATTTCTGATTTTGAAAATGTATATACCATATACTCAAAGCAAGTAACGGTTGCCAACACATAATAATAATAATCTGGAGGGTTTATCCCTTCTTACCATTCATTCACGTTTGAAATAATCTGTTATAGTAAAGTATTAAGTGTACACTCACAACTCTTGTTTTTTGGTGATACTGCCACTAAAGATGTATGAATAGATAAAAAAGTGTAAGTTGCATTACCTGTGGAATATTGCTTAGTATTTGCATAAACATACACTTACCAAATTGTACCAAGAGGGAAAACGCAACATAATCATATCATAATTGCATAATCAATTCACTGTGATTATATTTTCTCCCACGATGCAATTTAGTAAACAGGAGTTTGTGCGAGTATGAAACAGTGTCTTGCTTCCTGTGATTTGTTCAGTAAGTTTTGGGTAGCTTTTCTTACTTTAGAAATAGTAAGAAACATCTTGTTTCTTATTTATCCATGTTATGACTCAGTGGTAACACGTGGAGTATCACTGACTATAATGTTCATTCATACACACTGTATTGAGTTTGAGAAGTTGTGCTCTGTTTGCATAGGGCAGGGCATATCTGTAACTGCAGTTACTGACACAGGGGTATGGGTAACTAGTCAAGCACCAGAACCTTGTCGTGAAGGTGGTTTCCCTATTCAGTGTGGTGTAATGTTGGGGATGGGCAGAGAGAGGAAGCAGTAGGAGGTATAATGTATGTGGTACTCACAAGTCCTATATGCATGTAAATTAACTGGATGTTATGTACTTCGAACTGTCTTGCTATTTTAAATTTTCGGTGTTTCTACACAAGGCTTTGTGCACATCAGCACATTTCATTGTAGAGCTTCTCATTGACAAGTAGAGTACAAAATCTGCAGGAATATGGAGTAAATCAGAAGGCAGCTTTGTAGCTCTGAATCAGAAAAAGTCCTGAGAAAGGTGGTGGCTAAATACATACAGTCAACAGAGATCCGAAGGAATGCACAGGTATTTAAAAGATGCATTCTTCTTTAAGCATGGACATGCATTACCTGCAATTCCCTCATATTTTCTGACAAACTTTCAAGCTTTTTTTCTTTATCAGTACTGAGGCTTCCAGCCAGGATTTTTAGTCTGAAACAGAACAACCTTGGGAACTAATGTGGGGGGCTGACATTTGGGACAGAGCTCCTCTGGATCTGGTTGTGCTTATAGGAGATTTGCTGCTGCCCAGATGGAGGTTGCTACCCTCACCCTGTTAATGGAGGGGGGAAAAAAAAAAGGTTTGTATGCATGCTTCCTATGCTACTTTGATATGAGTAAGCTCACCTGATCTTGCCCAAAGTTGTTTTGGGGGAGAGCTTGTGTCATCCTCAAACATGAATTTTTCTGGAAGAAACTCATCAGAAGTCAAGAAGTGTAGGGTATAGGTTTTTGTAGGGTGAGTATCTGTCTGTGACTTGAGAGAAACAACTCTAAGGACTTACAGAAATAAGTGCTTGCTTGCATATTAGTGTTGTGTAAAAATGTAACTCAGTTATTTCCTTAATTAGACAGGATTTATTCCATGATTTCTCAAGTCCAGAATCCTTTTAACTTCAGTGAGCCAATAGGTGCTGCTCTACAGGTATAAGAATAGGCAAGTACACGGCACTAGTTTTGTGCTTGCAACTTATGGCTTGGCTTCTAGGTTACATAAGCAATATTTATGCCAGCAAATGGATGGTGTTGCTTGTTTTTTTATAAGCACACCAAACATCAATCTCTGCTTTGCTAGGGATGGACAAAGTGGTACTGGCTTTTACAGTCAGCATTATTCTACACCTGCTACATGGTGCATTCATATAGATGACTTAGAACATGTTTGAGTTGTTAAGGACACTTCTTTAATGGGCAAGATGTGAGTCATAAGAGAATTAAGAAAATCGCACCTTCAAAACAAGTAAAAAGGAATGTTTGAGGAACCAAAGATTGGTGGTAACAAATCATTTTAAATGTGACTAGTCCTGCAAAATGAGTAGAAATACTTGTGCTGAATGATCTTCTTCAATAGAAAACTGAGTTATTGGCAGTATCATCAGATGGGGCAGGATTAGCTGTTTATCTCACTTGCACACAGAGATCTAAGCTCAAGAAAGAATTAAACTCCAGGGGCACATTGCTGGTCAGCGTGCTGTCTAAATGAGTTTTCCTCCCTTTCTGAAACAATGAATAGGAACTTCTTTCCTTTCTGAATAAGTAAACTCAGCTTGCAAAGTTGCTTTTGCTATACGTTACTGTTCTAGAATTTCTGATTTTAGGGAGTACTGTTACAAGCATCTTGGAATACAAGGCTTAAATTTGCTTACTTTTCCATTAAAACACAAGTTGCTTACATCATGAAATAGTTGCTAGTTTTTAGTAAGGCTTGTCTTTAAAAGCTCAATCATGTTAACAGGAAACCTGAAACATTGATCTGGTTGCTTTTATTAACTGTTTTAAGCATCTTAACTGTTATGTTCTGTTTTTAGGTATCTTGTAAGTTGGCTTTCATATTACACTGACAGTGAACAAGTTTTCAGAGGAATGTTGCTTTTCTGATAGGCGGTCTAGAATCCAGACACTAATTCATTCCTCAGTGTTCTAGAAGTCTTGGTGATGTAATTTGACATACGTTGGTTTTGGCAGCGATGCTGACTTAAGCATAACCGACTCCTTATTACTGCTTATTCCAGCTTCTGTGCAATCTTTATATGACATGGAGGTAAACTGAATCAAAGACTTCTTTCACCAGGTAGCAAAACTGGTACTGGGAGGTATGAGGACAGAAGGGAGCAGTGAAGAATGTTGGTCCTTTTTTTTTCCCCTTTATTACTCAGAAGACAGTCATAGAGGGAAGCTAGCTTCTGCTGATACTACCAGAAATCAGAACAGGGAATTGTGAAGAAGCTGATCTCACAGTAGGGTAGCGGGAAGATGATGAACAAGTATATTTCTGTGTGTTATCATGGACATCTGCATCTGTCATGGTAACTGTTGCTTGGGAGGTCAGTAGAGATGCTGCATTAGTACTTAGTCCATCTATTTATCAAACGTTCTTTGTCTTTCCAGTATTGAAAAAGACAGAACCAGAAGGCTAGCTGGCATGTGCTTCAGCTTCACTAAAGACAATGATGCTTCTTGGCAGGAGGTGCAGCAGTTTAAGAAATTGGCTGGATTGGCAAATGCAGTTTGATTTGAAAGGCATAAGTTGTGAAGGTGAACTGCAGTCTGAGTTGCAAGAGATTTACTGCTTGTTCTTTGGATAGCTTGGGTAACCAGGAAAATATATTTGTCTCCAGCTGGCCAAGTGATTGCGGCTTGCGGCTTTTCTTTGAGGATTTGAACAGAACTGCAGGCATCCATCTTTGTCATCTTTAGACTTGATTACTATAGCATACATTTTCTTCATGTGTTTTATGCCTGACATTTTACTCTAATCAGCATTTCCAAGTGGAGCTGCTTGTAATTGGGCTTGCTAGCCTAATGCTGTGTATTTTGCATTAAGTTTACTCTTGCAATTGCTTAGTATTTGAGTATCTGACACTTTATATATCTGAAGACTAACTATATGTTCTCATCGTATTTCATCTTCAAATTTCGAACAGATTTAATAATTACATAGAATTTGTAGGATTAAGTAGCATCCTGTTCAATTAAGACCTTTCTGTTTTTCTTGAGAGCCTGAGAATCTTGCTATTACCAAGACTTAGTATGTTGACTGTGCTGTGTGGATTAGTAATGTTTTTCTTTGCTTACTGAGGTCCATCCCATCTCACCTTCTTCAACTAAGAACAGATATTCCTTAATTCTTGTTTTTGTTTTTTGTTTTTCATTGTCTCTTGCAGTTATTATAAGAATTCTACTATATTTAAGCCTCTGAAAATATCAGAGGTTCTGTACTCCTTAATAGACAATGCTTCAGTTATGACAGCAATAAAAGTAGAGGACTATAGAGATTCTATCTAGAATTTGCAGCTGTTGAAAATGATATTTATGGTTTCTTTACACGCACTTCATACCCACCATCACCAAAAAAGACCCTCAAACCAAACATCAGTCTTCTTTCAGGGTTTAAAACTTCATAATGTCTATGAATACTGTGACATCCATTAAAAGCAAGAAAGCACCCCATTTACCTGTTGATACTTTGCATAGTGCTTGCTTTTAAAGTGCTATATTTAAAAAGATATTTCAGGTTATGCACATAAGGGAATGCAACAGTTTAAATGATGTCTGAAGAAATAAAGAAGTAGCTTGCCAAATAGTCTGCTTTATTTATGGCCTGACAGCTTGCTTGTGCCGTTGGACATATAGATTTGGACAAGCGTATTTGCAAAGGTACTTTAGAAATATTTCTTAGCACTAGCTCTGTAGAAAACCTATTGACCTGTAAAAGCATGCTGCTGAGTGCTATATGTTCATCTGGATAGTAAATGTATTTTGTTATTCATTTGTGGTGCTAGTGATCCTGAAGAAGTTCTAATGCATGCCTTACTGAAAGAGCTTGGGTTTTCCTCAGAACTTACAATGAAATGCTATTCAGTTTGTCTTCTTTTGTGTAACAGTAGCAAAGAACGTCACTCAACATTCGGTTACAAGAATAAAAACAAAAAAAATTCTGGAAACAGCAAGATGTAAATATTGTCTGCATTTATTTATAATTAAATAGAACTGCTTCATGATTTAATAGATTTATGGACTGTTCTTGATCTGGACACGATGTGAAAAATTTACTCATAGATGTTTTAGAAACAAACAGAATAGCCAATGGCTTTGGTTCCCTCTGCATCACTCTCATTTTGGGTAGTAGAAGTGTTTAAGACAGACTCAATACTTGTTGCATTTTTTTTTGTCTTTTTAGAAGAGCATGTTTTTCATACGCTCAGTAAAATAGTTCACTGAAACCAAATGATTCAAACAGCCCTTAGGTAAATTTTACGGATTGTTCCTTCAAGATATATGTGTGCTGTTCAGAACTTCTGAGAAGTACTATGTCTTTAGAAACACAAGAGCAAAACAAAAACCTGATGCAAACCCAAAACCTAAGTACTTTGTCATCTCAGCAACTTCTGGACAGATTCTCCTTTTAGATGAGGAAGGCTGTGCCCATCAAACATTACCTGGCAGTGGTAAGTCTTGTGCAGCCCTTTGGGCTGCTGTCCTGGTATCTACCACAGCGTTGGGCATCCTAGTTCCAGTCCAGCTGGATTGCTCTTGTCTTCTACTTGCAGCCATGTGCACACAGTGAAGATGAGAATAGTTCTGTGCTCTCCTTCTAAGGCCTGAGCTCCAAGGAAAGTGTTCTGAACTTCCCCTACCCTGGCTTGTAATGCAGGAACACATATACTAGAGATTTGTCTGCTCATTTAAAAGAGCAAACAAACAAACCGATATGACACAAGGGGACTGTTAAAAAGACAACAACAAAAGCTATTGAAAAATCATTGAAGTGATCTCTGGAAGGAGAAAAAAAAAAAAAAAAGCAACAACATAATCGAAAATAAAGAAGAGAGAAACAGCTACAATTTATGGTCATTGGCAGTGCTCTATTGAAATGGTGAATAGGAGATCTCTGGTAGGGCGCTGCCTGTCACAGGCTTGGGTGGGAACACATTTATGAAGCAGACATTCTGACTATCTGCTGCTGAAACACCAGCAGCCTGTTACCCCTGCTTCCTGCTACTTCGTTTTTCCTGCCCTTGAGTTGATAATATAGAATTCCTTTCGATTTTAGTGTTGGAATGTCAGCTTTTTTTGCTGACACATTTCCCATTGATTTGGCAAGGAAAAAAGTTATTTAAAAATGGGCTTTTTAAAATGCATCAGGGTATAAAAGGAAATATGTATCCTTGTTTCCATTCATGTCAAGGAAGAAGAGATTAATAAGAACACTGCAGTCTTACTTAGTACACTGTAATCTTTACAATCCAAAACTCTATTAAGTATTTAAAGCTAAATTAGGTGGCTATCCTTCTGGCACCAAATGAGATGAGGAGGGAGACCTGTTGCTTTACTATAAATTGTAATGAAATTTCAGAATTCATTGACAGGCTCTGTAGTGCATCAATAGGGCTGCACTAAACTGCTGGCTGTTTTCCTTAGGGTACCTTCCATTACTCTGAAATGCACAGCAAGCTGCTCGTAACAGTATTTTCTCATGAGAATAGCAGTGAATGAAGGCCTGGTTTTTTACATTGACATTACCAGCTCTGCTGCTTCTTGCTGATGGGGAAATTCACTACCATTTATGGCAGCATTTCCAACTATTATTTGTGTTGGTTTGTTGGTATTGTGCATTATAAATGCCATCAAATCCCTAATAAAAGAATGTTCATGTAAATAATGTCTATATAATATTTAGACGTTGACTGAAGTTTATTTACATGGACAGAGGCAATGTGCTGTTTGACAGCCATTACAGCAAGGTTGCGTTTGTTTTAATAAATGGGTAATTATGTGCAGACTGCCAGTTATAGGTGATGTAATTCTCAATTAGGTTATAGTTCTTGATTGTATTGATTGGATCTGCTCTGGGACTATGGATTACTATTTGTAAATACGTCTTAACGGCTTTGTAGGAAAACCTGAAAATCTGGGAAGCTGTCATATGCTTCTGCATTCCTCTAAATAGCAAGATGTTAGGAAGAAAATCACTTTAGGGCATATGGTTTCAAACACTGATTTAGGTTATCAAGTTAGAGCAGTAATGTCTTTACAGAGCAGTAAGAGCTCTTCAGCTCTTTGGGCTTTGCAGCCATCATGGGATGTGTGAACATGTACAGTGATGAGTTGCTTCCTGAGCTACGTCACTGGGCTTTGGAGTACCTGGAATGATTAAATAGGTGGTTTGAAAGGCAGCATCTGTTTCCAGAGCCTTTGACTTCTATGATTTCATTTTCTAAAACTGATTAGTTAATGACATAATTATATAATTCACTGGGTAGACTAGGTTATGAATTAATGGTTTCTTATTTTAGCCAGCAAACTGAACCTTCTGATTCATGATAAACTGTGGTCAGCATTAGATACATTTTAAATTCTTCATTAAAGTGCTTAGTTCACTTTTTAATTCTGTGAAGGATTTTTAAATGAGGCTAATACTTAGTGTGTAAAGCAAGTCTATGTAATGCCTCCTAGAAAAAAAAAATGTGTATGTGGTGAAACAGACAGATATCAGTCATGGACACTGCAAAGAATTGGTTTCACCTCCAGAAGCGCAAAAAAGGTGACTTAAGTATTTTAAGATCAGTTTTGACATTATCAAAATGGAAAAACAAAGTAGTAATGAGGTGAATGTAAAGGTCAGCAATCATACTGTGATAAGGCTACCTCACCAACAGGGAAAGCTGAAGAGTATAGCCAGGTTCTTATCAACCACTGTATCTGTTTTTGAGGCTAACACTGCTGACATTCTCATTTGCAATATTGGCCCGTCTTCCTCTTAACAGAGACAATTTTAGGAAAATAAGGCATACTCTTTTAACAAGCTAAATAAATATAGTGTCCACATTTATTATCAGAGAGAAAGAAGCCCTTTTTACGTATATAGAAGCCTGTTAGTCATGTATTCCTTAATGAATGTCTTTTAAAAAAATCATTAAGCAATTACTTTTAGTATGGGGAGGGGGGGGGAGGGGGTGACATGCACTTTGAACGAATCTTCCAGAACTTCCTTCACTTTGGCTTTCAGACAGCTTGACAACTCTACTACATCATTACTGATAGAGAGCAGCAGCATCAGATGGTACCAGATCTTGTTAGAGCAACATGTGTAAAGCTTGCAAGTCTCAAAGGTCGCTCGGAAAAGTACATCAAAGCTCACAAATGTTGTGTATGTACAGCCACAGCTTTCTGTTTTGTTTAATCACGTATTCTGTTTGTCCACGTGGAATCTGTGTTGGTGAGATGAGAATACTGAATTCCCAAATAGTCAGCATGTGAACATTCAGTTGCAATGCAGTACCATATCACTGATTTGTTGGGCCTTATTCTCAGGGAAAAATACAAGATGTCCAGATAAGATAAATCTAGCAACTGAAATTTAAAATCTAGTTGAATGCTGTAAACCTTGTTCTTGGCAGAGGTGCTGAATTTGATTGCCTTTTTTTTTTCCCTGCTAACCCTTCACTAACACTTATGTGACACTTTTTGTCTCTTTCTGCAGATGCTAGCAACTTGCTCCTGTGTTAATAATCTCTTTCAATGCCAGCTATCCTTTTTGTCTCAGGAGAGCTAATTAGTATAGTTAAGGTTAACTATAAAACTGTAATTGGTTTTGACAGTGTTGCTTCTTGTTAGATGTGACCCTTCAGGGACTGAACAATTGCCCACCTCTTTTGGATTTCTTTTTTGCACAAGTGGATCATTTGGTCAAATATGGAGCATATCAGAGAAATGAGTTGAGAAAGGTAAACTTCAGGTATTTTCTTTTTCCAGGTAGTTGTGATGTCTACTGTCATCCTCAGTGGACATCAGCAACTTAATTGAAACTGATAAGATATTGCTCTTCATGCAATGACATAATTGAATTATCTGTATTGAGTCTCAGCTTCATTGCTGTCTTAATTGTCTGCAGTATGCAAGATTAAGACCTCGCGCAATGTGTCCTTCTAATGTAGCTGCTTCAGTGGCAAGTACCCAAACAGGTAATTTTGTGCACGTTGGAGAGCTGCGTTAGTAACATAATAGGGCGTAAGGTGATAGTGTAGCATCAGTCCTGTCTGAGAAAATACTTCTGGAAAGTAGTAGAAGATAAAATGTGCATTCTGTAGTGCTGCTGAGGTTTTTCTCCTTAAAAACTAATTTGAATGGGATTTCGGGAGGCCCTTTTTGAAATAGCAGCTGCTCTTTTGGATCAGTAAGGGCTGGGGAGAACTACAGCAGGTCGAACTGATACCATGATTGAAGTCTGAACTCAGGGATTTATGCAGGTTAGCTTCAAACCCTGTTGGTTGTACATGCTAATGGCTTCTTTCTGCATGCGTTGCTTCTTTGTTTAGAAAATGGGAAGAAACATCTTTCTCAAAAGCGTTTTGGAGGTTAAATCCACAAGCTCTGGAGGCGTGCAGAGTTCACGTTCGATGTGGCAGATTTCCTCCCAGAAATTCCCGCAGTGCCCGAAAGCGGAACCCTGCATTAAAATGCTCTGAACGTGGTCGAATTAAAGACCATTGCCTACTCGTCTGGCGGTTCTTAGGAATATTTCCTTTTTCCCTTCTCTAATAAAAGCCTCTTGAACAGAATGTCCTTTATTTTAGGAGTTCACCAGTTTGGAAGTGAATAGCTACAGATAAACACAATGAAATTTCCCTGTCATCAGCTGTTATTTTTTGTCACTACTTCTGTGAAACAGTTCCCGTTCAACATTTAACAACACTCTCCTTGCCAGAAATTTTAACTTTCTGGCCAATACTGATATCATGTAGCTGCACTCATTTCTAAGTTTGGTAATTTTTCTGTGCTGTGTTGTTTCCCTCTCACCGGCAGTGAAGGAAAAGAAGATTCTAGAGAGAGAGAGAGCAGATTCTGGGGAGGAGAAAGCAGCTCTGTTTCAGCATTCCCAGCCCTTTGCTGTGCTCCAGAGAGTGGGGAAAAAAAAAATCATCGTAGGTCTGGAGAGAAATCTTTAGGAACAGAGCTGGGCAATCAGGTACTTACCACCAGCGGTCAGAAACTGAGATGAGAACTGTTTGCAAGGAGTCCAGCTCCTCTCTTGGCCATGCAATGGGGAGGAGTTGGTTCTGAGCCCTGAGGCCCTGAGAAACATGAAAATTCAATGCCGTCTTCATGGAACTGCTTTTAAATCCTATGTGTAGATTCATGGGACGCTGGTAAATGGCTGCTCTGGAGACACCTATGAAGATGATGACAGGAAAAATCTTCAAACCAAACTGTACTCATGTTCCTGTTATCCTGGCATACCTGTTCTGTGACTGGCATTTCTTCTCTTCTTTTAATGTGCATTTTAAAGTCAAAAAGTGCACCGTTTGTGTTGTCTAAGTTTATTCACTGGTTTTGATTTCTATTTTCCAGTGCTGTATAGACGCCAGACTAAAACAAGCCAACTGCAGCAGCAGTAGTTTCAGTGTTTATTGTCTAAAAATTGTAAATATGCAGCAGTTTTTCAGGTGTTCTACAAACTTGACTAAATTAATAGCACTCCTGGGGAAGAGACAAAGAATTCTTTCTAATAGACTGGTTCACGAAATGTAAATCAGACCATCGCCAGATGTGAGACTTCATGTAGTGGTATATTTAAGCTGGCCTTAAAGTGTGCGAGTCCTCATTGTTTCATCCTGCATTAAGCTTCCGATGTATGTGCCTTTATTGCTGCAGAAAGTTAATTGTGTTAATGTAGTCCCTGACTCCTAATGAATAACTTGCGAATGAACTGGACCGACGCTTTCTCAGCATATTGTGTTTGCATCTTAATGAACATATTCTGCTTGGTCATGATCAAAATACGAATGCATTTCCATAATGTTAATCAAGCACTTGTTCTTAGCATTTGGAAAAGGGCAGGACTTAAATTTAATTTTAGTACGTGCACATATCTAACACAAATTTAACAGCTAGTTTAAGCTACAAGTTGCTGTCACAGTGAAAACCGATAATAACTATCCCTTCTAAAAGCTCTATGTTAAATGTTCTTTTAGAATGTTTTATAGATTGATATTTTATAACTCATTCCTATTGCTTCCTCTGCAGGCATAAATCTTAGCTGAACTTTCCCTAATCTTTCTCAACCTGTTTAATTTAGATGATCACTTTCTATTTTTAGCTGCTCATGGAGCGATAATTCTTTCTTGCTAGTTTGGTGCCACTTCATCTTTGGAACCAGAGTGCTTAAAAACAAGTGCTTAAAAACATCCTGTAAAGACTTTTTCTTAAAGCCTAAAGGAAGCAGCTTTGTTAGCAATAATTGTGCCTGCGGTTCTGGACCTGCTCTGAAGTTTCGGTGCGGTTCCAAAGTGATTGGAATCAGGTATCATTTCATTTAGGCATCCAACTTTTCCCCATTTCTTAATTGTGATAAAAATCATAAGCAGACAGTTTGAAGAAGCTCTGTCCCTGGTCGTTCTCACAGGTAGAACCCCCTGTTTTCCATCAGCTACTCACTGGGATAAACCATCTGCTATCAGTGTTGGAACATGGAGCCTTAGGCTGTACCTTTTACTTGGTGGTAAGCTCACACAAGTTATTTCCATTTGGAAAACCAGCATATATGTGAGTACAAGTGTAGGCTCACTGCAGGACAAAAGAGGAATTAGCATTGGATAGAAGCAAAGCAAAGACAATTTACTTTCTCTTGTTGATATTTATCCATATAGGACGATACTAGCTTTGTGGGTTTTTGTATTAGAGCTTGTGGATTTACCAAGAACATTTCAAATTTTGCCTTGATTCTCCTTATGCAAAACAAATAATGATCTGGCTTTTGTCATCTTAAGCTTTTTTATTCTGTTGCTTGTCAAAGCTGCCTGGCTCCATGGGAAATACCTTGAAAGGTATTTTATTTTAGTGTTGCTACCCATACAAAGGAAAAATCATAGGAGGGTCAAAGGAAGAATAATTCCTGAGTCCTGGTAGGTGGATCTTGCTGTATTTTGACGTGGCTGTTGGAAAAATGCATTTGTCCTCGGTGTCCCTTGGTGCTCTGCCGTGTCTCTGTCGTGTGTGCCTTCCGAGATATGGAGCAGGGCCTGTTCTCTTCCCCAGTGTGAAGTGGGACTTCTCATTCCCTGCCACATCCAAGCAGCTCCATGCAGTCCCAAGGAGCTGGCAAATATGCGCTTGACAGATGGTGTTTTAGGAAAGCCAAACAAAAGCTCGTAACTTCTGCCTTTGCCTTTGCTAGGAGCAGATACTGTGGTAGTAAACCACGAGTTTAATGACCAGCCTTGTAAAGACAGTTACTGGGTTTGATTTTACAGAGTGTGACTGCTTTATGATGTGTGTATAGCAACTGAAGTTGTGTAATGAGAATGTGAGAGCGTGGAACACAGAGATCTTGTTTTGAGAACGAACTGAATTGGTATTCCAGGTTCCTTACGAAACAAATTAGCAATTCCCTGTGGTGAACCTTCCAAGGCTCTGAGTAGTCTTTAGATTCATTCACTGCTGGGAAGAGCATTGCAAGCAAATGTGCAATGGCCTTTTCCAGACAGATACTGAGAAGGGGTATCTTGTGAAGGATGGCAGCAGAGCAACTGAGCAGCTGCTTTGAAATCAGATTGTAGTGTCTTCTAACTCTTTCTTTCAGATATCTATGAGCGCTATTTAGTTATTTTACTGGCAAATCTGTTCCCACGCAGAGGAAGTTCTGATTTTGGTGCCATCAGATATTCTGCTGGGTCCCTGCACTTGAAGTATGAAGAAATTGATCACTTAGCATAAGTTTCATTTGCATAAGTGTGCTATATCTGTGCCACGGAATTACGTACTACCATTTGGAGCAGCTGGATATTACATGCCTGGAACTTGAAAAATTACTTTAATTTGACATTTTTGTATATTATATTTGTCAGGGGGTTTGTTTCATTTTATGGAATAGTTGAATTGAGAAACTATGATTGAATTACTGATCTCAAACATCTAGTCTGTACGTTAGCTATCAGCACACTTCCTACATCAGTGTTTTATTCTGTGTTATAATAATGCAAGAATATTACATTCTGTTTAATTTTTAAGCCACGTATAGGGATGAAAATGCATGAAGCGGGGAACAAATACAACTTCAACAAACAAAACAAAGCCAACAACAAACATTCCCTTTGTCAGTGTAGTGATTATCCAGATCTTGACATACACAAGACAATTTAAGAATAAGCATTTCTGATTGATTTTTGTTTGTCAGCTGCTCACAGCTTCTTCAGAGTGAAGGTGAAATCCTTCTAGGAAGCATTCAAATACTACCAAAAAGACAAAGCCAAACAAATGCCCTAACAAAGCGTTTAAAAATTAAAGTTGAGGTAGCAAGAGTTGGCAAGAGGAGAGAATCTGCCAAATGCTGGAGTAGAAGGAAACTGCTCTCTTAACTGCAAAAATGTGTGGTTTTTGTTTACTTTCTGTAGGTGTTTTTGTCCTAGGGGAAATATCTTGCAACTGCCATTATCTTGAGCTGCGGCAGGCTTCAGCAAAGATGGATAAAGAATTATTTTAGATAAGAATGTTTCCATCCATAAGTGGTAACCTCTTTATTCTTGTTGTTTTGTTTTCAAGTATAAATGGAAACTAGGCAACAGCAAGTTGAATGCAAGCTCCTTAGCATTTGGGAGTATTTAAGGCAGAGTAGGAGCTTCAGTGCACTGAAGGACAAGCAGCATTTAGGGAAGCATTGGGAGATTTGCTGCTGGAAGCTGAAGCGTTGCAGTGGATCGCTTACTGGGGAAAGCTGGTGAAGGACAGCAAGTGGTGTTGGAGCAAACATCAGTAGCTGTGTACAGAATGCAGATAGGGCCGTGGTAGCTGAAAAAATGTGAATGCGGACTGTATGATGAAGTATTTGGCCTAATGGTGTATCTGCTGCTAAGCAGGTTTTGATATTGGTGTCAGAAGTATTTTGAGTGGATTTTTTGTTGGTTTTAGAGGAACTATAATTGGTTACTAGATCTTTCTTTTCCTGCCCCCCCCCCCCCCCCCCCCACCTCCAAAATCAAATAGTAAAATAATGGAAATCCTGAGCTAAGTTACAAAAAAGTATCTTGCAGTTTCTTTCTAAGTAAATTCACCCTTCATATGCACTAGTTTGTGACTGCTGTTTGCTCTGTTAATTTCCATCGTAGAATGTGGTGACAGAGCAAGTTCTGTGGCTTGCAGGCTTCCAGATTTCTATATGGTAGTAAATGCTCTGTCTTCCTGGTGGTAGAATTTTGAGGGGAGAGGAATTGGATGGCATATTCTTCCTCTTTAGTTTGGGGGGTCAAAAAACATGCTTACTTTGGTCTGCCAGCATGAATACCAAGGGTACTGAGAGATGCTCAGGTTCCTCACTTGGATGAATTGCTAATGCTGGTGCTGCCTCCGAGCAGAGCAGTGACTCTCTATTCTTGCTGCTTTTTTAAGTCCTGAATTAATAGGTGATCCAAGGTCTTCGTTTGTGTAGAAATAGATGGATTCTGCAGAGCAGACTTTTGTGATGGGGGAGAGATTTTGAGCGGAGCTAAAGTGATGTCCCCAGTGTTTTCAGCCTGCTCATGAGCTTTTGTGTGTCACGTTGTATTACCTTTGAGTTGGAAGATATGAAAACAAAATCCATTAAGACAAGACCTAGTGTTATCTTGACTGCCTTCCATGTAAAAAGATGGATGAAGACTATCATTCTTCTGTATAGAGGAAGCCAAATGCCCATTCCCCCTCAAATTCCCGAGGCTTAATAAACAAGCATTTGTGCTTGTTCTTTGAAACAGCCACAGTTAAAAGGCTGAGGTGGTTGATTACATAAGACTGATGGTTTAAAGATGAGATTTTGAGGCCTCTGACTGTGTACTGTATTCATTCAAGTCTATTAAAAGCTATCTAAAAGCTTCTGAAACTGCTGCTTTTTTAATGGAGCTAGCTCTGTTTTGTTACTCTGGTGCACCAGGTAAGACCTCCGGGCATCTGATTGCCTTTCATTGTATTAGCATCACTGCTGGTTACTGATGTATGTTTCTCCTCTCCAAGATGATTTTCACCTTTTCTTTTATCAGAGGTTTGCTGGCTGCTTTTTTTTTTTTTTTCTTTTTCTCTTTATCTTCACTTGTTGGAATTGTGGTTATGTTCCTAATAGTGGTTTTCGATAAAACCTATGACTTCTTGTCTCTGATTTGGGGTAGAAGGAGAGTTGTTATTCAGCTAAAATAAGAGAAGAGAGATGTTAATTGTAAATGACCAGCCTTATTAACTGGGTCCAGACATGCAGTGGAGAATTCTGATGCCTTTTCCAAGGATAAACTTGAGGTATCTGCAAGATGCCAGTTTACTTTCTGCATAGATTCAGTTTCTAGCTTTCATCAGAATAACTTAAGACTTCTTACACTTTTATGCTTCTCATACTTTTGTGTCTATATGCACAAATTAAAAAAAAAAAAAAGACAAGAAACTGACCATTTAGAGGAGTGTGGAATAATACAGCAGATTCTAATTCTTAGCCAATGTGTACACTATTTTTCTCTCCAATTCTTTTCCTTCATCCCCATGGTCAAACAATGTCTAATGTGCTTGGCTTCCAGTATTCACCACATTGATTGGGGAAATTAAGAGCAATGTCTTAGAAGGGCTTGAAGCACGCTAACTGTTAGCTTTGAGTGATTAATAGTAAGGCGCTGTGCTTCTTAAATCCTTTTGGAGGTCATCAGTGATCTTGAAGGTTGGTTTGTATCTACTGAAATCATTGAAACAGAAATCTGCACGTTTCTTCTTTCTCCATGGATGTGTTGCATCTGTGCAGAAAGTGAAGTGAAATGAAGAAGGTGAATATATGGAAAAATAACAGGAAAAGCTTTTGTTGGTGAGTCTTGGAAGAAAATAGCAAATTCAGTCTTAAGTACAAAACAAAATATTTATGCTGCTATTGACTTATGTGCTACGTACTTAACGTATTCTGAAGTCTTGGTGCAATCATATTTTGTAGATTTGCTAGTTTTCAGGTAGCTTTCTGTATCTATTTAGCAGTTGTTTGATATAAATTAGCCATCACAGTTGTATTTCACAAGAAATGGAACGCAATCAATTTGGTAAGGTTTGTGAAGGGTGAGGCCCTCCTTGAAGAACTTAAATCTGCTTCTTACCTCCCTTACCCCACATTGCTCTTAGATGGCATATTTATCAGCTGTTACTTTGGTACCTGAATTTTTACTGTAGCTTTTCTGTAATGATCTCTCCCTTTTGCTTTAGCACTATTAATATTTACTTTTTTTTTTTTTTTTAAAGCCCTGGCAACAAAAGCAAAAGATTCTTATTAAGTGGAGTTTAAGACAAGACTATTTCAGAACTCTTGTATTGATTGCAGCAGCTGATAATGCTTTGGCCTTAAATTATGGGGGCAGTTTATCTTCACGCTAAGTTACTTGAGTAACTTTCATATCTGAATGACATAAGCAGTGGGTTTCCTGCTCTAGCCAGGGCTGTTTGTTACAGCTGATAATGGAGAAGCTTAATACATATCTGACCCATGATCCTATATTCAGCTTTCGTGACAATCCGTGAAGCTTTGTAGAGCTTCATTGATTTCCACTGGTATGCATACAAAAGTAAGAATTGAAAGGTGCAAAGCGTTCGTTTTTGACTATAACTGCAATGCATTTTAGGGTGTGTTCTTTGGTAGGTAGTTTGTTAGTTGTGATCATGCATATCATATATTGTGTTCTTAAGGTGAAAAAAGTCTTTTCATGCCTATCTTATACAGAAATGTCTTGAAAATAAAAGATAAAAATTAGAGAAAGGTTGCTGTGTCATAGGCATTACATGGATTCTTCTGAAATTTGTAAGCAATTTGATGTTGGCTAGTGGAAAATGTTGAGTGTGTAGCTCCCCCCAGCTCCCTTTTATATAAGTTTCTGACAGGAAATCTGTAGCTAAATATTATTTTGAGTTCCATCTGTTCATGTATAATAGTGTTTTATAATGCAGTCCAGATTGCTGCCCAATAGAAATGTCCTATAGCATGAGATAGACTTCCAAGTGATTGTTGTACATACTAATTATTTTTTAACGAGTGATTCATTTAAATTTTGAGTTAACTAGCTCATTTTAAGTACAACTTCCTTGATAGAAAAGTTGCCACTAATTAACTAAAATAGAGCCTCATGTTTCTAGTTCCAGTATGTTGTTTTTGTGTGTTTTTTTTTTTTTTAATAATGATTTAAATAACTGTATTATTTTACTGGAGTAAGAGGATGCGACTTGAGATTCTGATTGCAGTAGAAATAGGAAATTGTTGCTAAAATGTTTCTGTAGCCAACTTCTGTGATCTCTGCAGCGTAACCCAGCTGGTGAGGACTAAGAGCTTGTAGGGTAGCCAGTATCATTTAAATTCTGACAACTCAGGTGATTTCTTCAAGTACTGAGAGTAATTGATGAAAACATTAAAGCTTTAGCAATTGAAAGATGTTCGTCAGCATATTTTTTTAATGAAACTTTCCATCCTTCACAACTGAGATGGTAATGGGATCTGGGTATATTCTTATGGTGTGAAAATGGGGAGGAAAACAAAATGCCCTAAGAACGTGCCTATACTTTTCATTATGTCAGTCGTAACTTTTATATAATTGGCCGTAAATCTTAGAAGTCTTGGAATAGGCTGTGCTTTGAAAAATGCAATAGAGTTCCTTCTAAATATCTTTACTGCCTGGGAGTTTACATCTCTTTCCTATTTCAGTGATAATATGAATAATTAACGTTAAAATTATAATGCTTATCTGCTCAGGACCGACTTAAAACGACTGTCTTGAATGTTACATGAGCCAGGCTCACTTCTAGACTGGACTGCAGGTACTTCTGAGGAATAACTTTGCTCCCTCTAGTGGGGATTAGCTTTATAACGTCCTAAATCATTATTTTCTAGAGCTTTCACTTCATAAAAAGAAACTCATTACATGTCCATGCTGGATTTCCTTTCACCAAGACAGTTTGTTGCAGACATTTTAATGTCATGAATATGAGTTTCTGTTGGGTTTGCAGCTCAGTTGTTAACAACCCAGCTACAAAATAGATAATTTCCTCTAGTTCGTTTCCTCTGGCTGCGTGTTTTCCACAGAGCGAACCTTTGCAGCAAATGAGGTTAGTAATCCATCTTAAGTTCCAAAGTTGAAGCTATTCATGTATGTGGTCATGAGGGAGCACTGCTCTATCATTTTGTAAAATTAAAGCCATTGGTCTCAACTGCTTTTTTTTGATGATTATGTTGGATGAGTTAGTATCTGGGCTGAAAGCAGTGATTGTTCTCAAATGCTGATATCCGCAACAGATGTGCAGAGACAGCTAGTCTGACTCCCACAGCTCTGCTAGGGCTAGACAGCCCCATTAAGCTGCTGTCATCTCCACCATTGCCAGTCACAGCACAGCTTCTTGCGACATCACTCCTCTGATGTCAGGAGGTAGTCTGTTGTGTTCTGATGCACAGTCATGTTTTCCTCTGTGGAGAGAAGCAGTGTGAAACTCCTTTGCGTCCAAATTGATGGGGGGGGGGGGGGGGGGAAACAACAAAAACCAGCCCCAAGTCCCAGAATGCTAATGACAAAAGCTCCACAGCACTAAAAACAACTTTTCTACCGCTACGCTGCTGGAATAAGCAAAAGCATAGCAGAGCTGTGGCAACCCTGCTTTTTGTTCAAGAAGAATCTGCAGTTTGGAAATGTGTTATATTTTGAAATAAACTTCATTGTATACATTATTCAGTGTACTTTTTAGAAGTTAATACGTTGCAGAAATTGCACTATTGCAAAATAGGTTACAGGCAAGTTGTGGGGCGTTGAAAATATGTAGAGGTGTTTGTTGTCATTTTTAAGGGGCACATGCAATATCAAGTGACGTTTCTGCTGCCTGTTGGATCTGCAGGCTTGTAATGCTGACTGCAAGAGGGAGCCTTTTCTGTAATCTCTGGAACAAATGGAGGAAAAATGCCAACAAATATGAAATAGTGAATAGGGGATTTTTTTCCTTCCTGGTTCTGCCACGTGTTCTTGTGACCACAGACGTATTGTGTATTTCTGTGTTTCTCCAGCTTTTAATTGTTGAGTCCTGCCTGCAGTTTTTCTTACTTTGCAATCATGTCAGTGCTTTGAGAATCTCAAATGCAATTAAATTAAAGTATTATTTTGCCCAAGACTTATTTTTTTGGTGTTCAGATTTCAAAGGCATACTGTGATCAGAAATACTTTCAGGAGGTTCCCCCCCCCCCCCCCCATTCAAAATATTTTGTTGGTTTTTTTCCCATTCATCTAACATTAAAACCAGAAGTGGCTGGTATATATCACTTAATGCAGGCAGGATGCAAAGCATTTACAAAGAGCTAATGTAAGAAACCATGTACTTTCAGACAAGTAGTTAATGGGATTGTCATGTTCTCTGGAAGACTACTTGGGTCTGTGATAGGAGACAAAAATAAAAATATTTTTGATACAGCTGGGTCTTGTAGTATTTCATCTAGATGGTGTCCATATGGAAGACAAGATGGTGGAGTGTCCTTGGTTAGTTCATGGGTGGCTGTTGTTTTATTCATCGAGACCTTTGCCTGCATTTGGGAGCACAGAGGGCTAGGCCATGAGTACAGAATAACCTCTTATAAATTTAACATAAATGTGCTGAAATAATGCATATCCACGTGTACTGAAGTACAGCTTCACTTCTCACTTGAGAGTTTCCTTATCATCCCAACTGACCATAAGCTAGAAGTGTACAAAGATGTGAAGTCCTGATCTGTAACAACTTAGATATAGGATTTTATTGTGATGAAAAGTGACCCATTTTCCCATTGATATGATGATGTCTGAAGCAGTGACAATTTTTCCCCTAAGACAGTTTTAATCCTGCAAGTTGCTGTCAGCCCATGACATCTCCTTCCTGAGGAGAAGATAGCATGGTATGAACTGGGTGTCAAAGGAGGTGTGAAAACATTTTGAGGAGGCTGCTCAGAAACTCGGAGAAGTTACTTTTATCTGGGAGCTACGAATAATAAGACTTAAATTATTTTATTATGATCATGGGGAAGTACGTTTTTACAACCTATATGCAGCCCAAGTCTTTCTTCCTCTTGAAGGTTAAAATTGTATTGCAAAAATACATGCTGGAGTCAAAAGGCCAAGTGACTGTACACCTACATTGCTACTGCACATTTTTCAAGTGGCTTTTGTGTGTGTCTTTAAAAGGCATTTGTAGATGACAGAGTTTGGGAGCAGAGCATTAACACCAGCCTACCAAGAAGGCAGCAGAAGTGTGAACCTTTCTATGTTTGAATGGGTTATTGTAAGTGGAACCAACTCATAAGAACTTGAGAAGAGGTGTGTGGCTATTAGCAAGGGGCCGTGAGTGCATGAGGAGCAGCTCCAGCTATCTGGGAGGATGTTAGGAAGAAGACAAGGCAAAACTAAAAGACTTAGGAAGACATGAACTACAGCCACTGAAGGAGACCAGTATGCAAATGCTGTTCTATGTCAGCCTTAGAGCAATGCTGAGTTATTTATACCAAACAGTACGAATTTGTCAGTTGCTTGTTTACCAATTTATGAAACCTGTGTTCTTTTTCCCTTACACTGTTTCTTGGTTGCCAAGCATTGCCTTTTTAGAAAGGATGGCTTCATTGCTTCCTTTAAGAGAAGCCCAGGATCAGATGAGGATAACCTTAAAAACTTAATATGAGTTGTATTTGGGGTGGACCTAGAACAGTCACTTTGAGGAGATGAAGGGCTGGGTTCTCATCACTTATCCTGGAGCTTTCCTTAATCAAAGATGTTACAACCAAATAGCATCTCCTGGCTTCCCCTCCCCCCCTTCTCTGCTCAGCCTTCTACTACCTGGATTGTTACCAACGTGGTAGGATGTCTTTAGGGCTCTGTTCTGGGATAGTTATCTAACTCCCTGGAGTAGTAGGAGAAATTTGCCCCTGCTTCTGTAAGATGTTACTGCACTTGCAGAAGAGGCAACTGAATGGATGGTATTGGTGGTCAGTTCTGCAGGGCAAGGAAAGACCTGTATGTGAGCTTGTTAATATGTGGGTAGTTCCCTCTCTAACCACTGTAACTCAGCTTGCTGAGAAAGATGAGTTGGTTTGTTTTATTTTTGTTTATTTTATTCCTTATGCAACAGTGTTGTCACAGTGTCTGTGTCATGGCCAAGAAATCCTTTTCACACTTTGCTCTGCTCACCATGTCAGTGACGTGTTTCTGGAAGGCAAACGTCTCCTTGGAAACAGATTTCACAGGTGTATTTTTTGCTTTTAAGTATCCCAAATAACTAAGATATCTTACAAAATACAGTATCAGTTGGTACATCTTTCCACAGTCATTTATTATAGTCCCAACCTCCCACAAAGCGGTGGCTTGGATTAATATGTCTTTCTGATTTAGCACTCCAGAGAAATAACTTCCATTTCATATAGCAAAAAGGAAAGCTTGCATGTGTTTTCAGGCATACTTTATTTAAATTGCCAAAAAACATTTAAAACTATAATGATCCTTATATGGTTACAGCCTGTTAATGTAAAAATGAACTTTTCAACCTTACTACCCGTGTACACAAAAGCAGATCTTTGAGACTAATGGAATTTGAGGACAGTGACTTAATGTAGCAGTAGGGCAAATTTAAATTATGCATATGGAAATCATCTGTGGTCACTGGAGCCTTAAACCAGAAGAAGCTCGGGAAAGTTGGGGTTGATGCACAGAGAAGAAAGACCAAGAGCTCATTTTTGATGGCTGCCCTATGCCGCAGCTCTGGAGAGGGCTGGTTCTGCAGGGCATAGGCCTGGCTTCTTTGGAACATGGCCTGGAACTGTTTGAGTAATGTGAAATCTTTGTTTCGAAACACAGTTTTAGCACTGCTACTGCTGTCTGTGGTAGCCATTTAATACATTATTTAAAATCATCTTAAAATATTTTAAGTGGCTCGGGATTGACAGTTCAATACAGTTTTGCTATAAACAACAGCAAAAGGATTATTCCCTTACAGGGCCCCACAAGTTTCAGCCATATTGGAAATGGGTTAATGCTAGATTTTTAGACTATTGACTATTGTTGGAAGCGGATTACTTTGCTTTTATAAAATAAAATCTGACAATTTAAAGTCTTAATATCTGCAAAAGATAATCTGACCAGATACACGAGCGTTTCTGGTCGCTAAGGTTTGTTATTTTGCCAAGATCGCTCAGCTGTTTATGTACTGTGTTCAGTTTGCTATGTTAATGCTACACAAAATGTCAACAAAATGATATGTAAAGCTAGGTTAGCTTGGTAAAATGAATGTTTCCATGACTTTGAAATACTAAAAGTAGAACCTTGATGTTTTTTGTTTCTCTGTTCTTACTGGGGGCATATCTGTTGGCCCCTTTAACTTCTGTTTCAGTGGTGTTGCATTACTCAGTGCAACTTCCTGCAGTTCTGTTCTTCAGTGAACTTTGTGTTGATGTGCTTTTTGGATAATCATTGTTAATTACAATCTGGATGGGGAGGGGGGGGTTAGAGATTGACGAATGTCAATCTCCTGTACCCCTCAGTGATGAGGGACCAAAGTTCCAGCAAGGGACTGGAACTGTTTTTAGCTTATTGCAAAAACTAGGATTCAGTGAGAGAGTTTCTAGCCCCCTCTTATTTGACTGAAATTTTCATCAAATAGTCATCCCTGTCCAAAGAAAGACCTGATTTGGGGCGAAAACAAAATATTTCTCATGCATGTGGGATAATAATTATCTCTTAATTGAAAAACTTAATCCAGTGTCTATTGGGATTAACACCCAGAGGCTTTCAGTGAGCAGCTGCCTCTATTACTACTGGATGGTTTTCTGTACAAAACCACTTCACGGCACATCTCACCAGTGCTGGACTGCCTCTATTTTTACCAAGTGCAGGCAGCTCTGTACTGCACTGGGATGGCACCAGATAAAGCTTGCTGGTGTAATTTTGATTTTGCTAACTGAAGTCTCCCCTGAAGTTTTTATGGTAGTGTTTCTGTGCATGTATGTCTGAACTGTGTATGACTGCCACTGTTTCTTATCAGGGAGAGAATGAACGTAGAAGGTTTGCATTAGCTGTCTAGTTGTCACAAGTGTTCTCTTGTGCATGATTGGGAAGTAGTCCTGGGGATTTCCTGTAGGCTTCCATCATGAAAGGCCAGCTGAACTTCCCAGGTAGGTCTAGGGACACACGTATTGTGAGGACTTGCAAGATTTCCTTGGTAGAAATCCCTCTGCTGGCTCCTTCAGCCTATTGAGTCACTGCTCCTTTTGATCCTCTGAAAGTGAGGGGGGAAGGACTATTTTTAAGACAGGTGATGATTTTATTCAGAAAGGAACCAGGTCACTGCCACCTGGATTTGTTTTCCCAGTTCTGCCTGAGTTTGGTTTGGACCCCCAGGTCCTTTCACAGAGATGTAGGAGACAGCAGGAAGAGTTTTCCAGAGGTAGCTTGAGAACTAATTAATTCAATGTTCATTGTAGCTCCAGCATTTAATTCAGAGAGTACTTTTCTACTCTCACTTATTTAAAACGGCTATGATTGAAGTTCCTGCAATGTAATTTTTTGAGGGGTTGGTATTGTCAGAGCTTGCCTTTATTCATGCTTATTTTTTCATCTCCGTGTGAGATGAAGTCTTTAAACTGAGAGCCTAAGATTAGAATAAAGCTCAGGCTGTTTCTGTCAGTCTTTTTAAAATATATAGGTACTGGTATTTAAGCAGTATAGGCAAGGAAAATCTCTCAATTAACAATTTGCAGATTTGGGTGAAAATAAGACATACTTCTGATTTGTGTATAAAGCAACCAGACTACAGAATTAAATTGATGTTCTTAAAATGAAGCTAGGAAAAAAAAAAAAACCAAGATAAATGGTTTTCACAAAGAAAATGGTATAATCATGATCTTATCTAGTCAGTATTTATGAAATGTAATTAAAATTAATTCTTTTGTGACTTAACAACAATGGGCCACATTCAGCATGCAGATTCATTTCTGTTTTTTCAAAGGACTTGCTCAAAATCCTATACATACGTTTAGGTCAGCAATCATGTTTATGTGTTCAGTGTTAATTAAGCAAATATATCATAGATACTAAATACAAATATAGTAAGTTTAGTTTTGGTCCTCTAATTTACTCCTATTCCTAATAAAATCTTTGTTAACACTTCTGATTAGAAAGCAATGCTGTTTGCTATTTCCTTTTTGGCTGTTAGTCCAACTGACCATATTTGGTTTTCCAGATCGGGTTAGTTTAGCCAAGAAGTGCAAAGATAAGCAGGGGTGTAAGTGTAATATGCTGGAAATAACTGTATTTTTCCAATTAGTATTCAGTATGATGGTGACTTACTGGGTACCACGCTGCCCATGCATGCAGGTACCTGGGTGACTTTAACAGTGTAATGTAGACAGGACCCTTTTGAAGAAAGTAAATAATTTTATGTCTGGGGAAAGATTTTATAAAATAAGCAGTCTCTAGACCTTCTTGCTAAATAGAATCAGATGATCTATATTGATCTGGCTTTCTTCTTGTTTGAATTGTATTTTGCTTGAAAGAGTGAAGTTCACATTTGTGTAGTGAAACACTTATGAGAACCATATGTATATAAAGAGGTTCCATTAACTTTTCTTGCACACACCGAAGACTTGTGTTACAATAAGAAGCTAGGTGAGAGCAGGGCCCAGTGCTGTATATCAAGGAAGTGCGTGGTCAGAATGTATTCTAGAAGTACTCCGTGTATTAACTGCATTTGTAAGGATATAAAAATAATGCAGAAAAGAAATGAGAAATACGGACTAGGACTATGGTAAATATATTGGACAGTGATTTTACTATAGGGTGAATTTTTTTGGTTTAATATCAAACGCTTAACAATGTCACACTAATCAATATTCTCCTACTGTTGTGTTCAAAATAAAGCTGGCAAAAAAACTATCTTGAAATTAAATGATGAGTATTAAATGCTAATGAAACCATAGCAGGTCTTTCAGCATCACTGCTTCTAATTTTCTCACAGCTGCTGCATTAGATGTTATTTAATGATCTCAGTTCCTAACTGGAGTTGCCTCCTTGCTGCTCCGTTTTGGCTGGTTGGTTGGTTTGGCTTTATCTGTTTTGTTGGGTGGTGGTGGTTGTTGTTTTGTTGTTGTTTTGTTATTTTCTTGGAGTTTTTTGTTTGTTTGTTTTGTCTTTACTGATCTCCATGAAGCACCACGTGTTTTTTTTTTTGGAGTCTGAAAAAACAATTATTTTCTATCTGGACTGTTCTTTTTCCTTCTGATCTAAATACGCATCTACTGCTATTAAATACTTTTTTTCTTTTTTTTATGACGTGAGTTTTAATTGTTCACTAAACTACCACTTCTTACAGCAACAGATCTTTCGTATCTGTGCCTTACTGGAGAAAACTAGCTGTAATGCAGTTTGTAAAATGAATTATTAGAATGTCTCAGTGCTGATAACTGAATTGTCAGAAGAGAAGGGAAAAGTTGGGGTTTTGTCCTGACTCAAAATACTTACAATAGTACCAGAAAAGTTACTGGAAGTTTTGTGCTCTGTTTCTCTCCTTTTGTGTGCTCTACGTGCGGTCTTCACTTTCTGTAGCTCGGATCTGGGCTCAGAGCACACACGTGTTGAGCCTGTCCTGGAGCTGGAGTGTGTGCGCTTCGTTCTTGTTGTATGGGCTTTACTGCCAGAAAGTCTCAGCTCAGAATGATAAGCAGAGACACTTTGTAAGACCAACACAACAGTGTTGGCTACCCTTGCTTCTAAAATCTATTTTTACATATGTTCATGAGGATCAGAGTAGTTAGTAACAGTTTTAAGGGTGGTCACTGAGATGTGCTTGCAAGGAGTCACTTGGACATGAGAGAACCTGCAGCCCCCAGCTTGGTGCCGGGCACCGCTGCTCCTGGAGCACAGTGCTGGTGCCCCCATGCTTCAGCCACTGTTGTCTCTGGGAGCAATGAACTTTCATCCACGTGCAGTGAAGAGACAGCAGGCCTTATGGTGTGTTTTACAAAGGAAAAGAAAGTCGAAGTATTTTGGGCAAGCCTTCAGTTTCACATTACTGTTTGAGTCGTGAAGTTTCTGAAGAGCCAAAGTGGTGGTTCTGCTGTTGGTAAGACTTAAAACTAGACCAGAATAGAGCTACTATTCTTAAAGGTCTTGGGAAGTGTTTCTTTGTTACTAACTGATACCTTGAACAAATTCAACTTCGGGGTTTTGGTATTAACCTATATTTCTCGTGTAGTTTTAATTGGCTGTTGTGACAGAAATCCTCCATGGCCATAAATTGTCATAGCACCATTGATTCTTTCTCTCTTCCTTCTCCATCCCCAAAGTATTGGTATCCACTTACAGCAGTGCTGCTCTGTTTTATGAAAGCAGTGTGCTGTTCAACAGCTCCCAGAGGAGCCACATTTCAATGGAAGAGGAAGGCTACATGCTATGTGTATATAATTTGAAAAGTGAATCAGAACATTAACTTTGCTACATAATTATGGATAATTTTTAAGCTGCTGTTCAGTTTTCATTCTTCATCAGAAGAGAATGGAGTCAATATTGAGTAGGTTTTTGGTTCTGCTCTGCTTTGGTATTTAGGCCAATGAAGTGCTTAATGCAGCTATTGGGCAGGGAAACAGCTTGAGAACTGTCGGTGCCTTGGGCTGCCAGCTGCTTGGCTAATTGGCCTGAAAACAGTGCGGGAACAGAGCTGAGACACCAGGTCAGATGCCTTCAGTATTGCTTCCAACCCAAAGAAAGTTGCTTACTGGTTTAAAGTGGCATCCAGTGTCAGAGATACACCAGCATGTTTGCTCTGGGGGTGGTGCCAGCATCACTGGCCCTGATGTGTGGAAGTCAGTTTAATCTACACCTTTTTATTCCACTGGCAGCACTGGAAGCACTGATGCTCCATCCCCGGAGACTTTCAAGGTGAGGCCCTGGGCACCCTGATCTAGCTGTGGTGTGCCTGTTCATTGCTGGTGAGTTGGAGTAGGTGGCCTTCAGAGGTCCCTTCCAACTCTGAGGATTCTATGATTCTATGAAGATTGCTGAGCTAAAATTTATTTCAAGACTGAGCCTTTCCTCTTCTGGCTGGGGGCTTTCCACTAGGATGAGTGGCAGGCACATGAGAGATGCTGAGAAGAGCTTAAATTATATCCATGGACACATGCAAAAGGAAAGTAGACATAGAGGTCAGAGAACATCGTCTGTGGAAGTAGGGTGTGTGCTCTGGAGTATTCTTCCAAATACTTAATTAACTTCACTGTGACAGTTATCAAGGCTCAAAATGTGTTCTTTATCCAACACAGTAAGGGCTAAGACACAGGGAGAGGAAAGAGTTTCTGTTTTTTTTCAGATGTTCTTGTTGAGAAGTCCCAGGAGGTTCTGGTGCTTTAGTGAGAAATGACTAATTTAAAATGTTTAGTTTTGTTAACCTTTAGTTTGTTAGGATCTGTGCTGCTCTGTTTTATTTGTGAAGATGTTATTTTGTCTGCAGTTAACACTTGGATTTGCAGTAAATGCTAATAGTCTGGTTTTAAGACATTCATCTGTTTGAATGTGCAAGGAATGTGGGCAAATAACAGCTTCTGATACAGTGATTTGTTTCTGTAGCTGTTTAAAATTGTTTAGTTTGATTTTCAGATGATTTTATTAGAATATATGGACCTATTGCATTTTCACAGGTGATTTTCTTAGCTGAGATCCTAAGAAAACAGGTCTAAGCAATCAAACTTTGTCTATCCATTTCTCTCTGTATTATTTTTGTACTAATTACTTTGAAACCTGTTGACAAACTGTACTGGCTTGAAACGGCAGAAATCTTGAAGATAAATCACTTTAGATTTTTCCATAATTGGCGGTGGTGTACAGCTTGAACCCTGCATTGGTGCTTCTGATGGAGAAGATGTAACTTACAACTATATGTTATTTTCTGGTAGCATCTGCTTGGCAAACCGTCTTACTGTTAGCCGTGGTATTTTGTGCTTTCTGCTACAAGACGATGTCTCGAGATACACAAGTCACGAGAGGATGCTGTCAGTTACAGAAATGGGATAAAGTTGCATTTTGAAGGTTATGTGAACTAATGGATGAGAAGACAAGCTTGTTCTGTTGTTTACATGGTAGTTGTTGCCACCAACTGAAGACTTTCTGCAAATAATTCACTTTCTGGTGAACTACCAGAATAGCAGCCCTGGTATGATGTGTGCTGCTGCCTGTGTGCAAACTGTGAAATGGATGAAAGCTTGCATGCAGGACAACTGCAGGTGATGGAACAGCACTTTTCAACACACTGCAGAAATGATATTGTTTCAGTGACCCTAGAGAGGCAGTAATAAAATAACTCGTCAAGATAAAGCAGAATATTTTGTGCCTTGAAATTATGCATTATATTACTATGAAAATCTGTGTCTTGCACTCCAAGTATCACTTGCTGAAATACCATTTATCTTTTTTAATAAATGTAGAAAACTAGTGTAAAACTTAGGGATGACACTCTTAACCCAGTTTAAGCATTTGACTCTTTGTAACTCTGCCTAGCTGATTTTCTTATAAAGTCAGTTTTAAATAGAATACAATGAAATCAACGAGACTAGAGTGCATCATTTTGTCCACTGGTTTTCTGATAGAGAATAAATGACCTTACCTGATTTTTTAAATTGATTTTGGTGGAACTAATCTAACCCTATGTAGACAAGCTCTCAAAATCAAAGTTAAATTTGCATGGTTGTAATATGAGGAGATTTCTGGCAAATAAAATATATTTAATAAATACGGAGCACCTTCTTCCTCCCTATCTTTCACGTGTCATGAGTTGTTAAAGATTACATCGTGTTTTCTACCATACTTCTAAAACACTTAAGCAGTGTTTATTTTTCAATCATTACAGGGTGATAGTAGAGCAAATGAGTTGGTGGACATTTGGTTAACTGCTTTAATTTCTCTAACTCCTGATTAATATAGTTATCCCAAAGAGTATTCCCAACTGCATGTTACCATTTCTCGATCTCTTCCCACACCCCTATTTACTGATGTGGATGAAATTCGTGCCATTTTAACAAGTAAACCATGTTTTCAGAGTGTAGCAAAAAAGCTTCCTGACTTCGTAGGAAAAACTGCCATCAGTTTTCATGACTGGAAAAAAAAACCCAACAAACACCTGTTTTTACAAAATGTGCAGCTTTCTTCTTTCCAATATTAATAATAGACTACAGTGAGATGGACCATTGGGATGGACAGTCAGACAGATGCTTTCTGCTGTCTCATCTTCTCACTGCCTCTAACCTCCCTTGCCCCTTTGGCAGTTTATATCCTGTGTTTCACCTCTGCCTTTGATTTTATCATACAGGCAATTTCTGTTCTTCACCATAAAAATTAGTCTTCTTGCTAGTTGGAAGTTTAAAACCTACCTTTTCTTTTTTTTTTTTTTTTTTTGTATAATACAACTGTGTACTTAGTATCTGTGGAAGTTCTTCTTCCATAGGTTCTTGCTTTCCCCTCTCACAGTACAAAGCTTAAGATGATTGCATGCAATAGCCTTTTTGCTAATTGTGTCTAATCATGACTTCTCTATGTATAGCCTTTACGGTTCAGTTCACTTATCACACTAATTCTTGAGTTGTGATTTCAAATATTTCAGTAGAGGAATACTTATCACATGTCAATTTCATGCATCTTTTGGCTTTCTATATATAAAATGTATTGCATATAAAACTGGAAGTTCTCCTCAGCACCCTGGAGCCTTATCAGCACGGCAGTTCTGTGCAGTTGTCTAGCTGAGATTTTCTGGAGTAGAAAACAGAAATGAAATGTTTCATTTCCGCCTTTCTAGGTGGCAGATATGTCCACACAGCCCTTGGGCAGCCATGCAGCTCAGCACGTCTCCCTCCCAAACCTCTAACAGTTACTGGTAGGGAGAGGAGCTGCCGCTTACGTGTTGTGGTGGCCATCTCCAGTGAGATCAAACCTTGGTCTGTTGCCTCATCTTTCCAAAACTGGAGGTTTGCCAGCAGTGATGGGAGAGGTAGCAAATGAGAAAGGAAGGAGTAAAAACTGAGACTGGTATAGTGGGGAGCAACAGATGTCGTATAGAAAATTGAGAGATGCTCAATAAGCATTTTCTACAAACATTTTCATACCGACGTGACTTAGTTATGGGGTGTGAGAGACGAGCATATGAAGGGGTTTGAAGCTTCAAAGTGTTTGAGGCAGATGGAAGTTTGTGGTTGAAGACAACTTATGTGGAATTATAGGGTAGTGGTGTTCACAGCTTGAAGATTCTGTTTTAAAGTGATTTCATGTTGTAATTAAAGAGTCATGGTGAAAGAAAACACAAGGAGCCGAGTTACGGAAAGCAAGGGAAGTAAAGGCTGGTACCTACTGCTGCAAAGTGTGTCATCCAGAAGAACTGCACCAAGGATAAGAATATAATACAGGGAATTAGGTGTTACTTTTGTGGTATGGACCTCGGACGACACTGCTGGCCTACACAGATTTCCTTGAATGCATGATTAAAAGTAAAATCACAATAAGTAAATCAGAAAAGTTGCTTTGATATATGTATTACAAAGCATATAACAGTGTATGCTTATCTAGGACAGAACAAAGCTGTGTCTGAATCAGCACAAAGTATTTAATATTCAGCAGCAGAAAAAAAAAAAGCTCTAATAGCCTTTTTTTTCTTACAAATAGATTTTTAGCACTTGAAGCAGAGTGCAGTTACTCAGTGTCACCCTTTGTATAAAAGGTTAATTTGTAATGCACTCACCTTTCCATAGCTTGCTTTTTCCACATTTCTTCCTTGTCCAGCGTTTGGTGTACTTCAGTACTGAGATCACTTTTCTCTTTGATGTTAACTGTTTTATAAGCATCTGTGAACTTGACATCAGTAAAGTCAATGAGAATTTGGAAAACAGTTTGTTGTAAAGCTTTGCACTTGGGGCTCATGTTAATTAGACTATCAAAAAACATCGGTTTCATCTGAATTCCAGCTCCTCTCTAGTGTTAATTGACTGAATCTGTAGTACTGGTCTTGGAAAATTCATTCAGGTTGCTTGAGTTATTCCTTTTGTTACAGTCTTTAAATAGTGGATATGTTACAGAAATTATTTGAGCTACTTTGGGGATGGAATCATTTTGATAGCACGTAGCAGACATTTATCCTTAAAGGTGTTGGCTTTCAGTAGGTTTTACATGAGTCATAGAATATGGGATGCATTCCCTAAGCATATTGTTTTCCAGTCTGTCAGACTAACTCACCTTTTATCTTTTGTATATTTTATAGATTTCTCACATCAAATGCATCAGAAATGCACATGACAGCACACGTCTCCTTTATTGCTGGGGCAGTGTCTCTTTTCACAGTGTTATTTGCCTTCTAAGGTTTGAACTTCAAAACTGACAGTCTTTATATTGAAATTTTGTATTTGTCATCCTTAACAGAAAGGGCTATTGCAAGACATGAAGTCAGAGAGATAGAACAACGTCATACAGCAGATGGCCCCCGACAAGAAGTGGCACTGGATGAAGAAGATGATGTGGTGATTATTTACAATAGAGTACCTAAGACTGCCAGCACATCCTTCACAAATATTGCCTATGATCTTTGTGCAAAGAACAGATACCATGTTCTACATATCAATACAACCAAAAATAATCCTGTGATGTCTCTGCAAGATCAGGTAAGCCGCTGCATTTGGGATGGTTTTATTAAGCAGGTGGAAAGCATGGAAAACTTAAACATACGTGATCTGATGGAATCAACTTTGATATCCCATTTTCCAACATAAATGGAGTTTAACATGTTTATTTTTATGTGTTGTAGAGGAGAATTAAATAATAGGTTTAGGTATTTGCTGTGCTGCTGGAGGTGGTAAGTACCTGTATGTAGGAGAAAAGCTAAGCTAAAAAGAGACATAGCTATGGAAGCCTCGACCTTTGTTTTTATAGCTGTGTGTAGTACATCACTGCGTTGTCTGCCATTTGGCTCTTTAATAATATTTGCCTGTCATCTCCATCTGCAATGCATGCAGTCTTAAGTGCTCTCCTCTGCATAGTGCAGGTGCTGTGCTGTGCTGTCAGGGCTGCACTGCTTCTGATCAGGTCTGGTCAGGTCTCACAGGTGACAAAACGCAGGTAGGAAGATGTGGCTGTGAAGAGACACTGTAAATGGGTCGCTTCATACTGCTTTGAGCTCTAAACTAAACTCATGGCAGTCTCAGGTTGGAATTGATCATGGCTACTGCTGCATCAGATGATGGGTATTTAAAAAAGAAGATGATGGAGGAATGCTGTGTTTTTCTTGTACGTGGAGTGGGGAGTTAGGTTTTTTGGTTTTATGTTTTAAGGTATTTCCTTGTTCGTGACTGCACATGCAGGGAAACTAAGTCAGAGGTCTGAAACGTCACTGTCCTTGTCCCTGTCCATAAAGCAAATGTTGCCAAACTCTCAGTACGTGCTGCCCATCGTGTGCCGATCACCTTAAGTTGATATGCAGCCGCAGCAGGAGCTGTTCTGCATTGCAGCATGTCAGCACTGAGGCTTCCAGCTCCTTTAAGTGCATGCCTACAGGCAGGAGTACTTGGAACAGCTGCTGTAGTCTGGAGGAGGGGGAAACAGATGGCAATGGGCCCTCCACTCTCTGTTCTGTATGGGGGAGAAAGAGTGAAGTCGGGATATGAGCACGGGGACACAGACTGTAGTTGGGGTGGGAATGGGCACCTGTTTTGTGATGGTGGGATTGTGTCACTGTTGGGTTCTTGCTGTTGTGAATTTTTTTTCCTGAAGTGTGCAGGTGATATGGTGATTAAATCTGGCAGTCATCATGCCCACTGTGTAGAGCAAGTGCTTAAGACCTGTGCCCCAAGAGCAGAGTTCACATACCACGTTCATCAGTACCACTGGGTTGAGTCATGAGGTGCATACACCAGTAGTGAAATACACAGACACAGCATAGAGGCAGAACTGTTTTTATCGGTGATACTGCTTGTTAAAACAAGTATCTCCCAGAGCAAGGTGAAGACTATTTTAGGCTGACATAAATAAATTAGTAAAATAGTAAACCTTCTGGTATATGCTATTTCTGCAGTGCTTTTTCCAAACTATTCTAGTTCTGTTACAGATTTTAAGTTTTCTGCCCATATGTGGAACCTTTACTTCTTGAATGCAATCTGGGAAAAATGACTACTTAAAATTCACTCCAAATACAAACTGTATCTGCTTTGAGGTAATCTCACAAAAGTCCCTAACACATCCATTTTAGTTTCAGATGGAACTTTTCCCAGCAGTGCTCCTTTCTTGCAGCTTGTCTGAAGGCAGGATCCTGGGATCTGCCCCTGTGTTCACAGTTTGGGCTTTTCCTCTGCAGCAAGCTCAGCACCATGTTTGCATTTCTGACCTGCATTCAATAAAATGAAGTAATTGGAAATTTTGCTTGCATGTTTCAGTACTGATATTTTTTGTCCATACAAGTGTGCCTTTGTTATGGCTAACTGGATGTCATATCAGCCACACAAAGTTCTGCTTCTCTGTTACATGGTGGAATTGTCATCTAATAGATTTAAAACTAAATTACTTTTCTATCTTGCAGCATTTATTCTTGATATATTATCAGAACAGGGGAGTATGGGGACACATTTTTTTGGTGCTGTTGTTGTGACCATACAAAAAACATGGTAGAATTATCCCACATTTCATTACTTCAACGTGCTGCTTGTAGTTCTTCAGTATTTTATCTCCTGCAGTTTCTCCCCATTTTTCTCAATAGGGAAAACTGAAAACGTAATCTTACTTCCTGATGTATTCTAAACTGGTGGCCTCTCAGAAGATAGCACATTTGTACTGACTTTACTAATACGTATTTCCTTTACTGGTGAAGGTTTCAACAACTGTCAGAAATGGAACAGAAAGGCAGTCGGTTAGAAGTGGAAATAATGTGCTGTGAAATACCGGGTAGTGAGCATTTAAGAATGGGCTGATGCACACCAGTGACCACTGCTGCACACGTGCCAGGTGTATTTTTCCTTCTTAGGAAGAGGTATTTGTGCCAGACAGGTATCCCGGCTTTTTACCATGGCTGAACCAGTCAGTTCCTGTCTTTTCAACATCTCATAGATTGCTTCTCAGCTGCCCTTGCCTCGATCTTGTCATTTTTCATGGCTTTCAGCCAAAGCTGTTCTGCTGGCGTCCCTCCAGTGTTCCTGACCCTCTACTTCGGAGGTAACTGCAAGTTGTTAGCTTGGAGAGCTAAGCCACCAGTGCCTTCCCAGAAGGATTCCAGTTCAGGAATCCCATTGTGCTTGGTCTTGAAATCTGAATCGGGTTTCTTGTAGTGGAGACGCTGCTTGCAGTCTTTCTTGAAAACCTTTTCTACTCAAACTTTTGTGGGGGAGAAATTCTCACACGTCCTTACCAGTCTTGTGATGTTTATCATCCCAACTATTTGTAATACTGTCAGTTATTTTGCTATTGACACGTCTATAATAAGATGGAATAAAAAGCTGAGGAATTTTCAGTATCCAAAGATGCATGTGGTACCAGGCCATAGGGAAGGCGTTCAGGGTGGGCGTGTGTCAGCCTGTAGATATGAGGAACTGATGGAAACAATTGATGGACAGAAGTGATGGTTTACAACACCACTGTGGATTGCATGCACAGATTTCGCTTGACTTTTTGCTCAGACCAAGTATGCTGGGTGGGTTTTGTTTTTTGTTTGTTATTTGTTTTTTTCCTCTTTCTCACTGGGACTTGCTTTAAATTCTTATCATCATAGAAACTGAATGCATTTAACTTACCTTTCAGGACATCTTACGCCCCCAGAGTACTTTTGATCTGACTTTTTAATTCAGTGAAGCTCAGTCGATTTCTCACTTACTAAAAGGCTGTGAAGCAACTTTGTAGCTGATTATATAAAAGCCCCATGAAACAACTTCACAGGAATTCCATTCACATCTATCTGAACTTTAAAGTAACCTCCAATTTTATTCAGTTGGGTTCAGTCTCTTGAAAGCTGCAGTATCTGCTGAGCCCTGAAGAGAAAAATAACATTTATCATATTTAACAGCAAGAATCAGCAAGCTGTATTTATCTCTGCCCTAAAAATGTGTGAATCTGGACTCGTTAGGCTGTGGCCTGGAACAGTTCTGACTTCTGGAAGACCGCAAACTATGGGAAAGAAGGGAAAAAGCATCTCTTGCCTGCAGGCGAGGTATAGGTGTTGAAAACTTGTATTCTCAGGGGCACTGTGTGTTGCTCGTCTGTATCTTAAGGCAGATGTAAATGTCACATAAAACCTTCCTAGCCTTACTGTTAGCTGCGCTGGCATTAGTGCTAAAGCTAATAAAAGGCTAGAACATCCGCTCAGGTCTCTTGTTGTACTACAGAAATTGTAATTTCTTCTGCAATAACCCTGCTCTGTGATCATAAAAAAAAATATTTCCTTAGCAAAGACATTCTAAGGCAAATGTGTTTTGTTTTTTAAAGAAGGATTACTGGCACGTATAAGGTAAGGTAGCAGATGGTAGAGCGGAGATCTAAGACACGAGTGACCCTTGGGAATGTGCAGTTAACATTTTCCTGTGTCTGGTACGATCAGAACTCTAGCTGGTACACCAGAAACCTTGCTCATGGAAGCATAATTAAAACGAGTGCTTTTATTTGCATGCCGGATTATACAAAATGCATAATATAACTGATTATCTTGCAGAGTTGTAGCAATTAACTGTGATATTTCGGGGACTGGGGGAGAGGATAGTGTGTACTTTCCATTGAAGAAGCTTCTCGAGGTTCTCCATTAAAAATATCGTCTTTAATCTTAGAAAGGTGTCATCAATGGAAGTGGGGTTTGTTTCAGTAGTAGCATAGGTAGTTCAGCTGAATTCCAACTGGCATAGCTATATTATCATACGTGCTGCAGACAAAACAAGGCAGAAAGCCAGTGCAGTTTATGGAACACCACCGTATAATGTTCTGCAGTGCTTTTCAGATAGATTTACCACAGTTTTTCATGTGCAATGTATGGTTTGAATTGTGAAATGCCACAGACTGTGAGACTTGTGGGCTGAAAAAGAGAGTGCTGAGTGTTATTGGAAACCGATGTCCATTTGTATTGCATGAGTCCAAGAGTCAGTGTCTGAGGAAATAAGTAAATGATTATCAACCGTGTTGAGTCCTTGATAGCAAGTTTTGCACTTGTGAGGAGCCAGTATTATAACAGGCCAGTCCTGGCTTTTGAAATCTTCATTGGTTTGTGTTTGTTTCTTGTTTTTGGGACATGCTGAATCCACATAGGTCTCTCCGAAAGTAATGCCTCCTATTTATTTCCACGGAAACAAGAACAGATGTGAAGAGCACAATAACACTATTTGATAGAGCAAACTATGGTCTATAAACCACTATTAAAACAGTCACCACCATGAGCTGTGCGTTTTCACGAGCAATGAACAAGAGCCTGCATGCTGTGCTTGTAAAAATGTGCATCAGTGGAGGTGAGCCGCTGTCACCACTGCTGGAACACACCACCCACTGCCTCACTGTGCTCACATCCACTCTTTGGTCTCTATCAATGTTCAGCGAGTGGTGATGAATGTCAGCGGGTGCTTTTTTTCCCTCACGGACAAATTCAGTGACGCTCCTTTGCTTCATCCTCACCTCCATGTCAGACACCATCCTGTCAGACTGCCCCTCTGCTGCCGGCTGTCAGACGGCTACAAACTATAATGGGGTATTGGTGGGACAGCACAACCTCTACTGCCATACCACCAACATCCACCTCTGACATTGTGGGCCAACATAATAAAACAGGAAGCGTTACTTTTGGAGAAGCCCTCATATTATACCTTAGAGAGGATGTTAATGTGTTGTCTTGAGCTCTCAAACTCCTGTTCTATGACTTTTTTTTTTCTTTTCACCTCAGTATCTTTGTTCTAATTTGTGCACTGTATAACAAAAGAGATACTATAGATATATGGGGGAACAAAGGTCTGTCTTCTAATTCTCACCTTCAGAAATGGTGTAGCATCATCACACAGGTCAGGCAGTACAACTTTACCTTTTTATTATCCAATTCACTAGTTCTAAAATAATTTTCAGAGCTAAATGCTTTAACGCTAAAATATTCTGCTCATCTGATAAAGGCAAGCTATATCAGGATTCGTACTTCCCACTTAATCATACCTCCTGCTTTGGGACATATTCCCTATTTTGGGTGTTTTTACCTTTGTAATGTAAAGCTGTTCCTGCTTTTTATTAAGTTTACTGGCACTGGTGTATCAGCCTTTGTTTCAGGGCTAATTCGTACTTTAGCATGGAAGCTTCACCGAGAGACAAAACTTGAGGTAACTATTCAAGGTGATAATCTGCAGATCTAATTTACTCTTTATAAATCTACAAAATTTCTGGATTACTCATGAATTGCATTTGGGAGGGGAAGCAAATAAGCCATCAGATTTGTTTCTCACGTCCCAGTAAAGTAGGTCTAAGAAAATGTTTGTGAATGTGGGATGCTGTTACTTGAGGAACTGAGTACAGGCCACACAATTCCATCAAAGGTGTGCTGCATTTATGCTTACAGCCAACAAAATTCTGTGTTCCTCTCCAATGACAAATGGGAGACTGACAAAAAGTTGTTTGCACTGTTAATGTTGCTATAGCATTTATGGAACTGCTCTTCTGCCGGCTGTGTGCTGCTTTGCTTAGTTTCAGATCATGAAGTTGGGATTGCCTAAAATGAGTCACAGGTATGCTTGCAGAAGAGTCGAACATTATTTGGCACAAATTATTTCATAGTATTCAAAGTTACTTTAGATTTTCTTCTAATGCATCGTACGCTTTTCCTTAAAGTAACGAGATGCCCCCATTTGTCAGGCGTGGCTTAATGCGTTCCAGCTGCACAGAAATCCTGCTGTCCGCTTTTACAGGTTCGGTTTGTGAAGAACGTGACTTCCTGGAAGGAAATGAAACCAGGATTTTACCACGGACACGTATCGTATTTGGACTTTGCGAAGTACGTTACCGCTCATTTATCTGTAGCGTAGCGCAGCCGTTTGGCTCCATCCGGGATACTGCCGCCCTCTGGCGATGGAAATGCTACAAGTGCTGAATTTCCCGGGAGGAGCGGTGGTTAGTTGGGATTTTCAGGGGTGGCTCGAGTTTCTCACCCGTCCCGTGAGCTCACCCACTCATTTCATCACGCTTCTACTTTGTGCCTCAGTAAATAAAAGCCAGCTTAGGTAGATGTCTGAGGAAGAAGAAATATCTCTGATGGAGAAATCGGTATGATTGCAGACGCTGCCTTAAGCTCGTATTTAACAAGCAGAGCCGTGCAGAATCAGCCCCGGTAATGGGTGGGCTCAGAGCTGTCTCTGCTGCCGAGAGTTCACGTCTTTTCCAGCCGGAGCCCGGCCGGGAGGGCCCTTCCTCACTGCACAGCGTGGGTTGGCAGGGCAGCAGCAGCAGGCAGGGACTCAGTACCCCGTGTCTATTTATTAGGAACAAATCTATAGCTGCTGGTTTAACAGGCCCGTTTCTGGAGTCAGGGATAGCTGTGCAGATGCGCAGTGTCTGCTGTGCGAGAGTATTTCCATTTTGTTTCATTAAATAAATAAGGAATGGTCACTGAGAACTGAAATTGAACTGACTTTCAACATCCACGTCCTGCCCTGGGGTGGGAGGAAGGAGCGTTAAGCTTCCTCTCTCCAGCACCTGCTCTGTAGATAGGTTTCCGTTGTGTCGTAGAGGCTGGCTCCTAAGTATTAGATGTGAAGCTTCGATTTCACCTTTAAAAGACTTTTTTTTTCCCCTCTTTTCCTTTAGATTTGGTGTTAAAAAGAAACCCATTTACATAAACGTCATAAGAGATCCCATAGAACGGCTAGTTTCTTATTATTACTTTCTGCGCTTTGGAGACGATTACAGACCAGGGCTACGAAGGAGAAAACAGGGGGATAAGAAGGTAAAGTACACTCTGTAATACACGGCGTTCTGACCCGAGGCAACAAAAAGCAACGCAGGAAATAGGCGCTGATCCCCTCCCGCCGCAGCCCGGGGCCGCCGTGCCGCTCCCGCCGCGCTCCCCCGGCCTTTGGCGCCCCCTTCCGGCATAGGCGGAGCCCGCAGAGCCGTCGTTGAAGTTAGGCTCTGTGTTGGATTTCTACGCTGCGTTAATGGTTTTCTGTTTGTTCGCTTGCTTGCTTGCTTTTTTATTTTGTTTTGTCACCGACATACCGACGTAGCTTGTCCTGAAAGCATCTCTAGTCCATTGGAAGTGAATTGATTTGATCTTAGGGCTTCTTTCGCTGTCTTTGGATCAGGTAATGCACTTTTCCATAGCGTTTCAATAGAGCTGTATGTGCACAGACAGTGTCATTCTCACACATATTGGGTAAAAATTCAGTAAGTTCAACAGTAGGCTGATTCAAATGCAGTGTGTGTAACAGTGACTGATGTACCTTCTGATTCTGGTAACACAGAATCACTGATAGCTCTTCATGTTAAAATTAGGGAAGGTCAAAAATATGGTTTAAAGATGTGCCTTCACTAGGTGGAACCTCAGTATTCATTTTACCATTAACCTTCCCCATCCGTACCACACCATACATGTGGGAGAGTTCTTAGTTTTCTTCCTATACCTCTGTACTTGAAAAGTTACAGTGTGCTTGGCTCCAGGAACAGAGGCTGTAAAGTATTCCTCAAAGTCTCTGGACGGAGCAGTCAAGGTATCAGTGGAGGAGGACGTGAGGAAGGGAACTTCTATATCATCTTAGTTAAAAAAGTAGTTGCATTCTCTTACACATTCTAACTATAAAATATCCAACAATAAGCAATGGCAGCTATTCTTTTGATTGGGGCCACTCCATAGTTGGTACATCCATTTGTAGGTTAGGAGATGCATTTAAGCGATTTAATTTTTAGGTAATGCTGATGCTATAAATTTATAAGTGAATCAGACCGAATTTATATGGTGAATCAGACCAGAATCCCTCTGGAGGACTATTGTAGCGAATGCATACCGATGTCCTGTTTTCTTAGTCAAACTGTGTCTTCATCTGAGATGTGTGACACGAAACAGCTATTTGATACTCAGCGCAGTTCAGAAGACACCACAGGTTAATCCCTGTTTTGTATGGTATCCTTACATTTTTCACCTTACTTCGGGATCCTTACCTCAAAATAAAAGCAAAGGATGCTGTCCTTGTTCTGACATGGAAGAATTAAACAAATGCATTTTTACTTTCCTGGTTTGAATAGAAAATTGTAATTGCACAGAAAAAAAATAATCTAAACACTCATCTGTGTGATCACTTACTCATTATTAGATTAAATATATATATATATCCCCAGTAAGTAGTTCACATCTTGATTAAAAATACTGTGTGATGTTATTTTCTATGCTGACCAAATAAAATACTTAGAAATTCTTTACAATGCTAATGGGGTTTTTATCGTAACTGTGTTACTGTAATTGAAATTGCTGCTACAGCTGCCTGCCCATGTACAGGGCTGTTGTTTGGAATGTTCAGTTACCCAGTGAACAACTTTCTTTCACTTCTGATTAGTTCTTTGTCATAACATTTAAAATGTAATAGAACATCCTTTAATCTACAGCACAAATGGCACGGTGTTCTATGCTCTGAGGATCCAGCTGTTCCAGTACTGCACAAGTCCTGGTGACGTTTGACACTGTATGTTCAGTAACTTCTATCGTAATGGAAAAAGGCCAATACCAGCACTTAATGGCTGTTTTTGCTTGCTTTGATATACAACCTTTGCGAGGGGCACAAGTACGATCCAATTGCTGATTACTTCAATTTATAAAAGGCTTTCCAAATACTATTTAAATTGGACAGTGAGGTCCTCCCAGTAAAATACTGCATGAGCAGGACTTGAAACTATTAGTTTATTTTTTCTTTTGCATATCTTGTGTTTTTCGGTCCCCAGTACATCTAGCAGCTAACAAGGTCGAGATGCTTCATCCACATACTCAGCTCCGTGTTGTCTCTGTTCCAGACCTTTGATGAATGTGTGGCAGCTGGAGGGTCAGACTGTGCTCCAGAGAAACTTTGGCTTCAAATTCCATTCTTCTGTGGCCACAGCTCCGAGTGCTGGTAGGGAGATAAATGTGGCTTAAGTTAGTTGTGTTTGTCATCACTCAAATCCGATATTAACAAACCTGACTGTGTAGTACAGTTGGGGAAAGCATGAAGAACTGGATGAAGTTTAGCAGCAGGTACTTTACTAATGTGTTTTCTTCTGCAGGCGCTTTGAAAAGCACTTTACTGAAGCAGTCTTGCAGCACTCTAAGAAAGCAGTATGTTAGAATACTGTGTCAGCAGTGCTCTGGAGAAAAACAAATGATTTCCTTTTTTAAAAATTATTGTTTGTAGATGTGGAGTCTTGAAATTTTTCTGTTCCATCAGGCTACAGGATCTGTCTTTCTGAATGTGGATACTTGCTTCCAGCTCCAAGAGTCTCTGAGAAAGATGAAGTATTTGAGTTCTGGATAAATTTGTCTACTTAAACCTCTCCCAGACTTCCTGTAGTCAGTGTTACACAGCAGTATCTGAAAGAAAAGCAAATAGTGTCCATCTGTCAATGCAGATGTTTTATAACAATGGCTCAGACTTTAAAGAACTGTTTAGCAAACCAAAATTAGAAAACTGCTTGCTCATATAAAATAATTGCTTTCTAGTACTATGTAATACAGCAAATAGTAGTATATGAAAAGACAAAACTGACACAAAAGTTATTTGAAGGATTCCGAGTGAAATCAAGGAGAATTATTTACCACAGGTACCGTTCATCCAAATGGAATTAACTTCTCATAAGCAAAGCAAGTGATCACTTGGGAAATCATCTTTCAGTGCCTGTTGGTCAGACAGGTGGACAAGCAGGGAAAGAAAGAAGGAAGTCTGAACCTATATTTTTCACCCTGACTAGAGCTAAAAAGGAGGGAACGGTTAGTTCAGTTTCTCTTTGTCGCTCAAAAGGGAAGTCCTCCCATTACTTACAGTGACTTTCTAGTGCACAATCAGGCTTATAGGATGCGAAAGAGAAGGTGTATTCCTACCAGGATTGTTTGTGGTATCTAATGTGAATGTGAAGAAAATGCAAATCGTCTGAAAATTGCAGTAATAGAGACAGTAACCACATACCATACGGTGTGAAATTTTAGATGCGAGCACGGATAATAGAAATGGGAAAGGGAAATAAAGGTAGAAATAGTTATGTCTTGCCTTTCTTACATAAATGTCCTGTTATGAAGTAATCTTCATCTAGGGACCAAGGATTGTTGGCTTACATCGGAACTTGTTGTAATTGTCCTCTGCCATTTTAGGAATGTGGGAAGCAGATGGGCTTTGGAACAAGCCAAGTACAACCTGATTAATGAATACTTCCTCGTGGGAGTTACTGAAGAGCTTGAAGATTTCATCATGTTATTGGAGGCAGCTTTGCCCCGGTTCTTCAGGGGTGCCACAGAACTGTACCGGACAGGTATTGAAATGGTTGATTTCTATATCCCTTTCATCCTCTTATCACCATTTAAAATGTGAATTATTTAAATCTACGTGAATGGTTTTAAAAGTCCATGAAGTTTGCCTCTCAGTTGAATGATGTTCCTACAAAACAGAGGGACTCTTTAAAGAAAACTCTCTGTCTTATGCAATTTGTTACACTGAAGACTGGGGTAAAAGCAGTTGTATTAAGTGTGCCACATTTGCAAACCACAGACACTCAACATATATACTTAATTGGGAAATTGGAAATTGGGGCAGATGTTTGTCATAACACTTTTGAAAAGTCGTGCTATTTTAACCTATAAAGGGTTTCAGCTACGTGAAGTGGTTGGTAGTGGAACATTTCTGTTTCTTAGGAAGCCCTGTTGAAATTCTGTTCTTGGTACAACCTAGTTAACTGTGCAAAATGAGCTTTGTTTTAGATGGGTTTTCATTTCAAAAACAGCAGCAACAAAAAAGCACCTGTGTTCAAAATGAAAATTCAGATCTTCAAGTAATGAAGTGGAAGAAAAATGAGTTTTAAACAGAAAAACAGATGTTTTTTGTTCAAGTGGCTTCCTTAAATTTGCTTTTATTGCAGTGATTTCAAAAACTGAAGTAATTTCTCTTTAGCTCGAACATTTTTAAAATCAGTCACTGATAATGCAGAAGAAGTTTTGAAGACTGCCTCTGGATAATTTAGTTAAGGAAGGCCAGGACACAGAGAGCAAAATGATATCACATAAACTGAAAAGTTAACATGAAAAATTCTACACATCGTATTCAGAAACAATGAGTTTTGTGGAGAACTCTGAATGCTGTTATACAGGATGTATCATAGGATTTCTTTGTCAGACTGAAGATCCATACAGCTCATGAATACTTAATTAAATACGTAAAGCTCAGTGTCTGGTTTCTGGAGGTGGCCATTAGCTCACGTCAGCAGAAATGTGTAAGAATAGGACAAGCATGTGACAGTTATCACTATTGGTTATCATCAGTTCCCAACAGTGAGCAAAATGCACTTTGGAGGGTAACTTTTGTTCTTTGGAGAGCTTTTCTTCCATCCGCTGACTTTTAAAAAGTCCTCAGAAACTCACCACAACACTGACAAGAATCCTGGGGAAAGTGCTGAAGAATTCTGACCTGAGTCCTTTCTTCTGCTGAAACTATCTTACATTTGTTACTTTTCTCTGCACCTTTTGCCTGCTCATAGACTACTGCCCTTCACACAGTATTTGCAGTTTAGGTTCTCTGTGAATTTATTTCTTTCTACGTGAAAGCATTCTCGATGCAAGATTGTTTTGCTTCCCCAAACCATTGGATTACTTGGGATACAAAGGTCCAAGTATTTCTATCATAATGAGATGCATATATAGATAACAGCTCACTTTGTGGGAGCTGCTCATGCAACTTATGTAGTATTGACAAATTCAGTATAATTAAATTTAATATAAAGCAACAGATAGCGCTGCTTAAGGAAAGTACTGTCATCACTTTTGTCATCTTTCTCTAATGAGAGAAGTATCTGGCTCTGCAGTTTGTAAAACTCTTTAACATTTGATACCAGATTAACATCTAAATAATTAATTCTGTAGGACTAATCTTGCTCCAAGTACATTATGTGAAGTAATCCTGTTCCTTGAATGAAATGTTCATTGGCTGGGTTTATTAGGCTGAGAAGAAAGAATTGTAAGAACTGATCCAAAATTCATTAACGTTTAGTGAGGGACTGCAATGTTCCAGCCCCACATATTGTGTTAATAAACTCTGGATTAAGCTGTGTCACTTCCAGTACAGTTTATCAACATACTGAGAGTGTAAAACTGTAAATAAAAGGACTGTTTACATTTTTTCATCACGTGAACTTTAAAGTGAAGTTATTGCTTTCATTTTGCATTTAGGAAAGAAGTCTCATCTTAGGAAAACAACTGAGAAAAAACTTCCCACAAAAGAAACTATTGCCAAGCTGCAACAGTCTGAAATCTGGAAAATGGAGAATGAGTTCTATGAATTTGCACTGGAGCAATTTCAGTTTGTCAGAGCACACGCAGTCCGGGAAAAAGATGGAGAATTGTACATCCTGGCTCAAAACTTTTTCTATGAAAAGATTTACCCCAAATCAAACTAAGAACATAATACTTTCAGATTTACGGACCTAAATCTTTGGTCACATCATCATCTTAGTCCTCAGCCATGGAAACTAGATTGCTTGTTAGACCTCCAAGATGTTTCTCTATAGGTCCAAGAAAAGTGGGCTGTGGATCACCTCCAGGGCGTTGGATACTGACTAACTGTGTTGGTAATCCAGAAGCAAAAGCTTCATGTCTTTTATCTAACTAATACTTTCAGTGGGAGTTAATACCCTTTACCTGAGGAAATCTTCACTTTAATTTGGAGCAATTAACACACAGCAGTTCTAGTTGAAAATATAAAGAAAAAAAAATGCTTCTGTTAATGCTCTTTTTTAATTTTCAGAGCAATTTATTTTCATTTATACTTCTGTGAAGAGGAAGTCATTTTTTCCCAGCTTTCAACATGGAAATCTTGGTTGTATACTATATGAGTAGTGTTAATAACTGGTTGACATCTGTGCTTTGTTTTTGTGAATCGCGTCACACGATGCTGATTGGGATAGTTAATCATGTTCTGCCGAGAAATGCTGCTGCCACTGGAATTGCCCACATTTATATTTGTGGTTTTATTAAAAAGAAATTATGACTAATCGTTAGCGTTAAAACATCATTTCCACATGAAGATTGTAAGAAGTTAAAGAATCAGAGCAGTGGGATTTTTTTGTTGTTGTGTTTTATGCCCACCACCACTTGACTGAGGTTGGGAAAACTGCAAGGAAAGTTGGTTTTGTCTGCAGTTATAGTCGGCACTTACACAGTGGTACAAAAATAGCAAAATCAGTATGAAGTTCCTCCATGGATTCTTTGTAATTATTGTAAGCTGAGGTATTGGTGAATCCATATTATGACTCCACTAGTGAGCTGTGGTATGGTTAGGGTTTTCCTACTACTTCAATACTTTTACCTGTAGAATATTTTTACTAAGGTGCTTTATAATGTGTTTTAAAGCATTGCATTTACAAAAGGAGTAAAATGCTGTAAATACTGCTTATTTTATGTATTTGGACCAAAAGGTTTAAAGTAACTTGTTTGAAGTGGGTTTTTTTGCACCGGTTCTGTTACGTGTAAAGCAAAAAAAAGACATCACATATACTTCCTGGTTGAGTTAACTGTTGGATATTGCTGAAATGCACTTCAGTGACCTCTATGACTTTAAAACTAGAATGTTGTCCAGGGATTCTCTTTACAGAAACGTAGCTTTCATCCTTTTGTTATATTAAGAGGAAAAGAAGACAATTGTGATGTGTAGTCTGATTGAGAAAGATGCAGTGAACTTGACATAATTGTATTTATGTAACTGCCTTATGTGACTATTGTAAATTTGTGAGTTGCCGTTATTAGCAATGTGAAACACCTGGTAGATCAAGTAAATTGAAATTTGAGAACAGATGTTTGGGGCCACTGCATTATAGCAAATGGCAGTGGAGAACTATAAGAATTCGTTTCCTATTGGATTTTCTTAAATACGAGTATTTACACATCTTACACCTGCCTTTGCTTAAAGTGCTTTTCATTGAGTTTGACAGGAGAGAAGGCACAGAGGAGACAAAGATAGGAGTAAAAAAACGGCGGGGGGAGGGGATTGTAAAGGTTTTAATTCCTAAGGGATGATGCTGAAGGCTTAGTTTAAAATTACCAAGTGGAGTTTCTTTAGTCAGCTTGTTCTTGTAACGAAAACAAAGGAAATGGAAAATGGTCTGTGAACGGGGTGTCTGCAGCCAAAAGCAACAGTCCAATTACAGACAGGATAATGAGAGACTGTCAAGTACATCTTGTGTTTTCTTTGTTTTCTTGGATTTTCTTTTTGAATTTCAAAAATAGACCTCATTGTTCTTCCCAAATAACCAGGGAAGTTCCTTCTGGTAGCTTACCATTTATATAGTGTGAGCCCCGCATAAGATTTCCTGTTCCAGTTCTTCTCTACTGACGTCATTAATAATGCCATGTCATGTTGATGCTTGGGAATGCGTTCACACATGGCAACGTGTTTCCTAGCTAAAGGAAGGAGCTGAGGAGTCATACATAAGAAGTAGCAAATGGAGAGCTAAAAACTTCCAAAAAAAAGTTACCGCTCTGTTATAAAATTAAAGGAATATTTATAATCCCAGTGAAGATTATCTATTAAGTGATAGTTCTGTTTTAGATGGATCGACTAAATTGTTTTCCTTCATTATAATTTGGATTGGTTTACCTTCTTGAGTTGTCTTCAAAGTTCTTCAGAAGAGCACCTTTTTAAGAGTACAGCAGCATTTACTAAGTGAAAATACAACATTCACCCAAGTAATGAAAAAGGTATTTATACAAATACATCTATATTGACAAGAACACAGTAGGCAAAGCCTATTCAATCTATGGAAGTTTTCTATTTCATAAGCAATGTTAAAAGTTTTTTTTTTCTTTTTTTTCTTCTTTTTTTTCCCCCCCAGGATTTAAGATTTCTGAAAGGAGCCCTCAGTAACAGTAGAAAAATACATTTTATTTTTTACTTCAGAGAGCAATATATTTTTCATAGTTCATATGAAACATTTGATTTACTTCCTCTTCTTTGCTGTGAACTGACAGGGTGGAAGCAAACGAGCTTAAGTGTTTTTAAAAAAAAGCTAGCTACCAATGGAGAGCTGATCATTTTTTAGGTGTGCTCTGAAAACATTACTGTCTGTGGAGCACGGAAAGGAGGCATATGTCTGCTTTTCTATCTAGTGCTGCCATCCAGTCAGCTGTGAACTTTTTTGGACTCTTTTGAAATAAGAACTGTCAAACTTTGATTTCCTATAAGCAGAGAGTTTAGGAAAACGAGCTTTAAGAATTATGAATAACCTGCTGTCTGTTGGCATTAAAAACATTCTGCAGTATATGAACGGAATTTATCTTGTGCATTTCCCCTGAATGAGTTAACATGAAAAGCAGCAATACATAGACTTCTGTTATTGCAGGTTCAGTAGACTTACTATGCAGCCTCCTGAACACAGATCTTTGAACTGAAGTCACTGCAGACTCTGCACAGCAGTGAGATTTGATTTTTGCTGGGCTAAGTTCATTTGAAAGGTGCTGAAATCCTCAGAATTATAGCCGAGAGTAGATCCTGTTACGCAGTTCCATACTTTTTGTACAAAACAAACATTCAGATTTTGTGCAAAATCCTAGCCCTGTTGAAACTCATGGTTGTCGCTATATGGCACTTGGTTCAGCTGTGCTGAAGACTACATAGCCATAACTCCAGCATGCCTGGAGCACTTGAGATATATGGGGCAGTGCTGACAGGAGAGCAGCAGTGTTCTTTGCTCCTTCCCATATCAATTCCGCATCCACGCAAGAAGAATTTCATCCCTGTTTTCTTGTGCATCTACAAGCAGACACAGTTCTAGGGTGTAGGATGTCCTATGTGTACACATTCCAGTTCACTCTGGATTTCTTTTCGTGCAGTCTTTAATGGTGTGATCATAACTTCATTTTCAAACAGGCACAAAAAATGATTGCTATACAATATGACAAAGGAAGAAGCAGTCCATCCAGGTCATTTGAAATGCCTTATATGTGGCTATTTTTGTGTTCCAGGAATACACATTTCCTTGTTTATGATCTCAGAGCAGTCTTATTTTAATATCAGGGAAAATTCAGTTGTTTTCTGTTATAATTCTGTTAACATTTTCCATTAAGATTACCTAGTGTTGCTAAATGAGTATGTGACAAGAGTCATATGGATGATGCTGACTGAACTGTGCTGCTTTGCAGTCAGTGGAAAAACCTGATTCAAATGCACTGCCAATTTAGCTCTTCAAAATTAGAGCTTATTTTATGACTACTAGAGATAAAGAAACTGTGGCGCTACTGAGTTGCATGGATGCATCCTTTACTTTGAGCCTATGCAACTAGGTAGCCTCTGCAGCAGTATTTATAGGAAGAGCCCTCTTCATGAAGACTTTTCTGGAGCATAATTATAAATGTTTATACCCTTGTACTGTCTTGTATCTACATCAGCAGCTTTCCGTAGCTTCTGTAAAAAAGAAAAAAAAAAAAGAAAAAAAAAAGAGACAGGTTTGTGAGCATTTCTAAAGTAGTACTGAATGTAATTTTGAAAAACATGGATTGTTCTTCATGACTCTTTTCTTTTTGAATACACACTCAGCTAAATAGTGCCTTTTTTCCTCACAATCCATGTTGAAGATGCTCGCTCCCTCTCACTCTCCGTAAACTGATTCGTTTGTGCAATACTATTCCAACTTGAAACCATTTTGTCACAGCTGTTTGAGAAATAATCTCCATTTTTCCTTATTATGCTGCCAGCTTTCTGTTGTTGAAGTGTTTCAGTTGATTACCTAATGCAAATGCTCTAAAATAAAACGCCCAGTGGGAAGGGGAAAAAAAAAAAAAGAAGTCTGGTGTCCTGTCTTAATATTTGTATGTTACATTCACGGGAAATGATCTTCTGGAACATGTTGTCATGCAGTACCGTGAACTTCATTTGCAGTTATTGTGATTGCGGCGGGGAGGAGTGAGCTGCAGCGTAGTTCATCTGTAATCATTTCATATAGCTATAACCAAACGCATTTATAAATAAGCCTTTCGAATTTTCATTGGGCTTTCTGGCCAGGAATATAATAACTTTCCAGAGGGCATACGTTGTGCGGGAAGTGTCAATGAAAAGTTGTTTAATATTAAAACCGAACAGAAAATTGGCATTAAAACAATGGATTGATGCATACCTGCTTCTCTGCCTGCGAGAACAAACGACATGACAGATGACCGTGGGACTGGAAGATGCTCTGTTACTGCGGTGATGAGTGCGGTGTAAGAACTTGAGCAGAATAGAAATGTGGTTTGCATTTGTAGGCAAGCACTTCAAACAAGAAAATATAGTGAGCGTGGGTACCACACTGCTTAGGATTTCTGCTGCGTACTGTAAACATTACCCTATAAACATTCCTCACTGCATGCAGTACGGAGCTGAACAACTGTCTGTCCCAGCCAAGTTTCCTAACGCGATAGTTCCTAAATGTTTAGTTGTCAGCCACGATGATTACGAACCGTGCTGCAGTTACTCAGCATCTTCCTCTTGAGGGCTTTGCAAACTTTAAAATCCTGCTTTTGTTGCAAGTAGACTTTTCCTTACTCCATCACTGGAAGAGATAAGCGTAATTGCTGCGTAGGAAACAAAGTCTCTGCTTCTATCAGCCAGTGGGAAGCGAAGGAAGAAATTGCCCAGCCTATATCGAGGATGTTCCAAGGTCACTGCGTCTTTTTCTGAAACGATGTAGTAAACAAAATGACAGCCAACAAAATTTACAGTACAAACAGTCTTTTATTTAAGATGACATTAGTTGCTCCTGCGCAAGATGGAGTGATGGTGGTGTTACAGATAGGAGTTAAGTACTCACTGAACCTCTTCTTTTTTTTTTTAACTGATGCTGCCATTTGCACAGGTAATTAATCTCATCAGAGTTCATGAGAGGCAAGTCAAAGAAGGGGAGGTTTTTTTTGTTTGTTTTTCACAGCTAGATTTTTTGAAGGTCTCGTATTTTCGTTTCATTATTTACCGTTCGAGTCTTGCATTTGATTTCAGTATTATTTCCTTACTTAATAAAATACAAGAAGTTGCTAGTGAATGTCAAAGCAATGTCCAGATGTTTTCTTCAAGCACAAGTCCCCTGCTATGACCTCCCCCTGGCTTCATTACCACATAACGCAGATGTGGTAACTTTCAATAAGAGCTAATTTAAAGGACTAATAATACTCTTTATTAAAAAAAACCCTCTACAAAGAACACCTGTGGCCTAAAAATGAAGGCTTTGAGACCTTTCACCTTGTCATAATAACCAACTGCATCCTCATAAAAATGGAAAATACTGTGATAAACATTCTCTGCCCACTCTCTGCGTGTTTACAAGGCTTGTCCTGAATACCAGTCTGATTCGCTGCACAGAGACATTAATTACTTTTTTTGTAATAAATGTGGATCTCAAAATAATTGCATGGAGAACAATTACCCATCTTCTTATTTAAAAAAATATATATATAAAAATAAAAATCTCAGAGCAAATAGAGCAAATAGATTAAAATAGTGACTATGGGAATTGGGGTTATAGCTTAAGTATATAGGTATCGCATTCCTCTGATATTTGAAGAGAAGGAATGCTGCCTTGCTGATAGATGCATATGTTGCTCACCCCATAATTAATATGAACTCTGTTGTTTCGAATAAAAAAGCAGTGTATTTCAAACAAATTCAGCATTATTAAGGCACAACACTTTTCTGTTTTGGGAGAGAAGCATGCCTGCTTTGGTGTGATAATTGAAATGCCCTAATTCAACCAGAACTTTTGGACCTGATGCAACAGTTACTGGAAAACATTAACTGTGTCTTTAAAAAGAAAAAAAGTCTGGAGAATAATGGTCTTCTGGCCCTAAAGGCATTATTGTCTTGACAAATATTGATTACCATTTTTAGCACAGAATAGAATTTGGCATTCTTAATCTCCTTTATTTAGAATTTAATAACTTAAAATGTTGCATGATGTGGAGAATTGGCAGGGGGAAAAGGAATGCTCGGCTGTCGGAGATACGTTCAGTTATAGGCTGGCTTTGTCAAGCCTGCCTCCGGGCCTTATGTAATGATAACTGAATAGATGGGCAGCAGTTCTGTAGAGCAGTCAATATGGAAATAAAGGGCATCTGTGAAGATAACGGTAAAGAGTGGAAAGGAAAGTGTAGGCAGATATCTAAACCACAATATGAGATTGCAGCCATTCTAACGTTAACAGCTAAGATGGCTATCTTTGGACTAATTATCTGCTTTGGATCTTCAGTTCCTTCCCTAGACTGAGTTAATGCATTCAAGGTTGCAACCATCAAGGCCGTTGCTATTATAAGCAAGGCTTGCATGCTGACAAATGAAATCTCTCCTATTTATAACACCAGTCCAAATACCTTTATCCAGTACTTCTTACAGCTAAGCTATGGCTCTGGAAAAGCAGATTGTGCCGCCCAGGAGTCCTGTCTGCTCTTCAAGCGTGATCGTTGCTTCTTGGAAGATAAAGTGGTCAGCAATGGCATGGTGGAAGTCAAATCCAAGAAGTCTGGAGGAAAGCATTACATGAAGCAAAAATTACATACTTCTTCTTGCTGTTTATACAGAACCAGTTCACTGTCTCAGGCAGATTCCCGCCAGACATCTGTTAATGCTAAATGTTACTGCTGGGAGATGGTTGGAAACCTGAGGTTTACTTGACAAAAAATACCGTACACAGCGCTTTTCCTACAAAAAGGTCTCAACAAATGCTGTGGATTGTTCTTTTTTCCTAAGGCAAAAGGGGAATTTTTACATCAAAAGCAGCAAAACAGGAAAATTCCAATACTCCCTCCCACCTCAGCAAACATTCTTTCTCAATGCCTTTTTTTTCCTCAAGTGGAAGGAAAAGTGTGTGAGAGTATGACATCTGCATTCCGCCTCTTCCTTTTCTCAGCCGGCCCTGGGAGGTGCTGCAATTTGTTCACAAGCCTTCCTAAGGACAAGTCTTATCTCACAGGTATTGTTGCAAGACATGAGGTCAAACTCCAATAGGGGGTTTATCAAACTTAGTGTTTACTCAGAATCACCTTTGAGAGTAGTGGTGGCAGCAGAGCTCCCTATCTTGTGTGTCAGGCAATGCTTGCTGGTTGTGCTGAACTCTGCTGAGCGCTAGTGAGTACGCACACAGCCCCTTGGATGTGTTTGCTTGTTGCATCTGATGGTCACTTAATTCATCAAGGATTTTTAACTGCCACTGTTTGTTTGTTTGTTTGTTTATATTAGTCTTTGTGCAGGACAAGTGCATGGCGAGCTGAGAATCAGACTGCTATAGGCAGGTTTTATTAACAAAAGTTTTGCAGCTGTCTTGTGTAGCTGTAAGCATTTTGGTTCTGTAACCCCTCATCTTCAATTCACCCAGCCAGGAACGTCTTCATATACGTATCTGATATCATGTATCTACACATATATTCATAGTTCCTATTCTTTAATTATACTGGAGAGCAAATCACAAAGCCAAAAAGTCATATTCAAAGACACCTTTGGAAGCCAAGTTTGAGAACATTGTCAGTAGTCAGGAGGACTAAAGCATGCCTAGGCAGATGCTCCATTGCACTTTCAAAACCCAACTTTGTGTATCTGAAACACCTTCTCTGCACCTGTTGAGCAATGCAGCTTGAGTTTTACTTGGTTCTAGCACGTAGGAAACAAATCTGAAAGATCTTTGTCCTGTGAAATATCCTTATAGTAAAGTTTATTGCTCCTTTAGTCCTTTCCAGGACAACTGCGTGCCTTGTGACTGAGAGCATGGAGAAACTCTGATGTTGCAGTTAATCATAGATATCGTGATGGTTATTCAAATGTATTGCAGCATTTTATGTTTTGCTTATGCGGGTTGATTTAAATTCATCTATTTTCTTGCATTTTCTCGTACATGTGGGAAAAGTCTTGTTTGATATCCAAAAGTGCTCTTCTCTGTACGCTATGTTGATCCTTTCAGTGTTGATAGACTGTCCTCCATGTTGTTGTCCTCTCATTATGTTTATCCAACTTCGAACAGGGATTGATAACTGGAGGTCTTGTTGTCTAGCTCCAAAGATGCCCTGTGGAGAAGGACTTGGGGGTCCTGGTAGACAAGAAGCTGGACATGAGCCAGAAGTATGTGCCTGCAGCCTGGAAAGCCAACCGTGTTCTGGGCTGCATTAAAAAAGGGTTGGCCAGCAGGGAGAGGGAGGTGATTGTCCCCCTCTACTCAGCTCCTGTGAGACCCCATCTGGGGTAGTGTGTCAAGGCCTGGGGCCCCCAGCACAAGAAGGACACAGAGCTCTTGGAACAGGTCCAGAGGAGGGCCACTAAGATGATCAGAGGGCTGTAGCACCTCTCCTATGAAAAAAACATTGAGGGAACTGGGATTGTTTAGATTGGAGAAGGCTCTGGAGAGACCTCATTGTGGCCTTCCAATACTTGAAGGGAGCATAGAAACAGGCAGGGGAACGGCTGTTTACAAGGGTGGATAGTGATAGGACAAGGAGGAATGGTTTTAAATTGAGGGAGGGGAGGCTTAGGTAGTTTTTCACACAGAGGGTTGTGACACACTGGAACAGGTTGCCCAAGAATGTTGTAGATGCCTCATCCTTGGAGGCATTCAAGGCCAGGCTGGATGTGGCTCTGGGCAGCCTGGTCTAGTGGCTGGTGACACTGCACATAGCAGGGGGGTTGAAACTAGATAATCGTTGTGGCCCTTTTCAACCCAGGCCATTCTATGATTCTATGCTGTAGAAGACAGGAAATGGGAATTGGGTATCATAGCCATATTATAATTCTTGAGTCTATGATATTCCATGCATAGAAGCAATGCAAAGTTAGTGTTGGGGTAACACTATTTGGCAATTTTTCAAACATGGAGCTTGAATTGAGATATTTGTTAGGTTAATGTAGTTATCTAAAAAAGTGGTTGGTTGGTTGGTTGGTTGGTTGGTGGTTTTTTTTCAGGTTGAACAAATACCAGAAACTTTCTAGGAAAGTAGACTATCTAGTTTTAGTGTCTTAAATATTAACATCTACCCACAATTTGGCATCTGAAAATCTTTATTCTTGTAAAACCAGCCAGAAAATTGTTTTCTGTTGCTCCTGCTTCTTGTTATGAAAATACATTTCCAACAATTTTTTTAAAATCATTTCCTCTCCACATTCTCTTTTGTAATCACATCTGCAAGAAAAATGTGAGTTAGGCGCATTAATCATTTGGGAGTCCTGTATCTAAGTCTTTGAAGACAAAGTGCTGCTTCTGCTGACTGTAGACTTTTTTTGCCCAGGGTGGTTTCCTCTTTCCATATAAATCAAAAAATCCCATACTGCTGTTCTCCCAAATCAGGCGGAGGGGAGTGAGAACCCTGAAGGAATAAATAGCTGGTTTTTGTATGATGTCACTGCCATAAAAAAGCAGGCCAGTAACAAAATCTTAAAGACTTTGAGAATCATTGTTAAAGCAATATAAATGAAAAACAAAGCCAAATTCTCCACCTGCTCAAAGCTGGAGCAAAAAAAACCACATCACTTAAAAAAAACCAAAACACAATAGGATTCCACTCTGAAATCCATCCGGATTAAAGTGTTTCTTAGGGTTCTGCAGTTTGGCTTCTAAGCCGCAACAACCTACACATCAGCTTACTGTAAGAAATGCATCAAATGGTAAGTTTTATTAGCAGCATTTGCTCATCCCCCCAGTTTCTGTGAAGAACATGCAACTTAAGTGCAAAACTGGCTGGTGGGCAAAGGCTTGTCTACTGAAAAGCACAGAAGATGTTACCCGTGGAATATCAGTGTCTGCTTCTAGGAATGGTCATTTTCCAGTTGGCCAAATGACACACAGCGTGAGAAGTTTAAGCAGCTTCCCTGTTGTTTCTCATCAGAGATGGATGTTTCACCCAACACACACGAAGTAACTCGACTAACATAGATGCAGTGCATTCCTGCATCTTTTGCTTTTCATCCTTCTAGCCATCTCTGGGCATTTGTCGTCATCATCATCCATCTGCTAGAGAGAAGACTCTCCATCAGGTAAGAGCTTTCTTTTCCTATCAGGAGTAGCATGGATTCTTGTTCTTTGTAGATGATTTGGTGTAAGAAGTGTCAGCATTACTGCACATAAATAATTTTATTGGCACATAAATCAATAGTACTACAGATCAAAAGGAAACCTGTATTGGTAAGCAGTATCGGCATGTGGCTGCCATAATACCCAATTACTACTGGATGGCATTTAATAGAGTCCACTTAATCTTTTGCAGTCTTTTTATTAGAAAACCTGGTAGTTATCCATATTAGAGATGAGGCATTGAAGCATGGGTGAGATTTATCTGTTCTGAGGATCTTCTTGTCTTCCCTGCTGCCTGTGTGCAGGCTCAGCCCCGGCACTGGGCAGGGATCTAATGGTGCTCCAGCACGGATGTGCTGTGCAGGGGTGGGAGCAACTCAGCTGGATTCCCTCTTCTGCTGGCCATCAGGTACGGGAGCAGCTGGGTCCTGGCCTGGTGAGTATGCCTGTTGAGAGTGGTTTGATACTGAAACACCATGCTAAAATAAAAGTGAGGTTAGGAGAACAGGCTTTCCATTGCCCTCCTAAACCAGAAGCGTGGTGCCTAGAAATAGAGCAAGGATGTTGGTGTAGGTGAATTGCCTTCAGTTATGCAAGAACACTGTGGAAAAGCTAAGAATTAAACACCCTTGCTGAAGGGCTCCTCCTACATCTCCTCACTAGCCTTCCTCCCATGTAACTTTCTACCTTGGCATGACTAATGCTTCAAATTAATGTGTACTAACCTCTAGCATTTTAATATAATAACATAAAATTTTGTCTTCATGCATAACTTAATTTTTGTACTCGCTTGTCATGTTCCAGGCAGCAGGGAAGGGTCAAGGAACAGGTGTGGGTGTCTGGGAGCTCTGTACTTGCAGCTCTCCATTTGGTCACAGCTGCCAAATTGAGAGTGCCTCAAACCCACTGCTACTGGCTGAAGCTATATCAAGGCACAAGATGTTGCTCTCCAAGACTCCAAATAAGCTCTAACTCCTGAAGTGGGAAACAGGCAGCAAATTCCTGGAAGGTGGAACTCCTCTGACTCATTTGGAAAAGGATCAGAACAGAAATAGCTGTGTGTGCTGCAGTGCTGGGGAGGGTGGTGCAGCAATTGCACCTGTTTTTCTCCCCCCCCCCCGTGTCTGATTCTTGCTTTTGTGGTTTCATGTGATCAGAGGAAAGAATTGCCGTGATTACATTCTTCATTTGTCTGCTGTAATAACCACTTTAATAACCAAGAGGATAAAAGTCAGAAAAGCCGATCTGATCACCTTAGACACCTGTAGCCACTGGGAGAAAGATATTTCAGACTATTCTGTAATGTATGCTTGGGATAGCCTTGTGCTGGAGTACGTGCAGCAGGTGGGAACAGCTGGGGAGACAGAGAACACTGTGCTGTGCAGAATCTGCCCACCTGCATTTCTAGATCAGCATCCCTCCTGTCCAAACTCCACTAACGGTGGCTAGGGTGAAGATGCATTATCTTTGCTTGGTTTTGGAAAAGAAAGCATCTTCCCCTGCCTCAGCAAAATGAAAGCATGAGTATATTGGTCTGAGGTCATGCAAAACAAACAAACAAAAAACCCACCTTTTATTTTGCTATGTATTCAGGCCTGTGTTTTACCAAAACCTTGCCCAGCACCTGTGCCCAGGCCACGCAGTGTTCGAAAGGCACAATACCTCCCCTTACTTCCAAAGTGTCTCTGCTGTAAACACGCTCCTGTGCTGCAGCATCCCACTTGCTTATGAAACAATACCTGCAGGGCTGCACACACCCACAGGGTCGCCACGTGCCCTTTGGGGCTCTCAAACAAGAGGATTAGCTCTGCCCAGCTGTGTGCTTCGAAGGCCGCTGCCGCACCCCCTCGCCCAGTCACACAGGTGGTGTCTGCAGGGTCGTGCTTTGATGGCCTCTGAACACTTGCTACGCCTGGAGTGTGGGGATGGTGCCTTTTATAGGGCAGCAACAACTTTAACGTTGACGTGCGTGGCTTTGCACTTGCTGCAGTTATGTAGGAACCTGTGTGTCGGATGACCCCCGTTAAGCCAAAGAGCACGTTACTGGGGGTGCGCTAACAGCATGAGCACGCCAATCCAGCGCTGACAGCCTGACCCGGCACCGCGCTTGAAGAGGGCAGGGCCGCAGCTCTGGGGTTGGAATTCAGCTTTAATTAGGCCATTACCTAACCTTCAGAGCGGTATTTTCCCCCTCCTCTGCACGCTCGGCGGGAGGAAGGGCCGCTGGAGAAGACAGGAAGAGCCCTATCTGATCCTTATCGGGAGCGGACGAAAGCCATGCGTTGCTTTTTCCTTTTGACGTGTGCAATTAGCTTGGCTCGTGTGGAAGACACACGTCAACGTCGACGGGCGCGCCGTCCCTCCCGCGCTGCTCCCAGGCCGGGCCCGCCGCGTGCCGCCCCCGGAGGCGCCGCTCCATCACCTGCGGGCAGCGGCAGCCCCTGCAGAGAGGCGGCACCCCGTCTGAGGCCTGCAGCAGCGGGGCCGCGTGGGCTCCTCGTAAACCCCTAAGTGAACCCGTGGGTCTCCGTGTCTTTGCCCTGTGCCTCTGCCCCCGCCCAAAGAAGCCTCGCTGTTTTTATGGGGTGATCTGTCTGCCCGTGGCAGACTGCAGCTGCGGTGTCCCTGAGCGCCGCCCTCCCCACCGGCTCTGGGCCTGCTTTGGACGCGAGGGTAACGCACACAGCAGCGGCTCTTTGCGGTTGAACGGTATTAAAGGTACTTTCTTTTTGTATTGAGGGCAAAATGGAAGCACCGGGGGCTTCGGGAACGACCGCCCGGCGCTGTGCCCGCTGAGGGCCCCGCGGGCCGGCAGTACGGCGCTAGGTGGCGCGCACGGAGCGGCTCTGAGGGGCCGCCGCCCCCCCCCCCACATACGGCCGCCCCCCGCACAGCGCCCCGCGGGGCAACTGCGGGCGTCGCTTTGGCGTTTTGTGTTCAGGTTTCCGCCTTGTTTTAAGCAGAACCTTCTGGAGCCTTTCTGTGACCGGTTTTAGCGCTAAATTGAGCCCCATTACCTTACTCAAACGAAGGGCCGCTTTAAGTAACCGCCCTGGTGTTGTATTTATATGAATGAAGAATTAACGTTAAGAGGTTGCCCTTCTCAGAAAATGGATTGCACGCTCGGCTCTCCCTATTGATTAGTTTGGGTATTTAAAGTGCTGTGCTTTATCTCCCAGCTGCACGGTGAGTTTGTCACGATGATGCTTAAAGGAGCACGTTGACACTGTTTATTTTCCCAAAGCTTTTTGGCATAGTTCTTGGCCTCTCGCTGCTCCTTTGAGCTGTATGGTGTTGTATGAAGGAGCAGTGATAACCCTGGGTGGAACGCCTCTGTTGGGCAGAAGCATGGAGGGCAGGGATGCTGCGCTGTAAGTGTGTATTACATTGCAGCTGGCAGAATGAGGCTGGCGGTCCTGAAGGGCTTTTCAGGAGTCTTTCCGTGTGGCAGGACAGTGGGAGGTTTGTCAGGAGTTCTGCTCTCTCCAAGAGTTCATTTCTTCTTGGAGCTGCAGATAACGGAGCCATCCCAATAGCTGCAGAGTGCTTCAGTACTGGGTGGTGTCAGGTTGGGGATGGTGGGCCCGTGCCGGGAGTAGGAGTTGCAATGCCCCACCATGGCCAGGCCCCACGAGCATCACCAGCCCACGCTGGGCTCCTGCCGCCCCTGGGCCGTGCTCATGGGGCACCAGCTCTGCCAGGGTGGCTGTTTCCACGGCTGTCAGTCTGTAACCCTCCCTCCGCTTCCCACTCTGGTTTCTCGAGTTTACAGATCTGTTTTTTGGTCTCTGAATGGGCACCCACCACCCCTTTCCTGACCTAATATCCTGCTCGGTGGTGGGAATATGCGTGCTGCTTAAAATCCCCGAACAAAATGGGAATGGAAAGGCTTCGGTTTAGTTGAAAAGGACGTTGAATTCTGCTCGCGATCTGTAATGCAATTAGCGTTATTTGACTTGGCAGCCTTCGGAGGGCCTGCGTGGGCTGCAGACTGTGCAGGCCTGGAGATGGCCTCACTCTAGGCAGTGGGGCTCGGGGGGAACTCGGGGTAATTCACATCCCCGGACCCTCGGTGTGTTTTCTCCTATCTCTTCTTCTGTCCGCCCTTAGTGCTGCGGTGCTGCAGCCCAGCCCCAGCCCCTGGCTGCCTCCATTCGGCGCTGCCCTACCAGCAGGAAAACAGCCCTGGGTCAGAACCCACATCTGTGTTTCTGGGGCTAAATCGTTCCTTGTAAGGGAAATAGCGTTCGGCTGGCGTATCTGGCCTGTTAATTGCTTTAACCGGCTGCGAAGATTTCAGTCTGTTCTTGAGCTGTCTGTGCAAACTTAGAGTGTAGCCTGATTTTCAGATCCTGCCCTGCCCACAGCCAGAACGTATAAACAAGTCCTGTTGTAGGAAAGCTGCACCAAGTTTTGAGTTATGCTCGCAGAGGTTATGAGAGACAGGAAGTTATGGGCAAATTGATTTTGGCGCTGGAAAACTAGGGATTCCCCCCCCTTCCCCCCAAGTAATGACTGTAAAGCATGCTAATGCTATTCAACGTTAGTGCATTAAAGAGTGGCCTTATTAATTCAAGGCATAAAGGCAACAAAATAAGCTGTTAAATTTAAAATATAATACATACATAATGAGAAAAAATGTGTGAAAGCTTTATTCAAATGAAAATGCAGAATTGTTTGAGCTGGTGAAGTATCTTTTGTGCTGAGTTATGAGCATATGTAATAGATTTAATTATTAATTTCTCCATTGTTCTATGCACACAGACAGGGTTCAAGGCACAGTCATTCTCGGGCTTTCATAGATCTAATTTGTATAATTATTGCCTGAATAAAAGATTGCTCCAATTCCTACCTCGCTCCTTCACTCTCCGAAGCGCTACCTCGATGCTGCTCTCCAAAAGGAGAGCACCTGCCAGTTCTTTGGGAATCAGCTGATCCTCCCCGTGATGAGGCACGTTCCCGCTGACGCTCCTTTTCGAGCCTTTTTTGTCTAAATGAATTATCGTGCATCCTTTTTAATTTTATTGAACAAATTACATTTGTCAAAGTCTAGCTTTGTAAATAAATAGCTGGAGACACACGGATGCATATTGCTGCTGTTCAAGGTCTCTCGTTCTATTTATGGAAGCCAGATGAATGTGAAACAAAAGAGAAACTTTTCTCTAAAAGCAATTATCTTTCTGCATTCCCATCAGTATAATTATATTGCTGAGAATTTTAAAAAGTCATACAAGTAGAATTGAATACTTAAAATCGTGGCTGAGTCATTATGCAAAAGCTGAGCAGAGCGCCTTGCCTCATGCTAACAAAGCGCACCGGGACTGGCTGCTCTCTTACACCTTCACACCTGCAGTGTGTTGCAAAATGAGAGCCTGAGATGCCTGAATGTGCTGTGCAAATGGAGAGTGTTTGTGGGGATGAGTCCTGAATTTCTCTCAGTCTTGAAGTGCTGGTATTAGTGGGTTGAAATTCGTTATCTCTTGGGCATTTTGAGTGTTGAGGCCCCGTTCTGTGAGTATCTTTAATCATGAGTATTTTATTTAACTTTGGAGTCATGTTGTGTCACTGAGAGAGACAACCACTGTTTATGGGAAGGTGTGGTGAAATGAACAAGACGTGGCACAATCCATTCTGCATCTGTAAAGGAGTCTGGTAAAAGTCGTTGTGTTGACCGGTATGGTGCAGTATCTACATGATTTGTAGAAAGTGCCATCAGTTTGGGAAGGAAGTAGAGAGATTGCCAAGAGAGATAATTTTCTGTCCATTGTCCCATCAAACGTTGTGAGCTGTTATTGGAAGTACAGCTTTCTTGGGGAGGTGCTGTCAGACTACCAAGAGACAAGGTGTGGAGATGTTGTGTGGGTGTTTTACGCTGCAGTCAGAGCAGCAGAAGCTGCAAGGGTACTGCCTGAGAGGAGCAAGACCAGCTTGGCCCAAAGCCAAGGAAGCAGAGCTCCTGCAGCAGGATCTCAGCTGCTGCTCCATCACAGCTGGTGTGAGCTGCTGCCTCGTTTTACAGAGAGCTGCTGTGGAAAGGTGAGAGCATGGTCGTGCCCTTAAAGACCGTTAGACAATACTTGTAAGAGTAGGCCAAATAGAAGTGGCACAGGATAAGCATAGGTTTCCAGATCTGAATTGGCAGCCTATGTGTTAAAGTGTATATTTGTGCTGAATATGAGAAGTTAGATGGGTCCTTCTAGTATCCAGCATTGCCTTTTACCTGTAGTTTTACCCCTTTTTCCCTCTCCCAGCCTGTCTTGGGTTAAGCAGGACTACGTAATTCAAACATTTGAAACCCAGCAATGGAGAGATGAGGTATTCAGCTCAGCTTGGCACACAGTTCTGGCAAGTCAGGAAACATTCGTAAGTCCCCATACTGCTGCAGACGGCTGCACAGAGCTGTGTGCTGAGCAGTGCCCATCCCACGAGGGAGCAGCTCCGTGCTGCACACCAGCATCAGCTGCAGCCTGGTGTTTTCTTTTCTGTGAAAGCCATTTTGACTGCCATGTGTTTGCATTTATTTCCTTTCCGGCTCCGTACATGACTCATCCACAGCAGGACGGAGGAGCAAGGGCAGAGCTGGACTGCTGAGGAGATCCTTTCCCTGCTTCCCACCCCTCTTTTGGGCAGCTTTTTCTGCAAAGCTTTCCCTTGGCAAGGAGCCATGTGCTGGGCTGCAGGATTGAACCTGCTGTATGCCCATCATCTGAGCTCGGTGTCACCTCGCAGAGGAGGTGTGCCATGGCTGTCCCCTTCCAGTGCCATGAGATAGAGACCAAAACCCTTCTCCGTCCATAAAGTGATAAGAAGATGCAGGAAACCATCCTTCATTCTGGCTTTCAGCTATGCTGTTCCCTGCAGGTTACCCTCAAAAAGTACAGCCACAGATCTGCTGCTTCTAGGTTTTAGTTCAATCCAAACGTAATGTTTTCTTCTTTCTCCAGAAGCCCCATTGGCGCCAACATTTTCTTGCATTCAGCCATGGGTAGGGGTTACAGTAAGTGGTTTCCTCTTGCTTCCCTCTGGGATCCTGTGCCCGGGCAAGAGGTTTACTTCCATCTGAGGGTCTGCCTCAGGACTTCATGGGGGTTGTGTCTGAACCATAATGGTATTTTAAGGGACTTTTGTTTTTCAGTAAATTACCCTCCAATAATCTGCAAATCTGGTACCAATCAGAATATGATACATATCCTCAGCCAGTTCCAGTGGGGCTTATTTCTATTACATCTGGCAGTGTGTCCAATGGGGGAGAAAAAGCCTCAACCAGAACTAGCTGTGCTGAAATCAACTGAATTTTGGATGTGTTCAGCCTTTTTGGCCAGACTCATTCCGGTTCATGAGAAGTAATTATCTCTTGAGCATCACATTAATATTAAAGATCCATAGGCATTAGTGTTTAGGCAATATACCTTCTTCTCAGCTCCAAAAAGAAGATGTGGGATAATTGATCTGAACATGCTCCAAATGTGCATATGTCTTTATTTATGAATTCCAATGTGGATTGTTTGGGAGGAATAGGAAGAATAAGGAAAAGCAGGCAGAAATGTCGATACTTCTCATCTCCCTGGCCATTTCTGTGAAGAATGGTTATAATCCCCTGAAAATGAGTTGTGAAAGCTAACAGCGTGTTAATAACATGTGTTACAAACACAAAATCCCTTTAGTTGGTATTTCGTACTTATACCTTTTCCTCTTTCTTAGCTGAGGAGCTCCTGTTGGTTGGAGCGCCTGCTGCTGGGTGTGGGCAGGATGGTGGCCCCAGTGGCTCCTCTTCCTGCAGTTGGTGTGAAACTACATCCCAGCTTCTCTCTGCCGAAGGTGAAGTGGCCCTTGGAGCACCCAGAGCGCTGTCTCCTGTGGGCTGTCCATCACTGGCCACAGGGCTGCTGGTGTGACCCATCCCAGACATGGAGGTGACAGTGGCCGCGCTGTGGCCTGGTTGTACCCCCAAGACCGTGTACAATTGCTAGCCAGCAATTATGTGAAATAGTAGGGGAGCTTCTTACTTACTGAGTTTTTTATTGTGTTCAGCTTCTCACAGGAGGGGAAAACAAGCCTATAAAGGTGCCGCCAGCTTGTTTCAACTTCTGCACGTGGCATGGCCCTCCTTGTTTTAACGCCCTGGAGAGGGGTGTCAGCACAGCTCGAGCGGCCACGCTCTGGCCCAATTTCCTGCAGAGCACGGCAAAGGCCACAGATATCAGCTTCAAAGGTAAACAATTACCTTTTATTATCACACATGGCTTTAGCTCCACCAGTTTCAAATAGCACATAATCACAAGTCTGTGATAACATTTACTCCTGATGAGAGAAAATTTACCAAGTACTAAATTGCTGCTGAGATGACGGGAACACGAGCCAGGCAGGAATTAGCTCCGATGATGAGTCAGCAGACGTTAATGTCTTGCACCATGCTGGATGCATCTGCCGAGCCGTCCAGTGTTGAATCATCTTAAATATTTCTGTCTTACTGCCCCTCCAGGAAAAAGCATTGGAGAACTTTTGTCTGTCTGTGTTATATGCCTGCATATATTTATTTTAAAATAGCTTATGCATATATAACAAGTGTATGCGTTTAGGTAGGTAGGTAATTTTCAGCTACGGGAAGGATGAGCAGCCAGCAACTATTTAAAGTAAAACATGCATAGAAATGCTAATAGCAATTGCCTACATTTGAGGTTTGGAAAATGATAGCTTTGCTCAGCTGTGGCTTTGATGAGCCTGGGAGGGTGACCTGGTGTCAATGCCACACGCCCTGGGTCTCCACAGCGCCCAAAGTGAGAGCTGCGGGTTCACACGGTGCTCCCTGTGTTTCAGATATGATTCCCTCCTGAACCAATGAGGCAGCTGCAGAGTGCTGTGCTCAAGTCTATCACCTCTGTGGCTTTTTCCCTTTTTTCCCCATACGCCCAGAATGTCGGTGTTGGATAAACGTAGTATCTAGGTCCAGTCAAGAACATCAGATGAATTCAGCAGAGAGGGGCAAATGACTTCTTAAATGAGCTCCTTGCTCTCTGAGGGCCTGCAGTTGGGCCGTCGTACCCTGCCCTTGTTCTGCAGTGGATGTTCAGCAGATGCAAGGTGTGGCATCTAAGTGGGGGTGCAGAAGGGCTTTACTCTGTACAACACAGCCATTGCACAAAGGAAGATGTGAAGCTTTTATTCAGTAAATTCTGTGTCATATTCTGCTTAATTTATTGCGGCAAAGCAAATCAAGTTGTTCTAAAGTGCACTGTCTATTCTGGCCTTAATATGTATATATCATTAACCAACCGTATGCATGTGAGAACTGCAGTAATTTAATGCACACCATGCAAAACTGCTTTTCTGTTTTGAAACTCTGACTCTCTGAGGTACGGAGGTCAAAAGTTAATTCTAGCGAGAAATGTGAGAGTTGTCTGTGTTTGCCAAAAGATTGTTGTTTCAGGCATTCTGCAGTCTGAGTCTCACCACTCCAACTCGTGTTTTTAAAGTTTTCCCACCTCTCCCTAAGTTTCAGATGCAATTCAAAAAGAAGCCAACAAAACAAAACCCATTAAAAAAGCAGCCAAAACAGCCAGTGTTTTGGAAAGCTTGGTGAGGACAGTGCTTGGCTGTTGCATTTGGGGGTGGGAAGCACAAACTGACTGCACGGGGTGGTGGACCAGTACAGCCTCCTGGCTCCTGTCATCCCTCTCCTTCTGCTCTTCTCCTCATTGCTCCTGACCTGGGGCTCAGCGTCTGGTCAAAGCGAGCCAGTGGCCATCTGGCATCTGATGGAGGTGCTCCCACCCAGCGCCCCTTTTTCGTGGGGCGGGTGCAGGTCCTTGCTGGCCTGAAGACTTCAGGATTTCTGAATGTTTTCAATATTAGGTGCTTAAAATAGCCCAAAGGAAACGATGTGAACATCCCCTGCACTGTGAGTTTTGCTCTCCAATGCTGTGTTTTCCAAAAATTCACGCTTGTAACTCTTTTTGAGATACTCTAAAATAACAGCTTAGTATTTAATGAACATTGAGGGGGAATTAAATTAATCTAAACAGTAGCTTGGTTTCAGGCTTCTCAGTAGTGGCTGCACAAAAGTAAGGCAATGTTTTTAGACCAAATAAGAAATCCATCCTTTGAGGACTGGTTTATAGTCCTCCAAAATTTTCCACGGGGTTAATAACCAAGTGAAACATCCTGGCGGGATGATGGCATTCCTGCCACTGCCCTGCCATTCGTCAGGAGGTTTTCAGTCAGTCGCAGAGTTTTTCTTCTACAGCTAAAGGTGACGCATCTCCAAACCTATCTGTAAATCTTCCCTCCATTTTTCTTCGCATCCCGAGCTTCTTGGGCACAACTCTTGTTGAAGCACAAAATGAAGACTGGAAGTGCCAGAACCTTTTTGTCAATGGTTTCCAAAAACTATGGAATTTCCTGCCCAGCTACATCAGATCAGCCAACAACTTTGTAATTGCTAAAAACAGCCTGTTGATTTTCCTCCTAAGTGCTTCAGCTGGCCTGGCTGAGCTTTCTCTTTTCCACTGTCTTGAGATGTTTCTCTCATTGTGCACTACGCCGTATTTTTATGGTCAACATATCCTATAGCAAACAATTTCAGGCTGATGGCGGAAGGGAGATTGGATTCAGATCGGAGATTTGAGCCCCGGATGGGGAGCCAGGAACGCCTCAGTTCCTGGACCAGATCTGCCACTAAATCAGGAATCCACATAAAGCAAAGCCACATGACGAGCAACTGCAGGATGATTTGATTTTTGTGTGCAGAGGAGGAAGCGAGTGTTTGAACACGGCTCTCGCCTTGGTGCGCCCGCTGCAACTGGAGCCGCCATTACAGGTGGGCCGTGAGCTGGGGCAGGTCCCGGGGCACGGGGCTGTGACTGGGGCGGCTGCTGTCCGGATGGGGAGCGCGAGTGCTCACTGGTGCGGTGCTCAGGCTGGCGTCTCGGTAGTAAATGCAAATAAATTAGTTAAATGCGCCTGTATGAAATTTTCCTGCTGAAGAATTCATTCTATGAAAACATTTATACTGTATTCTTTATTGTCAGCTAATCCTGCCCAAACTCATTAAATGGCAGTGTGTGGGTTACTCGCTGTCAGTGAAATTATCAAAGGCATTTTTCAGCTGGTGCACCGGGAAAGCATGTGCTTCAATGCCAACTAAAACAATAACGAGGAAATGTTATGATCAGACTTGACCAAATGACCTTTCCCATTTTAGATTAGTTCTTAATTTCAGCACAAGGGTCATCCTGTGAGAATACTCACAATAAGTCACTGCTCACCTCTCACATGAAAAAGAAGTGACTTATTAGAAATCTCACTGTACTCATTGCAGTTAATGAGATGTGGAAAGCTTTGTAATTTGATTTGCTGGACCATATGCTGTAAAGGGATACTGCTGATTTCATTCCTCCACATTTAATTTAAGCAGTATGCAATGGCTTCTTCGTATGGCTACTTATATAATAAAAATTAACTTGAAGTATAAAAAAAATACACCATTGTGGGGTTTATTACTCTGTGGTTGAGTTTCAAGTGTTTTTCATTGAAACATCTGTAAGTAATGTGTAGGTCTAATTTTAAATCCTGGCAAATATTTTCCATTTAACATTTGGTTTTCCTGACAGGCTTGGAGTGGTGGTTTTCAGAGCTTGTCAGTAACAGATACGCGCTTTCAAAGATAAACATTTTTTTAATTGAAGATAACTGTAATTCAATGCTCACTTTTCTGATCCATCCTGTGTTCCAGCAGCTGCCAGCAGCAGTGCAGACGCTCGTCCCCTTTCCTCCAGACCCCTGCAGCAGCCATTCTGTTCCCGTGTGGCATCAGGGGCTCGTCCTCACTGGCAGACCTGGGCCCATGCGGAAATGGTGGGGCCAGCAGCAGTGTCATCTCTTGGGGATGTCCCTTCTGGATGCCTTGTGTGGGGCATTTCACTCCAAAAGGTGGATGTGTGCTTGGTGCAGGGTGGAGCTTGGCAGGGCCTGGGCCACAGTGGCTCACCGTAAAGGCTGTATTTCAGGTTATTTGATTTTCGGCTGCAGACAGAATGAAACAGCTTGAACAGACAGGCTGGGCTGTGCTGCCCATAATATTGGAGACTGGGCTGCATGGTTGCTGTGTGCTGCCCTGCCCTGAATGGTCTCATGGTGGCAATGCTTCGTGAGAGAGACCTGGCCGTGGCTGGGCAGCAGGCAGGATGGACATACTGGTGTGAAAGGCCTGTCTGGAAAACGGACATCAAAACTGTTTTCAAAAGGAAGCATTGGAAGGCTGAAAATGCCAGGCACTCATTGATTTCAGCTGAAAGCAATGTCGTGGCATTGTTCGCAGTTATGGCTGAGGTGTCCATTGGCTCTAAGCAGAGGACTGCATGTGTTTTAACCTAACATATTGGTTAAATCTGACACGAAGCCAAGAAATCCTGTTTGGAGAAATATGATGGAATGTGATGAGGGAGCTGGGAGGGCTGCAGCCGTGCCATGGCAGGGCCTTGGCAGGTGGGTGGAGATGGCCATGCTGTGAGGTGGGTGGGTACGTGGGGTCGGTGCCAGGCGGGCAGCCGCTGTGCTGCATCTCCTACCATGTGAGCTCTGCTGGTCTCTCACCACGTTTTAAAAAGTTGAATTCTGCTTCTATTGAGAAATAATAATAGCGAATTATTTCCCTTCAACCAATATTGTCGTTTTGTTGAACCCTGAACAACAGCTGCAGAAAATAAGGCCTGGGAGCAGAGGGATGGGCAGTGGTAGGGAGGCCTGGAGCATGCCAGCACAGGGCACTCTTTCTTTATGACTAAAGAAAACCCATTTCTTTTTGATTTGAAGACTGCCTTTAACGCTTGGTGAATGAACGTGGTTTTGGTTCAGCTTCTGTACCAAAGACAAAGGCTCAAGTCAGCTCTTTGGGAGCCCAAGGTCTGAGTCTGCCTTGGGTCAACCATGGCCCTTTGTGCATGGAGCTACAGATTTAAAAAAAAAAAAAAAAAAAAAACCAGCAAAATCAGGCTTCATTTTTCACATGTTCCTGTTTTCTTTCATCAGAAGTTTTGAAATGCTTCATAGGAGGTTGCTGAGAGTCATAATCTCAACCATCATGATTTCTCATAAGCATTGAGAGAAACTACAGCTTTACTGAATATAGCGTCTGTTTTAAATGGCGGGTGGTTCACTTCTTTTTAATATGAGTTCAAGCACAGAGGCAAGTAAAACCTAATGAAAGTACCTAGAAGATTTTGTTTTGATACCCCACAGCAGCCCTCGTTTATACTGAAGGGGGAAAAGACTTCTTTATAGCCAGGCCTGCAGAAGCCAGAAATTTAATCTTTCTATACTTCTTATTTTATTGCATTTTTAATTTTCTCTTGCATTACCGTGACCCTTTTCTATAGCTTTTGACGCCTGGTGCTTAATTACTTATCATTAGCAATGTACATGGGGGCCTTCCTGCATATTTAGAAATGCGATCATTAGTACACGGGAAGACAAAGGCTTCTTTAAGACCGTCATTAGTTATTCTGTTTTCATAGAAATGTTCATTAGAGAAACTACCCACCTGGTTAAATAATTATAATTAAGAATTGGTAATCTCCTTTGCATTTTTAACTCAATCTTCGGGATGTGTGTGCATAACTAAAGGAGCCTTGTTTGGCCATTATACTATCTTTTCTTTTCAATTTGAATTGTCAAGCAGGTTTAAATGCTGTGTTTTGAAACCATATACCCTAGGAATGATTTATGGAAATATAGGTTATTAAAAAGAAAAAGAAAGAAAGAAATCAACCCAGCAATTATCTCTGAATTCATTAACTGCGCACTGGCAGCGAGAGGTTATATAAGCCATTTACTGTAATGCGCAGTGTGGAGTTAAAACAAAATGTCACCAGGGCCTGATTTCTCTGCCCCATCTGCGGTTCTCACCGCAGACACCCAGCCTGCTGGGGTACGCTTCCAGAAGGGTGTGATTGCCATTTTCTGATCGGGTATTGCTTGGAAATGCTGACAGTGCAGTCGTGTTGGTTATCCTGCTCACGGCTGTCATGGGGAGCTGGTGGGAAACCCTCCCCAAAGAGGGGTGTGTGTACCCATCGGCTGCGGGGAAGGGGAGCACGGACACAGGGAGGACTCACCTCTGCTGAGCCACAGGGATGGAAGAGCTCGTCAGTGGCATAAATATCATCTGTAAACAATTAAGCAGCTACTGCTCATTCAGGGCAGTTTTGAGAAGCAAAGGAAGTCTGCAATCAGTTATATCTCCAATTACCATAAAAATATATTAGCCATTCATTCATTTATTAATGATTCATCAGTTAACCACACATAATGAGCAAATAATTAGCCATGCTGTACGGTTGCCAAAATTGAAGAAGTGTTGGCATTTTAAAGATGAAAGGTTGCATTTATGTAAAAAGTCGGGCGGTGATAAAGTTAATGCAGAAGATAATTATAAAAGTGGCTGTCCTATTTTAGAGGCTGAGGTCCCGCAAAACTTGTCTAATTGAACTGAAATTAATATTCTTCAAAAGCACGCGTGTTACGGCATACCGGCTGCTGAATTTACTCGGAGATCTCCCTTCAGTAAGGTGCGTCGCACAATACAAGTTAATAAAATGCCAGACAGCAAGACTGCCTTCTTTGTTTGCTTGGTTCAGGGCCTTGTGGAAAACAATAAATTGCATTCATGTCAGCCGAGGCCCATCCCTTTGCTAATTGCCGTTTGGTGCTGAAATGACTTCTGTGAAATTGGGAGCATGAAGAAACACACAGCCGTACAAGGGAGGCTTTTCAGACTGCAGCAGTAAATGTGAGATAGGCCTTAGGCGCACAGATGTTAAAACAGTGAATTCCCCTACAGATTACACTAATGGAAACCCTGTCAGGGTAAGTCAAATCCGGGGTCTGCGGTCAAAATCTAATTAACGTTCCTGTACTTAAAAAGAATATGAATGCCTGGAGGTGAGGAAGAACGTATAAGAAACTTGCTTGTTTGTAAAATTCTTCATGCAGAGGGCAATCAGCACCGAACCCATCCGTATGAGGCGGCACCTGTAGCCGAGCTGCTCATGCCACATAACGCAGCACCGTGGGGCTCAGCCCCTGTGCACGACAGTGGCTGTTAGTGGGCACTCCTCGGCGTCTCCAAGCGCTCCCTTTGTTTGGCACAGTCGAGGTCTCTGTTTGGGAAGTAGTCCTGGCTGAAGCTGTAAGACAGGGCCAGCATCTCTTTGTGTGAGAAATTGGGTTGCTCCGCGTAGGCTGGGCTTGAGGACACTACTGGGGCTCTTGCAGCGCTTTCACAGCTGCACTGTGCATGGCCTGTGCAATAGCAGAGGAAATTAATTTATAATGCAACAATCTCTTCGTTTTCTCAAGCACAAAAATTCCCCTAAATACTTAAAATAACACTCAAAGTGGGACAGACCTTAAATTTTGAATAAATGAAACCCTAATCCAGTGTGTTTCTGAAACAAGCTTGTTATTAAAGAAATAAATTTGAAACAGCAAGTGGTTGGAGAATTTTGGATTTAATTATTTAAATCTACTTAAGATAACTGTCTAGTACTGTGTTTGGGTTTCCTGTTGAGAGCATGTTTTCCAGGAAAGGAATCCCACCCAGTGCCTGGCCAGTGTTAACTTCCTTCTGCAACAGTATTTTCAGCAGCAGAGACAAATAATTAATATTGCAATAAGGCAAAGCATTGTATGATAATGTAGTGATATTTGTTTCCTTGACATGTTGTGCCATGAAAGCTGCACGGAGCTATGTGTGGAGCTGGAGACGCTGCTGTGCTCCTTGGCTGAATGGTGCAGTATTGTTGCTCCATGTGCTTCTTGGGTACCTGAGAGGGAAAGTCCCTCTGCAGTGCTGCAGTACCACTGCCAAAAGTATCTGAACGTGTGCAGTTGTTAACACTTAGCTTAGGATGTTATTTGTGGCCATTGAATAGATAAATGTTGAGTGTTGGATTTGTTCATTGGTGGTTGTTGCACACGTGAAGAGTTATTCCTGTGGATGTGCGCTTTGGTCAAAGTCTATGATGTTGTCATTAGGATGCAAGATTGCTTCCAAGCATGGCATAGATAAAGAAGGCAACAAATCTGCATTTTCTTTTACAGGACTGCAGCAGGAGCTTGCTGCATCTTGGCTTTCTACTTAGAGTGAGAATGAGAGGAATTGAGGATCCCCCTGTTCTGCGCAAAGCCCAGGAGAAGGAAGAGATGCAGGAGGAGTTGCCTGTCTCCAGCCACTGCCCAGGCACAGGGGACAGAGGCACACCCACAGCCACTGTGGCGCAGCTGAGTTCCTCCACAGCCAGAAATGGTGGGAGAAAACTCTGGTGCTGAGTCACATTTCCTTCCCATGGGCTCATGCTGGGATGGATGGATGCGCCTGCCCTATGCCTGCAGGGCCTCACTGCATGGCTCCTGCTGGGTGAGCGTGCTGTACGTATGCTGTGAATAACATGGATGGTATTTTTGTGTTTGCATGTCCTCACAAGTGAGTTAGCTCTGAGTTCTAACATACACAATGTATGTGAGGATGGTGTTTGAGACCAAAACCTAAAGATCTGCCTGGTTTTCCTCATTCAAGCATGCTCACTGGCTTACCGTATGGTTATTAGCAGTGTTCCCTTTTATAAGTCGTTTTATATTTTCAAGAAAAGATAGTCCTATAAATATTTTTTTCTTACAGCGTAATGCCTATGCTTATGTGTTACATGAGGCAGATGCTGACTTAAAGCTTAGTTCTTGCTCAACAGATCTTTCAGCCCACCAAAAGGGGTTGATTAGTGTCCCCCGGCTGAACCATTTTTTTCCTCTGTTGCTTTGACCCACTGATTTAATTAAGGTCTAATAAAGAGAGGGCTGAAAGATTGTTAAAAATCTTTTCTCTTTTTTTCGTGGGTCTGACCTATGCTGGTCTGTCAGTACGTTTTTGACTTCTATGTGCCCTCTTTAATATGTAAGCATAGTACCACAGAGCTTGTCTTCCTTAGAGCCAGTTGGCTTTTTTCTTCAGTGGCAGATCAGATTTAGTTTTGGTTGTAACCAAAACAAATTCTTTTCTGGAGGCTTTTTATTTTAGTTAAAATAAGTAATAAAAAAATATTGAAAGCAAGTCACATTATCAAAAGGAAAAACCTCGGAAAGCTTAGTCGTGACCCTTTCCTTTTCTGCTTCCTTTCCCATCCTCCTCTTGCCAGCAGAGAAAGAGATAGAGAAATGAAAACTCTGGTTTTGCTTTCCAATTAAGTAACAAGAATGAATGGAAGCTTATTAAACATAGAAGTTTTTTTCACTAAAAGTTCTTGCTGTTTTTCAGCTGACCCTATTCCTTATAACTTTGTGTCTTACGTAGGTCAGTGTTAATGCTCAAGAAAGTGCTTCATGCTGCTTGTCACAGTGCCAGCCTCCCCTTTCCCTTTCCCTTCTCCTCCCACCAGCTCTGCAGTCGTTACTCTAGGTTGAGAAGAGCTTTTCTCAGCATGCTAATTTTGCTTCCGAGCAGGCTCATCTGTATCCGGTGAAAGGGAGATTACCACCAACATGCCCCCATTTCACTGGAGCAGTCTCCAATACCAGCGCTCCCTGTGCTTTCTGGGCACACTGAGGCTGCGCCGACAGTCTTCTTGAGAATAAAAAGGGGAGAAAAGACCAAGCTGCAACTTCAAGAAATGGTTCTGACATGCTCTCTGTGGCTTGAAAGAACAGCACTGCTATCAAGAGTGGCAATTTGTGACTGTGAGCCCTCCTAGACAGCTCTTGTGCTTGAGTTTCCACGCTGCAGCTCATTAGCAGAAGAGCTGCCTGCAGGGCTGTGCAGGTTTGCAGAAAAGCAGGATGTGCACTGAAATAAAAACCTGGTTGTGGGGCTGTGGTCCTGGAGCCGGCTGGGCGCTGGCACTTCAGCCTGGGAGAGAATAAGCCACGTGGATGTTGGGACCACGGGGATGTGACACACCGCTTGCTAGGGGCCATCCCTGCCCTGTAAAGCGCTAAAGCAGGTGTATAAATCCTCCTGTGTTCACTGGGATTTAGGCATCTGCTTAAAGTTAAGCACTTGTTTAGAGAGTTTCCTGAAGGAAAGCCTGACAATTGTGCCCAAGAGTAACTTTGAAATTAGTTTTAATTTGCTCATCATAACCAGCTGTCATGAGGCTGTGTAAAAAAGCTGATTGTGGAGAGATGAAAGACTTACTAGGCCCCCAGCTTTGGTGTCAGCGCCTCGCCCAGCACCCAGCCGGGTCCAGGCTGCGCCTTCCAGCTCAGGATGCACTGTGCTCAGCTTGGCCTTGCCTGCAGGGAAAGCACCCAGCTGCCATCCATCTGTGGCAACCTCTGTGGGCAGTGGTGGAGGGAGAGAAGGTCCTCTCCCTATTTAGTTGGAGAGTGCAAAGGAAAGGAAGGCAGGGCATGCAAGGAGGGTAGGAGCTCTGTGCCCAGGCTGAAGGTTCAGCTGGATCTTCTGCTTGAAACACAGCCAGTGCCACATCCATTTGTGTCACCTGAGACAGAAACTTTCAAGGCCCCTTGCTTTTAGAGTATGTTTTCTTGGTAATCTCTTCTTTCTCACAACAGATTTGGAGGTCAAACTTAAAAATGCAGCATTCAAAGGAAAAATACCCAACAAACCCTGACTGCTGCTTAGCTCTGTATGTTTACGTGGTTTACATGTGTCACTTAAGGCAAGCAGGACTCTCTCTACATAGCTTGGGGATATCTTATTTTTTGATAAAATACATGGTTAAGTTGTCAGTGGATTATAGCACCATTGCCTGGCTCTCAGAAAAACGACATTTTGAATGAAGATATTTTAGAGCTTTTTTTTTTGTAGAGTCCCTAGGTAATTAAGCTGAAGCACACGCACATTTCCATATATCAGTGTTCTGGAGCAGTGGTGGCTGATGTAGTAGCTAAGGTCAGGTAGAAACCAGCCATGAATTTAGTCTCTTTTCCAGTGCTTCACTCAAAATTCCAACAAATCTAAATTAATCTTCCAGAAATGTATAGGAGATTTGGTTTATGATGGGAAAAAAAGAGCCTTGAATTATTACCGTATCCTATCGGTCTTCCCTCAGCATGACTTTGTGTGTCAGTTCAGCATCGTCACGGCCAAACTTCAGAAGACTTTTGCTGTGATAAAGCACAAAGTCACAACTGTTTCTGCATCTTAAAGCAGATGCCGGTTACGCATGGGATACTGTGCAGGGGGCATGGGTTGTCACGGGACAGCCCCTTCAGGGTGGAATGGGGCTTAGCCCTGCACTGCTGGGAGCCAGGGGCACGCTGGTGAGAAGGGCCCAAGGAAACTGGGCACAGCTGGGTGCAAACATGGCTGTGCTGCCTGTGCCCTGCCACAGCACTGCTGTGCCGTGATCCCTGCCCCAAAAATCCCCACTCTGGACTGCAGCTTCTCTTCTCCGCCACCCGAAGCTGCTCCCGCCCTTGCAGTTTTCATTCCTTTCCTCCTTGCCAAGAACGCTGACTCCAGCCTGATCTGAAAGTTAATTTTAACAAATAACATCTTGGGCCTAGCCAAGTTAGGATCTGGAGATAGGACACACTGCGGGAAGGGAGCGGGGCCGGGGCTGTAAGAGAGCATGAACACTCAGCCTTGTAATATGTGTGAGAGCTGATGCTCTCTGAGCAATCGAGTGCTTATTATTATTTCTCTTGGATAGGTCACCTGGGAATGGAGGAATTTTTCATTTTAAATTAAAAAGAAATCTTTTATAATGCTCATTTCTGAAAGGAAAAAAAGAAAAGCCACCTCATCATGGAAGCAATTAGATGGAGGACACATTGGAAGGAGTGATTAGTTGTTAATTTTTGAGCTGTTGACCCTGACAGAGGGTTTTTTTTGACAATTTTTTTTGAGGTGTTCTTCATATGCCTACAGTCTGTGGTTATTTCTCATTCAATAGCAATTACCGTATATCCATTCTGTGCTAGGGACTGATCGAGGTGGATGCAGTGGTCCCCGTCAGATGTGTGCCAAATTGAAATGCCAGCAGCTGTGTGAGCAGCGGGATAATCGTATCTGCTGCTTCTCTCTTCCAAGTCCTGGTAAGTGTTTTAGGGAGTAACTTCCCCTTGCCTTGACGTGACCTGAAAATGCAGCCCTCTGTTTTGCATCGCAGATCCCAAGTCAGCCGTGTCAAGGTTTGACCAAGAATCAAGGAGGATAATGAGTCAGATGTAATAAGGGGCAAAACTACTGGTGAAATAGCTGCACAATTTGGTTTCCTTTATTCCTGCCCAGCAGATTACAAACCTCAGTCCCTTTACCACTTTAAAAACCAAATATGTAACTGCAACCCCTGCCTAACTGCTCTATTTTATCAGATGGAACCCAACTAGCTAGACACCACAATACAAAAAATAAGCACATTCTACCTCAGAAAAATATGAGGCTGAACACTCAGAAAAAAACACAGTCTTGTTCAAATATGGATGTGGTCCAGTGATGGAATGAGTAGAGAAACTTGAATGGATCAGAGTCAAAAAACACTCTGCTTAATTCCTGGGGTTTTTTATTCACCATTCAGCTTACATCAGTGTTAACATCTACAGAGAAATGCAGCCATTTACAATTTGCAGTTCAATGTGTTACTTTAATTAGTATGAAAATTAAAGGGCAACTATAGGCCAATGTGAATGATTATGGAAATACATGTGCATCACATGCAATGCTCTCATTTAATTAATCGTCTTGTAAACTATATCGAGCACTTTAAGTCAGCTGCTGAGTATAACAACTCTATTTTAAATAACCGCTTAATACTTAACAGGATGTGGAGAAAACACTGCAGCACACGACCGCTTCTCAAGTTTCAGCGTCTGAGATTTTTTAAAGCTGACCCAAGTCAACCGAAGGAATGTTTAACACCCCGTGTCTGAACACAAGAAACTCTGTGATGTGCAGACATTCAATTACATTTTTTAAAAAGTGAGAAGCGTTTTGTAAAATAGTGACTTTAGAAAACTAATTGGCAGCAGCAAACCGGAGAGTGAAGGCCAAAGCTGGAGGGGAACTTTTATTACAGTAACTCTAGTCAAGGAAAAGGGACATAAAGGCATCTTTGTTTCTCAGTCAAATTATCTGATTAAGAAATAAAACATTTTAACGTGCTTTAAATGCAGCATTAATTATTTATATGAAAAAAATTAAAGCCAGGTTCCATGAATTACACTTTGTGTGTGTGAATTTAACGTTACAGGAATAGTAATCCTTTTACATTCGTGCCTTACTTCATTAGGCAAAATGAAATATTAAGGGCTCCATTCATTCAAAAAATTCTTATGCATTCAGGTCACACTTTTGCTGTGGCCTCTTTTTTTTTTTTTTTTTAGGAGTATAATTTACAGCACTGATTTTTAACTGTGATTCAGAAAACGCAATCTGCTCCTGCAGGATGGGCTCTAATAAATGGATGAGTTTGGGGAAGAGCAAAGGTACTGTGGTGGGTCTTCTCATCAGTGAAAAGGCCCAAAGTACGCGGCGCTGTGAGGGCTCAAAGCTGCACGAGTATAATAGATCATCAGATGCATTGCTGGCAGGGAACCTCTGAACTGCGTGAACCCCTTTTCCTGTAGATTGATCAGTAAATAATATTCCCCCTCATTGACTGTTTGCAACGGCTGGGCAGTGCTGCATTCAGGTGAATGAAGAACAGAGGCTGTTACGAGGGCATATGTGTTCAGGGATGTACTTTTCTATTTTCCAGGCATTCCCATTTCAGCAATGGTGTGTCCATGCTCAGCTCTGCGGGAGGAAATCCATTGACCGAAGCCATGCTGACGCCTGGGGGATGCGGTTACATGTTCATCAGTCACCTGTCTGACTGTGGACCCACTGGGTAGGGCGCTGGTGACTTAATGCGTTGTTTTGTTTATGGGGATGTGAAAAGACATAAGAGAACTCTGATGGTTGATCATTTTTGTTGTTTCTTATTTTTTTTCTTATTTTTTTTTCTTTTTTCTGTCTGAATGGAGAAACAGCCAGAACTGTGCAGTGGTGTTCACCTTTAGCTTTCAAAATATTTAGAAGATTCACTTAATGTCAAAATAATCATTTAAAAAGAGAGCTGGGGGGGAAAAAAAAAAAGAAATCCAAGAAAGAAATGACGAAAAGAGGCTTACCCAGAAGCTTGCAAATCGTCAGCTGGCTGAATTTATATAAACTTTTGGGAAATATAGGAAAATGGGACAAGGCGTCAGATGGTTGGGTAAGATTGATGTATTTAATAGTTCAGTTAATATGGATCAACATCTGCATTCTGTTACATCTGCATAAGCGCCTAACTTCAGTAGAGTTGTGCTGTTGGAACTGAATTTGGACCAGTGTTTTTAAATAGGCCCTGGTGCAGAATCTCTGCCGAGAGCTCAGTGCTGCTGTGCCCGGTGGCGCTGCAGAGAGGGGGTAATGCAATCTGTTAGTGTTTCTCCTGTAATTTTTAAAACAACGTTGAGAAGTAATATATTTTTTTATAATAGGGTGCTCCCTGTCTCTTTAAGTAACTGTCAGATGTATGATGTCCTCGTGCCAAAATGCTACGGTCTGCTCCCTCTGAGCAATTGTTAATTAAATCCATCCCTTATTGTAGAGCCTGCCTAGTCTCTTACCCGTTCTGCTTATCTGTGACACCAGATGATGCTCGGTAATTCATGGCCAACGTGCTCCCACCTTCAGCAGGGCCTCCTGTGCACTGACCTTAGCCAGCTTCACCTTTTCCTTATTCCCAAAGAGAATGCAACCCTGGAGGCAGCAGTTTTTATCAACTTCTCCTCCTGACCAGATGAAGGCTCAGTGATAAATAAACATCCTCCCACCCACCACAGCTCCCCAGCCCTCACTGTCTCCCACTGCCTGCAGGATGCAGAGCAATAGGAGAGCAATGGACTGTCCTCAAAGAGGGCCATGAGCTGCACTGCCAGTGGGGAAGAACTGCTTCTGCTCATCCGGGTAATGTCGCTGTGTTGGCTGAAAAGTCTCCACTTGGTCCTGAGCGGTGCCACCTGCAGATCCCTGCACCCACTGGTAAGGCTGATACACAGGAGCTGGTAGGAATATTTTCATAGCTGACAAGCTGTTTCCCATGAACAGTGTCAAAGATTTAAAAGCCACTTCTGCAAATGGGACTTTCTGGCAAATACACACTAAGCAAATCTTTTATTATTACCATATGGCTAGGAATACTCCCAGAGTTCTTCTGGAAATGGGTACTGTACCAGCAGAAAGCAATATTCTGTTGGCCTGTGCATTGCCTCAAGGGTATTTACCATGGTAATAAGATCAGTAATTCATCTCCTAAAATCACTGGGAGTACAAATGCTTATTTAAGTAGATGGTATCTTGATTGCAACTGAGTCAGGAGAGCTCTTAAAGCTGCCTATTTAGGCTACAGATCTTCTGTTAAAGGCAAAGGGCTGGTGGTTCTTGGTAAACATAAGAACATTGCGTTTCACAGCTACCTCACATTTTCAGCAACTCGTGGTAGATGCATAGTAAATCCCTTGGTGAAATGTGAACTCACACAAATATGTTAGGAAATGATGCCTGTTGCTTTTTTTTCCACTATTTTTTCATTTGCTTTTTACTTTCCATAGCAATGTAATGGGAAGAGATATAAATCTCTCCATCCCCAAATGGTTTGTTAGAAGAAAAGAGGCAGAGAGAAGGCCATCGCTGCCTATATTCCAGCAGCATCTAGGGTAACCTGAACCCCACTGTACTAGGTGATGCAGCACCAACAGAAATTAAGAGGCAGTCTTGGCCCTGAAAGAGAAAAATCTGGGGTGTAAAATTATTTACTTTGTCACAGAGTTATCCAGTGCCAGGGAAGTACTGTGCATTCCTGAGACATCTGCTAGTCTGCAGACTCTGTGGCCTCTGCTCTTGAAGTTCTGGAGACTTCCAGGCTCGCCCAACTGCTTTTATTTTATATACAAATCTGATGAAGAGAAAATGGGTTTTTATAACAAAGGCATACAAATGAAAGTTGAAAGACCTAACTTCTAGTCCCAAACTGCTACAGGAACTCTTCACTAAAGGAAGGATATGATCCAGAAATAGAGAAATTCATCAAATTGTTTTATTTGAGGAAAACCATAATGTGTCCTCTGAGAATCTAGAATGAGTGCTTATAGTCGTAGTCCATAGTTCCTATGGCAGGAAAGTCTCAGGTGGTCCACAGTGATTCACATTGGTGATGTGGTATTGGAGGTGAATCACAGAAAAACTGAGCTAGAAGCGCCTAAACCAGATGTTTTCTAGTTTGCCAAGAAACCCGAGCAAGGATATGTGGCTGAAATGGAAAGCATTAGACATTTTCCTGCAGAATGCTTCTCTGTGCTTTAACTTTGTCAATACTCTTCCTTCTCCTCACAGTTATTAAGCTAAATATCACTGAGGCATGTGCAAATTTGATGAAAGAAATATTAGTTTGTACTCTCTATGTGAGAAATTAAGGGTTTTTCAGCAGGCACAATTCTTCCTTGTGAATCAGAGTTTTTGCCTTAATTTTTTTCTGCAGTCACGGAGCATAACAAACGTTTGAATTAACTTTCACCAGCTTGATCGCTGTTGTCAGATAGAGTATATATGCAAATGAGACCAATGCATTTTGGTAAAGTTCTCTGGATTCCACTAGAATTCATAGAATGGTATTTCATTATTTAACAGTGCTTAACACTTTAGGTAGCAGTTTCCATCCTCAGTGACAAGCTTATTAATCAATGCAACACCTCTGAAAGGAGCATTTCTATGTATTCCTATTAGAGTGAGAAATTTAAAATGAATGGATGTGTTCTGAAGTGTTGGTCAAACAGCGGAAGAAACCCAGGTTTTGAATTTGGGAGTTTGTGGTTTCTGTCCTCTGCTCAGGCCAGACTCCTGTGGCACACAGGCCCCTTTATGTGCTTAATGGATCAAGCTCTGCTGCGTTTAGAGCCACACATCAGCATGGTAGTACTCCGACTTCAAAATGTAGTGATAACACAACTGGTTTTTATAATTGCTGCCTAGAGGACCTGAGATGGGAACACGGCATGCAGCTGCAATTTGCTCTTTCCAGCTTTAACACTTGCAGGAGCTGGAAGGTTTGTATCTAGTGTGCAGTAAGTAGTGTAGTGCTAAATGACCTCTGCCTTCTTTCATGCTAACAGGTATGACAGTGTTGGGTTAACAAAGAATTCAATCCTGATGCAGCGACAGTAATTTTGTCTGGAGTGAAATCTATTAAGTTCCCTCATCTCTTTCCTGTGCTTGCTGTTGTAGGACACTTACGGTACTACTGCTCTATTCTTGTAGCCAAAACAGTGTCAGATGAACGTTTTCTGCCAGCTACAACTTATAAAAAAATGTATATTTTATCCAATAGACTTGATTTAGGAAATGAGGTTTGTTCACTGTTACCACCATTCAAGTGCAGTGAAAGAGGCCTCCTGTAAAGGGTATAATGAAAGACAAACCATTCCAGTTGGTTACTAGAGGCATATCAGTAAAGATAACCTCCTGCATACATCAAATGATTGATAGCAAGTTTTAAAGCTTCTCCAGTTCTCTGCTAGTGTGATCCAAGTGCAATAAAACACGAGGATTTCTCTGATACCCTTCCAGATAACCCCCCTCATGCTTCATGCAAGAAGAGCTTCAAGAATAGTAAAGAATAAAAAATCCCAACAGAAAGGTACAAGGAGTTATTACTTTTAAGTAGCTCAGTCCATTGCTTTTAGGGTTGACTATCTAAAGTATAGCAGGAGAGGAACTGTTAAATATGTTGTTTCTTTGCTCTTGGTAGGCAAGCCTCTGAGGCCTTGTCAGCAGCCCAACGAAAATCAGCTGCTGTGGCTAACAGCCCAGCACATGCCCTGTTGGCGAGGAGAGGGGATCTGGGGATGACCAGACATCTCTGGCAAAAGCTCAGCAAGCATGGCTCCTGTGCTGGGTGCCTTGATGGGACAAAGCAGGGCCACAGGCTAAATGGTGATTTCTCCATCACACCTGCCTGTGAGGTGCAGGCTGCAGACTTGTTCTTACTCCCTGTCTCCTCGATGTACAACCAGAGTTGCTGGTTTTACACATGGGTAGGGCAGAATGTTGTGGCTCTCTAGGGGAATCCATGTCCATCAGAGTCCAAGACCTGTGGAGCACCTTGAAAATACTAAGGTTTATCTGCTTCATGCAGATACAGCCTGCTTGGAAATTAGTCCCAGCTACGAGGTTTGGAATTGGATCTGTGTCTAACTATCCCTTAATTTAAGGGATATTTGTCTTGTTGATGTCAATATTTCTACCATTGACATTACTGGTTGAGGGTTCTAACACTGTGTTTTAAACCGCCGAGTTATAGTTTGATCTATATGTAATATAAAGATATGTATTAACTGGGAAGTCTAAATTTCTGGAAGTCTCTCTCTAGTAGTTCTTATTAAATTCACTACTCCAGCATAATGTAGCTTTCTGTTCTAATCATAGCATTGCTCTACTTGGGCATGGCACATCAAAGGGGCTACCTTGCACTTGCAGCAGAATTCTCCTTAGGTTCAGTCACTCTGGGGACCTATACCAAATTTCCCCGGTTCTGTGCACAGGCCAGATTTTCAGCTGCCTTTTAATCTTTGGCAATTTGAATTTATATGGAGAACTTACAGGTGACAGCCTGGCTACATTGAGACAAGTAGGATAGAAACCATGTCAGAACAGTCCCTGAAAGTCCTACAGTGTGCTTAAAGCATTTCAAGAGAACCCTTGATCCAAAGTATCAAAGGGTTACAGTAAGATCAAGAAGAATTAAAACTGATGGTGTGCCAGAAATCACGTGCAGCACAAGGTCATTACTCACCCTCGTTAAAGCGGTCTCAGTACTGTGGCCTGATCTGAAGCTTAATTGAAAAGTTTCAAATGATGCATTATAACGAAGACAAGACAGCCACTGCCCATTCCACGACCTCTGCTAAAAAAGGCTGATCGGTAATAGGGCAGAAATCTAAGCAATTGCTTGAGAATAATCAAGGCCTAATGAGGTATCCACTTCAGTCTTTCAAAGGCATTGGAACCTCTCCCTGATGCTGGAGAGAAGGCGAGGGCTGATGCGAGCAAGCTTCTGCATCCAGAGAACAGGCTATCTGGGCAGGGTAGTCACAGGTCCTTGGCAGCAGAGGGAATACCAAGGCCGAGGCTCTGTCTGCAGTGAGGGCTGTCAGCTGTGCAAAAGGTTAGTGGCCTGGCCTAGGTCAGCCTCCTCTCAGTCACTCTCTTTTGCAATCATTTTCTGTTAGCCCAGACCGTGAACCAACATAGTAATTCAGACACGATGGACTCCTCATGATCAAGTTGCGTTAGGAACCAAAACAGTGGCAATAGCAGATAGCTGAATGCTGATGTTATCAGTGCTCCCTAAAAATTCACAAAAACACGAAACTCCTTGGTGCTCCACTTGAGAATGATAACAAATTGCAAGTCACAATTACTTAAAGAAATCAAGTATCTCCTTGGCATCTTCCTCTTTTTTTTTTTTTTTTTTTTTTTTTTTTTGTCCTATTATCTGTTTGGCAGAGAGGTCAATGCCCATATCTACACGATTATCTTCACATCCAGCTGCCAAATTGTGCAAGTTGCTCTTCCTGGGCTACCACAGGAGCAGCCATATTAAAAGGCCTGTGCTTGCCCCTGACTGATGAGCACTCACAATTTGGAATCACCTTTCAGTCTGCAGAAGCCGAATGGTTTTAATCTTTCTGAAAAAGTTAGCTCAGCCATTTTAGCCTGTATTTGTAGGCTCTGCTTTTGTGAGGAGAGGGTGTCACAGATTCGTATCTGTTTGCTGAGCAGGTTTGCTTGCTGCTCCTAATCTTCCCTGTCTCTCTTGCATTTTGAGATAAACTAGCCATGGGAAGTTAGGCCAGACAAAAACATTGTATAGGGTTTCAGGTTCAGTGTCAGAGTACAGCTGTTAGTGGTGGACTTGCTCAAAGGCATTGTGCAAAAAGACAACTTACAGAATTTCATCAGCAGCACAGACTGTTTTCTTTGGCCTTCAGATTCGTCCCTGATTTTAAGTACAGTTAAAATCTGAGTGCTGCTTTCTTTGCTATGAGGTCTTCTTTTTCACGTTATTTCCTTCAACTTTGAAGACAGAGACTGAAAAAGAAAAAGAAAAAGAATGCTGAAATAAAGAAAAAGTTACAGGAAAGCAATCACAACCCCATTTATGCAATTATTCAGGTAGCTGTCTTTAAGACCATCAGAGGTGTAACTGGCCGCACTGGGACACCATTGGGCTCAGGATCAAGCCAGCGTGTTTTGCTGAAGTTAGACCTTCAACGTCTGACATACAGCACCAGCTCTACAAATAGCACCAGCTGGCTGAAAGCCCTGCCTCTTTCTGTTGCTCGCAAATTAATGCTGAGCCTGTGCAGGTAAATAGGTTGTCATCACCAGTGCCTGTGGTCACTGCGGGCTGCACCCACCGGTGTGGGGACGTCGCATCTGTACTTTCCTCTGTGTGCTAAGCTGCTGCTGCTGTAGCCATGAAAGCTCTGCCCGAGCACTCCCACTGTGCTGTCCTGTCCTTAGGGAGCTCTGGGCCACCATGTCGGGATGGGCACTGTTGGCCGCTGCGTGGGACTCACACAGCAGCCTACCCGGCTCTGCGTTGGCTGGGGCCGGCCTTCCCTGCACCATGTCGGCAGTGTGAGCAGTGAGGGGCAGGTTGCCTGGACCAACTCGAAGGTACAGTGTCAACAGGCAATTCATGATTGTTAAAGGCTATGCTTTTGCTGCACATCTCAGCTGGGCTGATCTTTTTGACTTCAGGGCTGCATTTTCCTCATCTGTTGCTGAGAACGTGCTGGCCCACACTTGCTGTGGGTCGGTGAGGCATTTAGAAGCAATCTGGGTCTCTGCTTCCTGTACAATATTTTGGCCTACTCAGGCTGACCTTAGTAGGTCTGTTCTGCAGGCACTGTGTGCGTGTGTTGTGTGTGTGGTGCCCCATAGACTGGTCATCTCTGTTTTGGCTATGAAGGATGAGGAAAACTTCCAAAGAACCTGAATTTACTATTGAGGGGGAAAAGGGGCAGAGGGAGTGAGAGAGAAAAGCCAGTGAAAAGATGTTTCAGCTGTATGCAACCCACTGGCTCTGTTGAGTTTTAAGTAGTGAGGGGAGAAAGCATCTGACATTTAAAAAAATGTAGATGGCATCCGTGTGGCAAAAAATTGGGCAGTTGAGTTATCAGTATATGATGAGAATATGAAAAAAGTAATTATTGTATAGCTCTAATAATGAAATTGCACCGCAGTACAAAAGAAAAAAAAGAAAGAAAAATCACAAATAAAAGCCAGTGAGTTACTTCAGGGAAAAAAAATCTTCTATTATATGAATAGCAATATCATCTGGTTAGCTTAGCAGAGGGCTTTGGACACTTAAGCAAATTCTAAACATTTCCATATATCCTAGTCCAGGATGGAATTAAACTGTTGTAAAGCTTCCCTGGAAGCCAACGTTTATCTAATATGTAAGCATATTTAGATTTCATTTTGAAATGGTTGTTAAATGCTATCCTTTGGCTGCACTCTATCCTTCACTCTTTTTTAAAAAATTATTGAACTCTGAGATTTTGATGCTTTAAAAAATGTGCTTTCAGAACTAGAAATGCCTGAATGACCAGTTACAGCATGTACTAACCCTGAGAGATATCCATTGAGTCTGCTCTCCTCCTTCAATTTGTTGGCTGTTTTTCCAGTCATGCCTTGCATTAATGTTCTACACTTAGCTAAACTGTGTGTTATATTTTAGATCTATTTTTGTTTTGTCTAAAAAATTTCCAAATTGGCATTAAGTATTCAAGATGTAATCTCTGTAGCAGGAAACTAGTTATCAGATTCATACAGAACAACTGGGCAATAGAAATAACTCTGAGGAGAATGCTTTTTTTCTTAGAATTAATTTAGAGGGAATGTAATGGTTGTGAAAGGTGCTGGATTGCAACATCAGAGAACTGAAGCTACTATTTAACCACGGAACGGTTACAGGATGGGAGATGGCTTTACAAGATTCTCAGTGAGGTTTGACAAAATAGTTGTCTCAGGTTTGGTGCCTTTCATCTCGCTGGAACAGGCAGTCTTTCACGTGGCACTAGCAGTCACTCTCAGGTTGTTGGCTTCTGCTGGGGTGGTGGAGGAGCCCTTCTATAAAAAGAGAGTGATTTTGCTGTGGGGATTGCTAGCTAATATTTGCAGTGTGGTTAAACCTTGGGGTGGACACTGTGACCTGCACCCAGTGTTCTCTCTGCCACCACCTTTGCTATGTCCCCAGGTACCACAGGCATAGCAGTGGGCCCAAGCTTTGCATCTTTTGCTCTCTGAGGCCACCTGTTTCTTGGAGGAGGGAGAGGAGAGTGGACATGAGGTGCTACTGTTGGAGCTACAGCAGAATCAAGGCCCATTTGTCATTTTCCCCTGTCTTTATTTTGACAGATCCAGAATAGTTATCTCTGAAGACTATGTGTGATCCAAATGGTTTGAGTCTCAGTTCTTGGTAGTCAGATAGTCAGACAAGTATTTATCAAAAAGTGGTCAATAAGTTGTGTTCTAACTGGTAGCCTTGCCAGCAGCAGGAGCATTTTTCACGATACATGTTAAGCTTCAATTTATATTAGCCACTTGGTTCAGCTGATATTTTTGGTGTTGATGGTTTTTACTGACTTCATGAGGAGTGGGAGAGCCCTCAGGATAATTTTTACTAATTTCTCTCCAAGGGAGAGACTTTCACGGTCCAGTGTGCCTCCCCACAGGCTTGCCAGGGAAACAAAGCCATCCTTGGGGAGCTTGATGTGTGGAAAGGAGGGGGGGGCTATCCAGTGGACCCTCTGCCATGGGGAGGCCAGCAGAAGTACAATTGACAGGCCGATTACCTCAGTGCAACTTGTGCACTAACCCACTAGAAACCAGTTTAAAAGCTTTCCTCCAAAACTACATTCTTCGGCTTGTTGCGGTATGTTGGATAGGAGGCTGCATTCCCTTACACTGGAATTTCCTGTATTAGCACTGCACAGGAGTGGATTTATTTTGTAGTCCTTGAGATTTGAGCTTCATGGATTTTACAGCCTTTATGTGCCACAAAACAAAGATTTGGTTTCTACTGAGGCTTTGCAGAAAGGATTACCATCTGCTGACTTGTTGGTCTACCAAAGACTGATGCTCTCCAAGACTACAGGTGACCCTGACCAGGATTATCTCACTGAAGTGAGTATTGACGCTGCTCTCATATAGCTTCTGTTGGCTTTGGCATCAAATGCTGCTTTTTGCACTGATTTTTAGAGCTAAAAGAAACTTTTCCCTTTTTGTTGTCACTTTGCAGTGTAAACTGCTGAGGGAGCTCATGTTGCTTCTCTTGTAGCAGGACTATGTTGATTACAATATGTACAATACTAAATTAGGCCAGGGTATGGGCATCCTTCTTCAGTATTTTCCATCCTAAAAAATCCTATGGTCTTCTGGGAGTGAGGGTTCAATACCTTGAAGGAATTGTCACAGATTCATCCTGTATTTGGGGCATTTTACAGCTGCCTGTGGACTCTTACCCTTTTCATAAACTTACCTCAGTCCAGCCCTGCTGTAGTATTCCCACTTCTTAACTTAATCAGGATTAGCTTTCAGATATCCAACCCCTAGAATTATAGCTTCAATGAAATGAAAGCAGGTTGCATAGGACAGTCTACATTAAAGTGTGTAATGTGTTATGCTATAATTGTGGAAGAGTGGAAAATGTCGGCCTGGTTTTGGAAATACTTTATAGTGTTATTTAGATGCCAGTTTTTCGTTGTTCTGATAACGTCTTACTGATCTGCAAGTTTTAAGAAGCAAATCATCAGATTGTTGCGATTTTTAAATATATGCAAGAGATTTTGCACTGTGGTGTTGATTCAGGTCTTAGACTTGCACAAGAACCATGTGGGAGCTGTGGTTCTGTTGAACAGGTTTTCCAGAATTACCTAGGCCCCTCTTTTCACACAACTTCCTTGTATGCTCTTACCACTTTCGCTTCCTTTCAAGGAGCCATTTTTCTACAGACTCTGAGTGACTGCTGCCATAGACTGTTCCCTTTGAAAATTCAGTTTTCCTAATATTGTTCATACTGACTAAGCTAAATTATTGATTCAGGATTTTTAAAAATCTAAGTAAGGATACTTTCCACCTTAATTGCATACTAATTAACACTTTGCTTTGTGGAGGATTAATATTATACAATCTGTAACCCTACCGTAGCCACCTCTCTCCTCTACCTCTAATCCAGGAAACTGTTTTCTTTTGTCCAAAGACAACTCCAGTAGCCAACATGTGTTTTCACAACCTTGTCTTAGACTCCATGAAGAACAAGTCTCCACCCAAAAATTCCTCACAGATTCTTTCTTTTATGCTGTTACAAGCTACATGGTTAAATTAGCCTCAGTAACCAACACATTCTAATGTCTGTGGAGTGTCTCGGGTGAGAAATTTCATGAGACCCTCCCTTAAAGAAACACTGCCATCATATCCCCGCTGCAGCTCCTACTTGCCAGTGCAGGAAGATGCAGTGCTGGCTGATGTCATCTCTTGAAGGCATTAATTTCATTTGCAAAATGCTGTGGTTTTTCTGAAGTGTGTGAACTTTCCTTACTTTCCTTTCTTGAAATGTGAATTAATGCTTTGTTTTCATCTGTGTGGACTTGGTATGTATCCTACCTTTGTACACAAGCCTTTAAGGCTGTGTGGCAAAGATGGCAGGTTAAAAAAAGTCATTGTTAGAGCAATTAAGTTTTATTTTCTGTGAGTCCTACTGATAAGAAGTATCCAGTGGTTCTCGCTGCTGGCACCAACGTTGGTGCTCGACTACCAGCCAAGCCACGTGTCAGAGCACCAGCTCAGCCACTGAAAATAAACCAAAGGTAAGGTAGAGCAGTAGGAAACAGCTTAACCATAGCATGCCCTTCCCTGCAGATGGGGATTCAGACCACATCTTGTGCACTTGGGCTGTGTTCTGGTGATGTGCTGCAATGTAAATACAAACAGAACTGTGGTTAAAGTTTCGAATTATTGCTGAACTCTTAGTTGTTCCTCTCCAAACTTCATCCTCACTATTTGTATTTGAAACGATATGGCCTTTACTTCCAGAGTTATCATTGATCCATGCAGTGTCCTGGTTGAGCTCTTTGAACACCCAAGATTAAAGTTCCCCTTGTTTTATAATTTCAGCTGAATTAAATGTTAGTCACTCCTTGCTGGGAAACGTTGGGCTGCACGTCGCTGAGAAGCTTCAGTCTGGAGGCAAGTGCGCTTCAGTGCCAAGGGAAATAATAACCGGATGGATGGAAAGCATCTGGGATTGATGTGGTTTAAAGGTGCTGTTCGTGCAAGCTATTATCAAGGAAGGAGTTAGGGAAGAGATTCACTCTTAAAATGCAGGTGCTCTAGCGCTTTCCCTGACAGATTTGTTCCAACAGTGTTTTGAATTCTGTTTAAAATTTGAAAGAGCTAAACCTTCAGGCTCTTCTCTTCCTTTCTTAAATTCATTTCCCTGTTTAGATGAAAAAGAAACATTTTGCAACTTACTTTAAACTTTCTTCAAAAGACCTGCTGGAATAGGAACGTTCATGTACAGCACACAAGCTGTAAATGAATGTTAAGCACAGCAGACGAAGCGATTGTAAGTGCGCTAATGGACAGGCATTAGACTGCGGGAATTTACCTAAGAGAAAACCTTAGGTGTGAAGGGACTGCCAGGCGGGGATAAAGCCCCAGTGAATGCACCAAATGATGGAAGAGTATTACCAGAGTAAAGAGCTGCCTGTGTAAAATAAATATCGAAATGGGGAAATAGCGCCAACGAAGATAATGAAAGATAGAGAACATTTTGGTTAAGTAACTGGTGGAGCAGCATGCGCGCACAGCCTCTGCTGCTCCCTATGGGATCTTAGGGTGTTTGTCTCTCTCTCCCTCCCCCTCATTTTGGCATTTTTTCTCTCGCTAATGACTGTAGCTTAACAGAGTTAACAGCATTAATGGGCAAATCTCCCTCCATCCAAACGCGGAACAGACTCTTTTGTAGCGCTCTGTCAGGCGGTTTCAGGTGCGTACTTGCCTCTAAATTTCCGACAAACTGTTTTCCTCATAATTTTTGACTAATGCTGTTAGGATCCTGGCTGCCGGTTCCTTTCCCTGGCAGTGGGGAAGTAGCAAAACAAATGGGTTGAGGTTTGCATGATTTGTGAATATGAAGGAAAAAAAAAAGAAAAAAAGATTCATGTAAAGAAAAAAAAAATACCCCACAGGAAAGAAATAATGGGCAATATGTTTCCTTTTGAACTTTTTCAAAACAACCTCTGGAAAAGGTGTCATAAAGCCCCCAGAAATGAGTAACAGCACAGGGACAAAGAAAACTCTGTTACAGATGTCTCTGCAAGTCTATGAGCAAATTGTTTTTTTCTAAATAACTCCAGAACATTACATGGCCTTAACAAGTTTCCCAGGACAGGAACTCCGAGTTTATTACTTACTCACATTGTCATCAGAAATTAATTTTGTCCCTGAAAGACAAATTGGCTGGTAGCTTATGAAGTTAAATGGAAAGAACAAGTGAGCATCTGTTTCTTCTGCATTTTGTCTCCTTGGTGTCTTACATATAAATGAATCAGAGTGTTCAAACTTAAATTAAGATCTTTGGCTAGATAAACAGTTAAAACTGGTTCCCATAGCTACCTCTCACACATAGCTGTGATTGCATTATAATCCCCTAGTAATCAGGTCTAAATGAAAGAAAGATGATAAGGGTGCTATTTTCAGTTTTCAGTACTGATTTTTATTAGCTCTCAATCAGATCAGGACTGCTTTGCCTTTCATCACATTGTGGCAGTGTTTGTAGAATCATTAGAGTAATAAAGTGTAAATCTTACCGAGGTGCATTTTTCTTGAGGTGTTTTATATAACGAAAACTCCGAAGATTACACTGGCGGGTACAGGAAAGATTTGTTTCTGCAGCTGAAGTGAGGATGTAATGTATGCTATATTCATTTATTCTTTACCCGAGCGAATACCTAATGAATTACCTCGCCAAGGTAAAACAAAAAATAAAAATGTCCAAAGAATCAGCCTGTCTGAACATGGTCCTAATGTACCATATACTGCAAGTACTGAGTTTAGTCATTTTTTTAATTTGCCTTATTATCTTGTATCGTATCTCTCCCTGTGCATTACCGTGCAGAAATGAATTACAGGCAAAACCACAAGCACTGCTATTACCAGCCTGCTGTTTTTAGTAAACTGGTGCAGCCCAATAAAACATCATGTTGCAGCAATATATAAGTATTTATTGTAGAGTAAATTTCAGCTGAACAAAAGCACGCAGGGAGGCCTGATCCTGCTCTTTCCAAAGGCAGTGGGAAAGCTGGAGCTTGGCTTATGCATCATATGTGCCTCACTTGTACCCTTGATTTGCAGTGTCCTTTAAGGTGAATTTTACTTAATGGCATTGCTTCTGAAAGTCTCCTGACTGCCAAATTTAGACGAGCCTTCACCCAGCCCACAGAGGTGTTCCTGGGCCTTTCTGCACGCAGACCTATCCTTTAGCACAGAGATTGCTCTGTGCAGTGTTGCAGGAGTGTTCACAGAGTTTGCAGGTGTGCCCCACATTTGCAGTTAACTCCCAGTTTCATACTGGATTGATTTTACTTTCCCATGCACTATTTTTTTTTTTTTTAAATATCTGGTGAGTGTTTTGATGTCTCATTCTATAGCGTAACTATCAACGTCTCCCCGTTTTAAATATTCAAATGTGATGCCTTGTATATTTAATTGAGGAGTAAACTGTCCTAATAATTCAGTGCTAGATATTTGCACTCATCTACACAACTGTGGCAGTAAAAGGTAGCAGCAGAAATTAGTCCCAACATTATTTTTTTAATTATTTTTTTTAGGCAGCAGGCCAACAACTTTTCTGTTTTTCAGTGTACCTGATGTAGGAACGATGCCTAATATTAAGATAAACAAGTTGTGCTTGCTTTCTTTTTTATAAAAGATTATTTCTTTGAGCCATCAAACAGTGCTGTTTGTAAGTTACCAAAGGGTCGGATACTGTCTGATGTTAAGATACGGAGTATTTTAGAACGGGGACCATTTCATATATATATACTGATATTTAAGATAATTAGCTATTGGGATTCACGTCAGGCAAAAAGGAATAAATCAGTCCATATGATGCTATAGATAAGGGAACAAAATTTATGTTTCAAATTTTAATCTGTTAAGACTTATAAGATGCAGAGAGGCTCTCAGTCTAAAATGATTAATTTGCTACTAATATTTTAAATCACAAAAAGCTCCCACTCAAATGCTGTTGCATTAAAATCTGGGCAGACGGTATTTTGGTCACAAAGGTTTTGTGTGCGTTTGTATGTTGACACGCAAATGTACTATGTCTAGAAGATGTTGCTATGTCTAATGACACAAAAGAGAGTAAATTGTAGTGCCTGATTATCAACAGATAACAAGACATACTGTATATAAATAAATGCTCAGCATCAAAACCCATTATTGGATTAGCTATATAATCATGTTTCAGGCTGTAAGTCTGTGCTGACAAATGAACACTTTTCATTTGGCTCAAGGTCCTCATCAGCAATGGAACTAATTTTACATTCTCACCCATTAAGTGAATAAGATGTGGAAAAAGCTGTCTGCTTTTTGAAGTGTAAATTTGCTGCTACAGGCTGTGCAGACCAAAGCTCTTTTGAAGCAGTGAAATGAGATCATCTCTAGGGACATGTGAACCTGACAAAGTTTAGGTCATTTCTGTGGAAGGTATGGTGAGGGGGGAGAACCATTTGGATATGGTTTCAGTAGTGACTTATATGGGGCAATTTGGAAGATGCTGAACTTTACAAGGTTTTTTGTTCAAATTTGTGAGAGAACTTGAACTGGAAGCACAGATGCAAGCTTTCAGCCCTCAGAGAGAAACCTCCATAAACATCCGAACTGGGTACATGGCCAGCACAGTTTGGGAGCACTCAGAAGGCTGCGTGCTGAGCCTCTGCTGCTCAGCAGGATGCAACCAAGCAGTTGTTAGGGTCTGGATGCTCTCCTTGCTTTCTCCACTGTACATACACCCAATGGAGATCCAAAAACTATCTTGGGCGTTTTTCTGGAATGGCTGAAGCTGGAGGAACTAGGCCATCACATCTCCCTTTCCACCCCTGGGAAGTCCCTCAGGAAAGAGGAAAATTGCAGCTCTGTTCCTCATCCGGACACCCTGGCCCCCTAAATCATAGCCTGGCACCTGTGTTAGCTCACCCTCTGGAAGCTCCTGGCTGTATGGGAGGACGTCCTGTGTGGCCAGAAGGGGACAGGAGAGAGGGGCTCAGCAAGGGCCCTCCATCAGCTGATGCCTGGGGCAGGGTTACAGCAGGCCTTAGGTGGAACGCAGCATCGTCATCAACCACAGCTCAAGCAAAGATGATGAAGACACTGCTGACACCAACTTAGAAGAAAAGAATCTCGTGAAAACCACTTTATTTTTAAGATATCCAGACACACAAAGCAGTGTTTAGCCACTGTTTAGGATCATGAAAAAAATATCCCCAGGCAGTGTTGAGCGTCTAACCACAGCGCTTTTCATTTGCAAACCAACTAAAAATTAAGATAGGCTTTGATTGTTCATTTGTTAATTTGATTTCACCCCCTTCTCTTTCTTTGCTCACTGGAACCTTCAGTCTTGTTCGAAAAAAAATTTGAAGTTCTTTCATCCACCACTTTCTGCTGTTTTATGGCCTACCAGTAGTCCATGGACTGCAAACTGAGAGATGCTGGCAGAACATTGGGTAGTGCTGTGTGCATGTAATGAAGCTAAAGAAAGTTACGGGAAACACAGCCTGGCATATTTGCGTGAAAATATCCATCCCTGGTATGCCCTGTGTAAATGGGACTAGTTAAATCTTAGTTCAAGCACCCTGAGCATATGGTTTTGAAATTGTTTCTCTAAGAGTAATGGCTGTCAAAGAGTAAAGATGTTTGTCAGGCACTTCTGTAAGGAACAACAGGTTTTTAAAAAGACCCCTGGGAAAACAACTGAACTGCTTTCTGCCATGGCATTTTTAACTAGAGGTATTAATGCATCATGTAGGAACACCTGACCAGCCGAACTGAGCAGAAACCTAGGTGAGAAACCTCACCAGACTCCTCATCTGAAAGAAACAAATGGAAATAACGTGACCCAAAATAAAGTGAGATGAAAGAGAGATTCTGCGCTCTCTTCCTGAGCTCACCATTCTGAATTTGCTGCTGATGTCCTGATGGAGCCAGTGCCTTGTGCCGAGTAGCAGGAGTAGTTCTCCACTTGCCTGAGCACTTCAGCTGTTGAAATAGCCCTCCTGCAGTCAGTGGTGATTATTCAGGACCTCTCCTTCGGTTTCCACATCAAAATAAAGCTGTTAGTAATATTTCTATACTTCTCTGGCATATTATGAAAGTTAATTAGTTAATGTCTGCAAAAGACTTTGAAAGTATAAAATGGTGTGGAAGTTCCGAGCGTGATGCTGTGAGGGTCTCCCTTTCCCCAGCTGAAGGCAGAATGAGTTAAAGTTAGCCAAGGGGGGTAAGAGAAACAAGAGAGCCTTCGTGAGTGTATCAGGGGAAAAGGAAATACTGGAGAGAAAATAGACCCATTAGCAAATGATGAAGGAGATGAAGTTAATTATGATTTTAAAATGGATGAGCAACAGAACCACTTTTTTTTTTTTCTTTAAAGAAAAAATCAGTCTTTAACAACAGAAAAGTAAGGACTGACAATTAGGCAGAAGCAAAGACCTTGTGAAAACAGGTGTTTGATTAAAAAGTGAGGGGGAGAAAACCTGTAAAATGGGAATATATGTAAATGAGCGAGTCTAGATGAAACTCATCTTAAGGTCTTAAGAGCAATGTGAAACTAATGCATTTTTTAAGTATTTACAAGTAGTGTGGAAAAAATGTGGCAGATGGGAAGAGTCATATCAGAAAAGAAAAAGCAACGAGCACCAAAAAAGAGCTAATTTGTTTGGAAAAATGGTACCAGTGGTTACTGACCAGTAAGTATTCCTCTGTCCTGTAAGTGAGAAACAAAACGAGTAAGCAAAGGGACACCACATCTGTCAGGTTATAAAGCCACACAACAAAACAGAGGTTTCATGACTGAGTTACAAAGTGCAGCAACGAGGAGCCCAGTGTATATGTTGGGTCAGATCCTGAGCTGCTGCTCTGCCCCTTTACACCCACAGATCTATTCGTAACATCTGTACTTGAGTAAGTCATTTGACAAAAATACCTTGCAGACACATACCTGAGAAAAGAAATCTAAATTGGCTTTGATAGGAAAGGTGTCGTTTGGGCTGGGAATGGCAGTATGAGGCCAAACAAAAGTGATCTGAAGATTAAAAAAAAAAAATAGAGTCTCGTTGTAAATATGTTATGATTATTTCAGCACAAAGAATGATTAAGACATAATTATAGAAAGAATACCAAGTTACTGTGTGAGCAGCAGAACTAGGGCACCGTGGCTCCCGGTGTGTTCAGATGCTGTGCTTGGATTCACCGGTGTTGTAACAGGTTTTCTCCATGACACCTCCTCCACAGTCCAGGCAGGCTGGGGCCTTGCTGGGCCATGGCTGGTGGTGGGGACAACCCACCTCTACCCACCTCTATGTCAGCTCTGTGTCACCTCCGATGGGCAGTGGTGTTTGAGAGCTACACGGCTTTCAGATGCAATCAAGGTCAAAATGGCCAATTTTCCCAAACTCAGAGAGTAATCACATTTCCCATGTCTGTTTATTGGGAACTCAAATTTAAATATCTTCAGAAAGGATAAATTCTGAGTGAAAACTCAAACAGAGCTAGAGTTACAGGTGAGCAAAATGCACTGTATTTTGAGACTCTGTCCCTCTCCTTTATATCATGTGCAAAACACTGTGTCTTAACAGGTGGACTGCATACAGGTAGCAGCTTTATTTTTCAGATGCCTCCTTCTTAGATACTATTTTAGAAGTTTCCCCCCACTAAAAGCACAAAGTATTTTTCCAGTGAGCTACCTGCTCCATTTCAGTGTAAAGGGTTAAGGAAATAGGGAATTTCTAGACTGATTATTTTAGGCTGTTATTTTTTAAAACCACTGTTCATCTCTGACTGTTGAATATGCACACGCATATCAGTAAACACTGCTTCTTGCACAGAATGAGGCATATAAAATTTCAGAGAGGTTAAATATGCCTGTTGTAGAGAGGGGACCAAAACTAACTTATAATTTATTATATTCAACCTCCAGGATAATGGCAGCCCTGCAGGTCCTGCAGAATAACAGGGCAATGTCTCCATTGCTGTAGTGGGAACTGAACTGGTGACAAGAACACTATTTCTTGTCTGTAAGCTGAAAGTATCACTGAGTTAAATGGAGCATCCGGTAGCCTCTTCTATGAGGACAGAAGAGTGCAACTTGATTTAAAAACACTGCCATAATATCATAGTGCTACCTTTTTGGGTCTGTTTACTATTCTTCTCTGTTCATTAATACCAAATTTTTTGAGAGGCTTCTAACACTATTCGGTTTCACAGGAACAAAATAAAAAGGTGTCGTATGTGGTTTCATGGCAGCAGGGAGGTGACAGCACACATGGGCTGAGAAGCAGAAATCCCCTTCAACAGCAGAGACTATGTAAGTAACACCTCAAACATGGTTTTGAGAAGAGTGACTTAGCAGTTTTCCTAGCTATAAAGCTGGCTCACAGTTGCATGGAAATCTATGTAGAAATATGTTGCCCTGCTTACCATCAGGATTACGGAGCCTAGAATGGAAAATGTGGAAGGAATGGTGTGAAAATGCAGTGAGCGTATGTTCTGTAAGAGTGGTGAGGCTCAGAGAGCCCAGTTCACAACTACAGCCCTTCCATCTCTCCGGCACAAAGTTACCTTTGGAGTGGCAGCTTTGTGGGGAGGATCAGTGCACCCACAGAGCCCTCCACCTCCTCTCCCTTTGCATCTCATTCCTAGGGAGCACTGTGCCCCTCTGCCTGCCTCTGGCTGGTTCTGAGCACAAGAGTGCAGCTTTGTGCGCACCAGTTCCTTCTGCGTTCGTTAGGATTCTGGTTCCCACCTTTCCCCTGTTTTTCTTTCATGACTTGCTTATTGCTTAATGCTCCAATGTAGTATATTGTACATTTGCTGGGAGCCTAAAAAAGCAACACAGATTTTATCGTTTGGATTGTAGATATCTAATGCCCATTATGGGCTGACTAAATTTAGTAGAATGGCAATCCACCAGACTACTAAATTTAGTTAAGGCCGTCCAGTCAGATCATTTTACTTAGCTTAATATTGGACCTCATAAGATAGGGCCTATCAAACAGTATGTCTCCAGCTTCCCTAGCTGCAGATAATATTATTGTTATAGCTTTCCAAAGCATTCAAGCTGGCATTTTTAAAACCTTGACTTCTTTAATTTGTATATTATGTTACAAGTTTGTAAAGTTAGTCAGAATTCATTTGGTCCTCATTGAAAAGATCACTCCTCAAAAGAAAAAAAAATAGATTGTGTTGATTTTGTTTTAAGCAAAACCTCTGACTTTCCACGTTGCAATTTAATTTCAATCAGAATAGAATGAATTTTATCATCGAAGGTGGAGTCCAATTTGGAGTGAAATTTTGCACAGTATTTTTCATTGTCTTCATGCATTTCTAGTTACCATCAAATCTCAATTCTGTTCCAGAGAGAAAAAAAGCTTTATGAGAATCCAGACAATCTGGAATATGACATCTCATTGCAATAAACACAAAATTATCTTGTGCAGAGTAAAAGGGAATGAGATCTTGGTAAGGATCCCATGCACAGCAGCTGGAGTTATGGCTGTGGGATCTCATCTGACTAAAAGAATAGCGTGTACACAGTAATCAGCTCTGTTATAATTCTGCCGTGGTGTATGGAAAGGAAATTGCAGTAGCATTATTCTAGGAGTAGTCTACAGACTTTGTCTTTTTTGGTACGTCTTGAAAGGGAGCCAGTGTCTCCCCAGCTTGAGTCAACCATTCCCTATCTAAGTAAAGTGAACTGAGATCATCTAGATGCTGGTCTTCATTTCTAATGAGCCTTCCCAGTAAAACAGGAAATGATAATCTTGGAAGGGGGAAAAAAAAAATGGTCAAAAATCAGCCAGAGAACATTTAAAGGTTTGTTCTGTACTAGCAGAGCTAAGAAAAAGGCCTGAGAAAAGTGTGTCCTGGGATCACTCACAGTTAAAGCACTGATTAATTAAGCAGAGGGTCATTCTTCAGAAAGACTGGAGGGCAGTTTGGGCCCTGGGGCTGTAATTTGGACACTTCTGGAGTTCTAGATACACTGAGCTATTCTGCGCTGGGCCTGTGAATATGTGCATTCTTTTGGCTGAACAATGGCATCTTTATTCAAATGTGAGCCACTAAGTAAGTGGCTGTCTCCTAATATGGGTGGTATTTCTTCCTGCTCTGCCTCAATCTCCGCTGCTTTCCCGTTGCCTTATCAGTGCTTTGTAGCACAACTGACAAAACGGAATCTATTCACAATGCTAAAAACCTCCCCTTTCAGAGACACAGAAAAAAAGCCCCAAATGCTTACATATCCTCCAATTCTGTGGCAGGGTGTTTACTTCTTTAAATTTGGTTCTGCTTATCTGACACTGTTTTGGAAATTAATAAAGTGGTGCCTGGCTTTTATTGTTTTGACTATGGGAAGGAAATTAACCCACAACTGTTACAAGTGTTTGATCCAAACAAGCGGAGATAAATCCACAGTTTTGAGAAGCCTCATTCTCTGTCAGGCATCCTATTGCACCTTACTTGTCTGAATTATTCCTCCCACTTTTAGCAGCAACACTGTCCAGGTAGATGGTGCTCCTTCATCTTGCTTTGTGCAGGTATTTATTCAGGGTAGCTTTATTTGTTGTACCTTAACCACTGTCTCTTCTTATTCACTGGCCTTAGCTCTGCCAGCAGGTAGAGAAGAGGTTGTTTGTCTGAAGAAAGAAGGGTGTGGTGGAAATACTTCATGCCAGTCAAGTCAACCAAAATACTACCTGAGTTACAAAGCATGCTGGAAAACAAAATTAAACAGAAGATCTGGGCCCCACCTGTGCTCTCCCAGGAGAGACTGAGAGAAAAGGAGTTCTGGGAGCTGGGAACACACAGCTCCCTGCAGGTAGGTCTGTATCTGTCTAACCATGAGCTGACACTGTTCGGAGCCCTGAGCTGCTGTTTGCATGACTATGATATAACATACCAAACAGACCATCCTCAGGGTAGGGATCTCCATGAGGGCCCAGCACTGAGTGGCAGCCACTCCCCACAAAAGCCTCGCTCCTCTCCAAGCTCTGGAGCGTGGCAACAGCACCAGGCAGTACTGTGATGCTCACTGCTGTGAGTTTTCACCAACCTCCTGACTGAACCTCAGTGGAAACATTTGGCAGCCTCAGGGATGGGGACAAAATTGGAAGACAAATGACTGGGGATGTCCTCAGCTGCTGGCTGCTAGGCCTCTCCGACCTCCGGGGCAGTGTTTGAGAGGACTCTGCTGGTCTGTGCCTACTGGAGCTGGAAGCAATGGAAGGGCCGTGATGGAGCCCTGAGAGTAGAAGTTTTGCATTAGCAATGAGCTAGGGTAATTTGTCCATGTTTAAGTAATACTGAGCTCTGTGGAAATTGAGATTCAGACCTGAATGAGATGGATTGGCAAAAGTCTGTTGTTACTGTCGCATGTCTGACCTCTTGAAAATAACATTAATTCAGAAGTTAAATTTGTTCAGCTGACAGTGATGGAGTGTTTGGGTTAAGGAGGAGATTTTTCAAAGGCACAAAATCAACTTAGCTGTGTGTTAGGGCTACACACTGCCATCCTGCAGGAGACCCAGTGCAGCAGGTGTGGGCTGCCAGCTGCCAGAGGCACACATTGCATCAAGGGGTGTTGTGAGTCCCTCCTAAAAGAACTGCCATTCCAAAGGTGGTTCTGAAGATGCACGATCTTTCTAGACACTTAAAATACAATTACGTAGGAAATTACGTCTCCTGGTTTAGTATCCTGGCAGCTGCAGACACGGATCTTGTAGCAGGCTTGGGTGGGATAAGGCATCATTGCCATAATTTGGGAGGTATCCCTTTCTTTTCTAAACTACACTGGCAGCTCATGATCCCATCATGTCAGCATGACATTCACTCTATATTACACAGACCATATAAAAGTCTGTGTTTACATTGTGTCTCCTTTGCCCTTTTCAATTTTGCTTTATTTTTTTAGTTCTGTAATTTAAGCAGTACATATTTGGGGATGTTTTTTTCCATGCTTGTCTAGCTTTATGGCTCGTTCTGGCTGAGGCATCCTTACATGATTTGATTTTACAAGAAATATAGGCTAGCATATATGTATGTAATTGTTCCACAGTGAACCAATCTGTCTGGAGCACTGAGGGAAGATACATATTAATACTTTTTTCATGCTATTTACAAATAAAATTGCTAGAACTACAAATGATGCAAAGTATTAGGAACAGCAACAATAAGGCTTGTGCTAGTTAGCAGGAAGCATAAAAGTAAGCCAGAGAAAAACTCATCAGAGTAATATTTTCATCAGAAACAGAATCTATTGTAACCAGGGGAGAGAAGCATGAGTAGGCAAAACCGACTGTGCTTAGAGCCAGTATGCAGCAGCAGCTACAAATCACACACTGCTGAGTGAAATCTGAAAACCCAGAGTCTGATTTTTCTACCACGAGACTCTTGCTGTTGTGCCTGGGTGTGGGGCAGAAGGCCGGCAGTGGTGTCTGCCAGGGGCTGCTGAAATGCACTGCATCGAAAGCACAGAGCAGCCCATAGGAGAGGTTAAGTTGTGTCCAGCTGCGGGTGACCTGCCGCTTGGTCCGTATGCTGGTGGCAAGTGGTCCCCTGATACCAAAGTGTTGAAGGAAGCAGCACAAAGCCACTTAGATGGAGGGCAGGGACCCTTCGTGGACAAAGAAATCTGAGAGGGCTTTGGTGTTCTGAAGCGGACCAGTGGAGAAAACAGCTGAGAGTTGAAGCTGATGCAGAGCAGCAAACTCTGCTTAATAGAGGGTGCATTGCAGTGGTATCAGCAGTGTGGTGTCAGGGCTGCAAGTGCTGCATACTAGGGCTTATTTAAAGCAGCTATTGTAAAAGTCTTCGAGCCAGTTAATTACCAGTTTTTGTTATGTCAGGAACTCCTTCAGTTAAAGCAGAAAGAAACTGTTCATGAATATGTTCCAGTTCTGTAGCTTAATGGGACAAGTTAAAAAAAAAAGGGGGGGGGGAGGGGAGAGAGAAAGAAACTGATAAAATGATTTAGTTCATGGAAGGACTGAAAACCTTCACCAAAAAAAGCTGAAATTACATATTGTGTCCCATCTACTCTTGCATAAGCCATTGAAATGGTAGGAGACTTAATTGGACTAATCTTCCATTGCAGTTATGCATGAGCCTTAGGGAGCACATGGGGTGCATATGGGCCAAAGCACCAGCCTATGAAAGCAAGATAAGTTATCCAACATTTTTAAAAATAGTAGGTGTCCAGGTAAGAACAGTCAAGAGGCTTGACTTGCATTTGAAAGGCACTAAGGGCAAGTGAGAAATTTAATTTGATTTATTCGCCCAGTGGACTTGAAGAGGTTTGAATAAAGGGTAGAAGTGACTTCAGGCAAGAGAAAACTTCCAATGCAAAACAAAAATCTATAGAGGACATTAATGTAGACTCATTCCCTTTTTGCTTACATTGGTTTTGTTCCTCTGCACCTCCTTGTTTGCTGTGAGGTTACTGATAGACCACACTACTGCAAGTGGATTCAGGCCTCAAAATTCTGTCTGGTCAGAACAAAAATGATATTGCACGCTGCATATTGATTCGAACCGCAGATATCGGAGCAAATGGGAGTTTAGAGCCTGTCTCATGCTATCAGCATTCTTCAGACATTTACTTTGCTGCCTTCCACTGTTCAAAACACCCTGAAATCACCAACACATTTACTGAATTGAGGTTTAAAAGCAGCTCAGGAACAGAAACGAATCACAGTTCTTAGCACTGCTGAAGGTTGGAAGAATTCTATTACCAAGGGTGTGCTTTCTGCATGCATTTGAGGCCTCTGAAATGACCCATCATGTATAAAAGCGTCCTAGTTTTTCTCACAAAGACAGTTTGTTAAGAATTAAACCTAACTCTTGGGAGAAAAAATGAGTTCAGCATACCAGAATACCCATCTTCCTAATTCTTACCATGCTGCAAACTGAAATCCCAGACCTGCCTGTATGTTATGAAACTTTCTCCTCCTTGAAGAAAGCTTTTATTATGTTGTGCCAATAAGCACAATAATACCTCTGCATATTGAGACAATGCAGAGGATACCAAACCCTACCTGTTAGATCTTTTCCTCTGTTTTGCTGACATCTTCTTCGTTCTGGTAAACATCTTGGTGCTTGGTTTTACAGAAGTCCCCTAAGTCCTACCCCAGTCATAGACTCATAGAATGGCTTGGGTTGGAAGGAAGCTCACCCAGTTCAAACCCTCTGCCTTGGTCAAGGTTGCCACCCACTAGATCAGGCTGCCCAGGGCCCCTTCCAGCCTTGAGCATCTCCCAGGACGAGGCATCCACAGCTTCTCTGAGCTGCCTCTGCCTGTGCCTCACCACCCTCTGAGTAAAGAATTTCCTCCTAACATCTAAAGTAAATCTCCTCTCTTTTTGTTTAGAACCATCCCCTCTTTTCCTATCACTATGGACAGTGTAAAAAGTTGGTCTCCATCCTGTTTATAAGCTCCCTTTCAATACTGGAAGGCTGCAGCGTCTCCCTGGAGCCTTCTCTTTTCCAGGCTGAACAAGCCCAGCTCCCTCAAACTGTCTTCATGAGGGAGGTTCTCCAGCCCCCTGATTATCTTAGTGTCCCTCTTCTGGATCCACTCCAACAGATCCATATGCCTCCTGTGCTGGGGGCCCCAGCCTGGACATAGTATGTCAGATGGGGCCTTACAAGGGCAGAGTAGAGGGGGACAATTACCTCCCACTCCCTGCTGACCACCCCTCTGTTGATGCAGCCCAGGCTACTGTTGGCTTTTTGGGCCACGGGAGCACACTGCTGGCTCATGTTGAGCTTTTTGGCCATCAGAACCCCCAAGTCCTTCTCCGCAGGGCTGCTCTCAAATGAATTCTTCTCCCAGTCTGTACACATATCTGGGATTGCCCTGACCCAGGTTTAGCACTTTGTGCTAAGCCATACTGAACCTCATTAGGTTCACAAACATGGCACAGATGATAACTGTGTGTGGTGTAGGGACAACCACACTGCAGAGGTCACTGACATTTCACTTGTGTCATTTCTGTCCCCTCTTTCCAGGGCTAGTTCCCTACCAGCAGCCTGAGGGCTCTGCTCTGTCTGCCAGAGGCGGTCTGCCACGTGCCAAGCAACCAGAGTTCAAGTTGTGAGGCTTTTGCTGTGTTGTTCTTTAAAGTGCTGGCTTGGCCTTTCTAATACATTTTCAGTGGTTGGGATTAGCAAAGCTTGTAAGAACATAACAGACCTGTCAGGTCTACAAGTCCACTCGCCACCTCCACCCACTTACATATATTTTTAAATAGCTAATTAGGAGATAATGCCAGTGGAACCAAATACTGTTACAAGATAATGATCTCACACTGCTACAAAAATGTTAAGTGGGAATGTTTATTTTCAAAGGGAAGAAACACTGATCATGTGCCTAATCCTATAATTCTTAAGCAAGTAAAATTCCTGTAGATTTCAGCAAAGCCTGAGGTGACAACATCCTATTACTGTGGGATACCAAACGGCTGTAAGTGATGCAGTCATTTTCTCTAAATGATACTGGTGCAGTACTGGAACAGATGTTTCCCTTACCTTTATTAGCCTGTTGTATCTTCTAACTTGGAGGACAAATTCTGCATGTGCTTCATTGCGCCGGCTTAGATGATTTTTAGATTTGCTTTAGGAAGCACTGAGCTGTGGTTTGGATGAAGTTATGCTTATTTTTAACTTACTGACAGCTCATAATGGCGATGCGCAAGCCTGTGTTTCCTCTGCAGCCTCCCTTTGGTACACTAAGGATTACCTGGGTTTAAATCAGAGGGCTTTTCCTCCATCCTCCAGGGAGTTCCAACACAAGGGCTGTCTTAAACTCACTTTTCAGGAATAAACCACCCCATCATTCTGGAGGGATGAAGGAGTACATGTGAACAAAAGGCACAAGTCCATCAGCTGCTCTGGCATAACCATCCCATGCCACTCCTTCCAAGTAAGAGATGAGCTACAATTTGGGGCAGCCTCACCCCACTGTCAGGCTCATCCTGATGTCTGTGTTCCCATCACGGTGTTGGTGGGGGCTGCTCTGTGCAAATCCAGCTCTGAGTCTCCTCTGGCTCTGCAAGGAGGCAGTGCTTATGGCATGGATACATCTGCCTTCACTGCTTTTTTCCTCTGACCTCCCTTTAGATGCAGCATTGTCCTACAGACAGGTGAATACTGCAGTGGGAACTTGAGGCAGATGCAGAGCTGCTTTCAGAGAAAAACCTGTCAAAGAAAGCATGAAGGTTTATCCTGGACCGAATCTACTTGCACAAGTTGTTAGTTGCACTATGGAAGGTGGCCAGTGGTTTTTAGAAATTACTGCTGCTTTCACGATTAATGAAGATTCATCATTCCATTAGATCATCGCTAACCTGCTGTAATTGTTCTGATTTTTATTTTTTACCTTGTTCTCCAGTTCATGTCTAAATACAAGAAGATGTTTATATTGCATACATTCAGCTTTAATTGGCCCTTAAAAGAAGGTGTTGATTAGAATCTTCTCAACATCAACAGCTCGCTCGCACAACATTCTCTAATTACTGTTTATTAATTTAGTTCAAGTGGCATAGTTGAAAGCCCTGCTCAGATGGGAGAAGTAAATTGTCACTGGTATTGAATATGTAAATTATGTGCCGGGTAAGTTTCCATGAAGAATGTTTAAAGTTAAATGCTACGCACATAAAGCGTTCTAGTTTCATCTAACCCAATATGACAGCTTTGCAAGAATTGTCATGAAAATTTACCAGCCCTGGCAAAAAACTGCTTGCCTATCTTTTACTTTTTTCTATTAACATAATCATGATGATAGTAGCAATTTATTTGCTAGTCAAAAAATAAATAAAAATCATTCACACCAGCTGGATGGAGGTTTGCAAGGCTGCCAGTTGAATGTGAACTATGCGTTGCAGTAGTATAGACATTCAGCAGCCTGGGTTTGTTGCCCTAGTGCAGTGACCCTTCCTTCTCTTTAATTAGCTTATAAAGTCAGAATTTCTTAAACAAAGTACTCATTAAACATTGCCTTGTTATATTACTTTAAAATGCAATTAAAAGTTTTAAGATTGCCGCAGAGTTTGCGTACCGTTGTCAGTGCCCATGTCACTCGCTATCAATTTCCACCCACTCAACATAGACTGGAGGCTTCCTGTTAAATATAGATGGTACTCCATAGCCTTTGTGTATAGAGTAGGCATAAATCCATGTACTGATGAGGATGATGTGACTGCATCGTATACCTGAAGGAAGAAGAGGGAAATGGAGGGGAGGATATTCTCAAGGAAGGAGAACCTGGGAGTTTTCGTTGTCCTTTCACCTCTGCACTTGTCTCTGTGTGTCTTTTTGCATGGGAGTAGCTGTGTGTTCCTGAGAAGTGTGCTGCTTCTAATCTTCCCAAACAAAGTTGCATGGAAATACTTTGCAGTTATTGTATTATGCAACCAAAGCAATGAGATGAGACAGCGCTCTAAAAGGGAAAGAAAAATATCTAGTGCCTGAATTGTGCGTGGGCCTTCACCCAGTCCTCACACTCTTGCTGGCTGCTGTTATCATGAGCAGCACTAATCAATTCCAGGAAATCTCCACACCAAGCATTATGTCACACATGGTTACATCATTCCCTCTAACCTCTAGGGCTTCCTGTTGACATCTTTGGAGCTCTCCTACTACCAACTGGTATTAAAAGAAGTGCCAAACAGTATTTTTAGCCATTTGTGTCTGCCAGAAGGAATCCAAATGTCTCCATCTTGCGTCTTTCACCTGCTGGATCTCATCTTTACTCCCAAAAACAAAGCAATGCTCTGTGGGTTTCCCAGGTGTTTATATAAAGGATGTCAGGAACATGTGAGAGGGCTTTTGAGACAGAAGGTGCTAATGCCACTGCAGAATTGTAATGCCTACCAGATTGCTAATCCAGCCTGTCAGTTGTGTAACTTCTGTTGTAACTTCCACTCCAGGAGGTTATCCCTTTTTTTTCTGTATTATTTCCTAGGAGATGCTTCTTACCAATGTGGGCTATCAGGGTTGACTTCCAGCTGCTGTTCTGTGGGGCATTTCCCCCTTTCTCCCTGCAGGGCCAACCCACAGGTGTGCAGGGGACAGCGATATGCTACCGCTTCTCCTGCCAAAGCCACTTTCCCAGCAGTTCAGTTGAAAGAGGCAAGGCTCAAACCCTGTGCTGCATGATTATTCCTTCTTGAAACCACTGCAATGTCTCTTGGTCTGAGTCTTGTTTATTATTATTATTTTCTGGTTTATATCTTCCTTTCATTCGAACAGTTTGATTTTTTGTGGCTGTTTCTGTGTTTGTTCAATGCTGCAGTAGATAACAATAACATGATTAAATTCCAGCTCTGACTGTTGCAACATAAGCGCTCTGCCTTCATTATCCTTGGTGCCTAAAACTATTTGATCTCTAATAAGTTTGCCTGCAAGTGTGCCTCATTTGCATGATGAGGCTAACTGGTGCAGCCTGGTTGCATATTGGTCTCTGATTTCAGTTTCTCTTCAATCAGATGCATCAAACAGAAGGAACTATTAGAATTGCCAGCAACTGTATTTTTTTTCTGTGAATCATGTCAGAATACTAGGACTCTCAGGCAGCCTTAGTAGGCTGGACAAATCCACCAATAAAAGGCACGGGAGAAATTCTCATGTCAAGCCATATACAAAGCAGGGCTGTGCTGAGGATTGCTGGTCTGCTCTGATGGCTTAACAAGCTGTTAAGACCAAATCCAACAGCTAGGCATCCTCCTTTGGTAAGCAACGTTTCCCATAGCCACTGGCCTGAGCGAGGGATGGAGTTGTGTCACCCAGCAGAGACCTGTCCCTAAGCCCAGCACAGCCAGGTCTGCTTTCTCTGAGGGTCAGACTCTGTCCCAGCTTGTGGCCACCCTGCATGGGGACTTAGGCCCAGCTGACACTCATTTGGCTGGAGGGCCTCCGTGGGCTTCACTGCTTGAAGTTTGCAGGGAGAGAAAACATTTTTTCTAACCTCAAGCATTTGGGAACACGAACCTTCCTCTGTGTCTACAATTGAAGCAGAAAACTTAAGAGCTAAATGCAAACAGAGAAGAAGCTCAAGTCATGAGATTCATGGCAATAGTGCTGAAAATGTTTCACGTTGCCCATCTCCTTTCTGGATCATGCTTAGGTGGGTTCTACATTGTTTTCAGTATTATCTTAAGAAATGTGATTTGACCCCTTGCAACATCCCTTGCTTCTCTGATTACAGAATTCTGCTTCTTAAATGTTGTAATGTATACCAAAACCTCTATTTTCGTTTAAGACCATTTTTAATTGAACTGAATGATCTTTGTGAAGAAAGAAATGTTTCTTATTGACCCAAATGGGTTCTAGATTGAGTCCTCATTTCACACATAGAAATGACTGCTTTCTTTTGTTCTTGGGATAGGGCAGATACCAAGAAACCAAGCGGTGCAGAGGCAAACAAAAGAACCCTGAGGATCCCATCAGCAGTGATTGCTTTGCACACGAACAGTATTTCTTCCCTAGCATATACTTCCAAGAATTTTTTAAAATGTCGTTCATATATCATCTGCCCTAGCAGACAATAGTTGTTCCAGAGAAGCTGTTGCTCTCTATTAGGTCAATGATCAGTGAACTAAACATTTTCTACTTAGGCCTTCATATGATAAAAGCCTAAGAGCTTTGAAGGAGCCATTACAGACTATTGCCTAGAAGAAATATCCATTTGAAAATTCTGCAATTATGTACTTCTATAATAGCGTGTAAAAGGAGCTCTGGACCCATTATGGGTTATTGAGTAAATAATGTATTTTTAAAAGTGTCTAAGTAATTTATATGATAGCCTGTATTGGCAGCAAAGAGTGATTGTAGAATAAACATTGTGTCTTCCTTTTTAAAAAAATCTCATTTAAATCCCTACATAGCAATTAAAAAAAGAAATCCCTGATGCAGTTTCAGTTTTTCTGTAGTAGTCAATAGCTAATGTCTCTGACTTTACTCCACCATTTTGCACTGAGCCAGTTTCCTCTGCTCTGACATTTTTTGTGTGTTGATTGGGTAAAAAAGGAGGCTTCATTATCAAATATAATAGAGGTGTCCAGAGGCCTCCGAGAGGTCAGACTCACAGTCATCAGACATCCCCATAATCAGGAACAGCCACGCATCAGAAGGGCCAAGGGTCCAGAGAGAGAGGCCATGAAGCTGTCAGTCCCTATTTCAGGGACAAATTGAGAGGAAATGTGTTGTCTGAGATCACACAGGAGACAAACCTCTACTCTCCTGAGCAAGTTTAGTATCTTGGCTTTATGTTCAGACCTTCTGTGGAAAGGCACCATGTGAGATCCCCGTTCCTGTGGATCCTCAGTGCTAATGCCTGAAACAGTCTTGCTCCTTTCTCAGATGTTCCACAATAGCTTTGCTTCAGACCACTGCGCTTTCAAGCACAGACCCTGGTCAACGCAGATGTGAAAATACTGCAGTTCAAAATACCTATATTGCAACAACAGTGCTAGAAAGCAAACTTCTGTTCCTATGTGCGGCGTAAGCTTCACTTAGTCCTTCCTTTTATTTATCACATTATTTCCTGCTGTGGCAGGGGGACTTTATCTTCACATCTCCAAATACCTGTTAGGCCAAGCAATTTGGAGCTGCCACATGGAGACTACGGTATTTATATATACTTTAAAATCATACAGTGATTGTTACCTGAGGGTACAAAGTAAAACAGTTCTCTGCTTATGGTGATGCTCCAGCCTCAACTCTTCTATGCAACTGTCCCTGGCATAAGTTAGAGATGAAGTCACTTAAATTGTTCTGTAGGTCCAGACCTGTGTTGTAAGTGGTCTTGTTCAGAAAATACCCTAACGGTCAGCAGGAAGCAGACGTGTTAACAGGAGTGCCAGGGCTTCTGCATTCCCTTTCTAGAGGCTATGTAATACCTATCCCTACTGTATTAATCCATGTGCATGTTCAGAACAGATCATGTGCTTCCCATAGCTCTGCTGTTCAATCACACCTCAAGAACATAGTCTTTAGATCTGAATTTGAGTCACTGTATACGAAGTGTTTTCAATACAATGAACAGAAGTGTGGCTTTTTGGCTGCCCTCTGAGGAGATTACAGGAGATAAGTATCTGTAGCAAGGCCACCAACAGATGAAATTCTCTTTTTTAATGTATTTGGAATGAAAAAAAAAAAAAAAAGAGGAAAGAAAGAATAAATGCAAGGATACCAAATTGCACATAGCTCAAAAGACAAAAGACAAATAAATGAAAGGGAGTGCCTTAATGAAGAGACAGTAAAGTGGCACTAAGAGAAAAGATGAAGTGAAAAAATGAATGGTGAAGGGGAAATAATAAAGCCAAAAATTAATTGAGAAGAAACAAGGTGAAAGGTATAAATACATTTAAGTTGTATTTGAGCAAGATGTCTCAGAAAGAAATCAGTCTCTCACTACTCAGCTGTATTTGTCACTTAGGAAGTGTTGGGCTAATTGACTAAAGAGGTGATGAAGTCTTCATCAATTGAGAATTTCAGTGACAAAGTACTCAAAAACATGGGTAATACTGTCAGTTATTGAACCTTTTATGATCCCTTCCGGATCCATTTTCTACAACCTCACCATCCTAAAGAGTGTATTAAACTAGGACTGAGAGTGGTACCTCAGTTGTGTGATTATGGGAGACTTTTGTTTCTGGCTCTATTACCTCCTGGCTGAAGTTCTGCAAGGTCTCACAGAGTAAATACAGCATATACTTTGAGATGAGGAAGATGAACATACAGGGTAAAACCAAGAAAAGGAACTGGTTGATCCAAAAACATTTTCTTCTGAGATATGGACCGAAGCCCACAACCCTTACACCTTTTGCTCATACTGACGATCCCTATTCTGCAACAAATGCATAGTTTGGCTTTGATACAAAATCAGAGTCCTTATAACATGAGATGAAAGATCCCGAGGCCCTTCTTGCAAGGACAGTTATGAACTCCTCTGTTGTGCTTCAAACCTAAATAATTCTACTCTTTTTTTTCAAAGAAAATTCCTCATAGCTTTAGCCAAAATCATTCTTCACTTCCTCTGCTGGCTTCTCTTGAATGGTGGGTGAAGAGAGGTCACAGGTATGAAGCTGCCTAGGATTCTTCCAGGCTGCTGATTATTGATATGCAAACCAACAGTCACCACTGCAGACTAAAACAAAATGTGAAACAGGCTTTTAAAAGAAAAGTCTGTCCAGGTATCATTTTAGGTTGTAAGAAAGGTTAATTCTCCAATTTGTTGATCAGGGCTTGCTAGGAGGACTGACCAGACCTCAGTGTGATCACATCAGTGGTCCTCACCTGAAAGTGAAACCTGAAGGCTTGGATTGCTCAATGCTGCCATAGGAAGGCACAGACTTTGAAAGCAGCAACTCCTTCCTCTTACAAATTTGCAGTGTATTCTCCCTTTTTCCACTCTGTACCACTGAGCATGATGATGGTAGCTGGAGGGAACTTTTGTTTGTTTCTCTGTTTTGTTTTGTTTTTCCCTGACTTTATTTTTGAGATGTTAGTTACATTATTTGAGGGTGTGTATGAGATTCTGGAAGCACAATTTACTTCTGCTGTGCTGTGAGATCCTTGGTATGGTATTGACTCATTCATTGGCACCTGAGAGAGGTTTGGGGAATTCAGCAAGCTTTCAACAATCCAGTTTGAGAGATTATACAGAATTATGGCTCAGTCAGGTTCGTCCTAATTTTATTAGATTTCCACCATTTCTAATTGCATAAACATATGCAGCCAAATATACAGATGGGGACTGGGAAGATGTACAAGGACACTCAGAGTCTGTAGTCAGCTAATTGGTGGACTAAGTAATAGGGCACTTGGAAAGATTGATTATTTTTTTCAGAGCATTTCAGGAGAAAATTCTGTCCCCATTAAAACTGTAGCAATCAAGAGAAGAAAGATTTTAGCAGTAGATTTTTTTGGAAATGGTGAAAGAGACAGGCATAAATATGCGACGCAGAAAAAATCCAAGATGAATGATGTTATTTTGGGCAAGATCTGCTATTTTAGCCATAGGAAGAAAGATAGAGTGTCTCGAAAACATAGAACAACTGGCTTGATCCATAGGGTAACATCAGAAATCTTTTGATCAGGGCTAAATACAACAGTTTCAAATATTGCCTGGGCAAATGAGAAGTCATTTTGTATGAATATTGTTACTGGTAGCAAATGCCAGATTGTATAAAGTTTTCAGAAATACTTTATATTTTCTTTTGGAAGATAAATGTTTAGCTAGGGCTAGGAAAGATCTTGGGCCATAACTCCCATTTCTGGTCAAATGATACCATCTGAGGTACTGGCATGGCTGTTCATATGAGTACCTTCACATAAAGTAACATTGCTGTCCATCCTTGTTCAGGAATAAGCCATGCTGTTGGCTTATTCCCTACCATCACAGCAGAAGGGGACGGGAGGGAAGTGTTTGCTCAGTTTTTTGTTATGAACCATCTTCATCCATGACACAGCAGCTGCACTATGGAATTCACCCTGGATGAATGGGAATGCCAATGTCTTCACCTCCTGAAGAGAGGACACAGCTCTCAGACTGAATTAGCCACAGCTGGATAGGTTGTTTTGAAATCTCCACAATTTTCAGACCTGGAAGATTTTTCCATCATGCTGGCCTGGGGTAGGCATTTGGTGGGTGAGTAAACTATAATTTGGTTTGTTTTGCCTTATGAAGTAAGTGTAGAAAATACACCAAAGTAGCTGGTCACATATTTGGACCTGGGCTTCTCACGAAAGTTCTGCAAAACCCTCTCAAATGTCTGAATATTTACTAAGTAGGTCACGAAATATTTTCCAACAACAAAAATACAAATACAAAAATACAATAGAGTAATCCTATTGGGATGTAGTTATGTGCTAATGACTTTATTTTCTTCTTCCTCCTGTTCAGGCAGTAACATGCAAAGTGACCACAGCACTGTTGTGAAATTGCTGATTAACCTTTTGACTCTGACAATTGGGACTTCTCTTAACACCAATTGGTAATGCAAAAGACCATTAGTAGTTAATATTGGGACACCCCACCTCCAGATGCCAAAAGGTTAATGAAAAAGCAAGTATCTTGCTTTTACTGGGAAACTTGGAAACCTTCCCACCAAACATTTCATTTTTTGTGATAAACAAGCCAGACCGCTTCAGCTGAGAAAGACGGGTGTTTTGCTAATGTGTACAGCTGTTAATTGAAAAAGATTCTGTTATGCCTGTTCTTCTGGACATAGATAAAAGAGAGATTTGTTGGTGAACTTTAGTTGGTCCTGAACACCCCTTTGTCAAAATACACTGCTCAATAATAACGCTTTGTTCTGTCTGTAACAGCCACGGAAGGATTTTGAGTGGAATACTCATTTTCTTTAAGTCATATCTGCCAGTGATCATTCTTGGCTTAAGATCAGCTGCCATTTATGTGTTTTATGAAAATATAACACCAGTTTTATGCTCAAAACTATTCTTTTTTAGGTAAAAGCTTCAGCACAAACTGGTTCCCCATATGTACCATAAATGCTATTTATCACAGGTTTTGGTCTTTAAAACAGAATGATAATGTTAAAACATTTTCATTACCCTTTCCTTACAGCTATCATTCACAAACCATCTTTTATAATTATGGTACTAGGACATTTACATAACTGGGAAAAAGGTCCTTAAACTACATTTCTATTATGTTTGGCACTTGTGTGAAAGGATATTATATTCATGTGCATTAGAGATTGCTTATAAAAGATCAAGACAATAATAGCAGATCAGACGATAAAGGTTCCCTTTTCTCCTCCCAGACAGGCTGTCTCTGACAGAAGAATACAGTTCATCAAAAGTGTCTGCAGGTTGTCAAACTCAGTGAGATTTGGGGACACTCGGAGGCTGTCATGGCCAACAAGAAGATTTTCTGTAGGGTTCTGCCATCATTCACCCTCAGGAAATAATCACTCACTACATTCTGCATGCTCTCATGATAGAGCTCTATTTGAGAGAAAAGAGCCATTTTATCAAAGGACAATATATCCCTTCTCTTGGTCCATGCAGCTTCCATTATCAGACCATAATAAATCATATTTATGTTCTCAGTTAATAAGACTGATTACAATGCAGGTTACAGGCATGGGAAAAGCAAAGCAGGTGAAAAGATGTTTTAATGAAAATATGATAAGCAAACAGCTTCTTGTGAACATTTCAGGCTGTTATTTGTAATGATCACAGGCAATTTTTGATACATCTTCTTTAGCAATGGTTTAAGCTGCATAAATTGGCTTGCCACTTTATACGTCGAAATAGGAAGAATCCCAGTGTCCTTCTTATGTTGTCTAGAATCATTATATACATTATAAGCATAAAATGAGTTTAATGTATGTGCTTTGAAAAGATGGGGAAAACAGAAAATCAGGGAGGACTGATTTTAATGCTGCTCAAAATGATTTTGAAATTTTCTGCACATCTTTGTTACTAACGGTGCATTTTCCATGAAATTTAGGGATGACATGTGGTGCTTTCATCTCCTTAAAATTAATATACTTCTCTTTCTGTTTTTCTCAGTTTCTTCAAAGTTCTTTTTAGAACACTGTGCAAAGAGACAGAGAGAAAATTCTCCACTCGATGTGTGAACATATCTGTTATTAATGCTGGGGGGGAGTTAAGTGTGTGCTTCTAGAGGAGAATATACCCCTGCGTTAAACACTGAAATCAACCCTATCAAAAAGGTGCAAGGATATTTAGCTGCAGCACACCTGATGCATTCAAGGGCCAAATTCCTTAGAATCTTTTAAAGTGATCAAGATCTCTTTTGTTAAGAGCGCTCCAATGATTTCAGAATATAACTGTACTTAAGTAGCCGAGGAAGTGTCTTGCTCTTGTCTCGTGAAAAGCTTTCTTTTATGTTTTATTGTTGTTTTCTTTTTTGCTGTAGTCATTTGGTTTATGTTTAGCATCATACTTTCAAGACAAAGTTAAAAATTTAAAGAATAATTTCTTCCTGCTAGCAGATAATGCTGACTAAGTATTTCAAAATCTACAGCACTTGCAGAATGCAAGCATTATGCTTAAAATGTATATAATGATTCCAGACAATATGAGAAGGACACTGGGATTCTTCCTACTTTGATATATAAAGTGGTGAGCAAACGCAGAAGTCTCCATGGTGTTGTGTGTCTGTAGGAGCTGTTCTGGTCACTGATACTTCTAAAGCTCCCTTAAACAAATGTTAAAGCTTTGTAATGGGCCTGGCAATGGAGAATGACCATGAAATTCCCTTAACCCTTTTAGGGCACTTCAGCAGGAGAAGTGATCACACAAGAAACAGTAAACTGCGCTTCAAAGGCAGCATCCTGATATGACAACAGATGTAGATAATGCACTTCATGATGAAACTGCTTGATACAGAGAAAAACACGTTGTAACTGCCTTCACCCTGAAAGGGGTTTAAAAATGCTGCCTGCCAACTCCACAAAAAACAGAGCTGCTATTTCAGTTAAAGGCCAGTGGATTGTATTTTTCGTGTCAGTTTTCACTAACCTCAAACATCACTGTTATGACAGACTGTCATCCAACCAAGCCAGCACTGTGGTGCCATTCAGGCAAGAAAGAAGAAAGCAAACACAAAGGAAACTTAGAAGTCCGAGCAGTAAGAGCGGGTGTCTGTGAGTGCACTTTTGTGCAGCGATACTGATTACTGAAAATGAAACACTTAAAAGAAAACAAACCCAAAAAAGTGATTTCTGAGCCATTGGTGTTTTCTTGCCTGGCAATTTCTCTTTGTTCTGTTTCATGACATCAGCCTCAGTGGTTGAAAGGGTGTTCTGGGCCAGATGTCAATCACTATGTCTGACATAAACAAAAATAGCTAAAAAGACATGCCAGCATCTTCCTTTTGTTTTCCCATTAGCTCCATTTTTCTTTTCAGAGGCTGACAAAAAATTACTGCCTCCGAGTGAATTCAGTAATGTCACTATATATCTAATATCTAGGAGACCTTTTGTTTTAGCTTTACTGGGCTTAACCACAAAAGACACTTGACATTGACAAAGAGTCTGTCAAATACACAATGATCAGTGCAGTGAAATCTCTCATGACAGAAGGGCACTATTCTGCACCCCCAGCCTGCAGCAGCCTATCTGAGTAAAATGTGCTGGAGCACATGCAGCAGCTGAACCATTGCAGAGCAGGCCATAAGCTGAGATGTGTCTTGTTTAAAGTGTCATAGTATATTAGTGTAATTAAAACCGCCAAAAGAATAGAAAAGATAGATGGAAATGTTACATTACTTGTTTCTAGAGATTAACCTCCAGCCAGAACTGAAATACAGGGACACATTTTGCATGTCTTAGAGCTCTGATATGGAAGAAAACAAGCCTGAGTGTATGTCTCTTGAAGTGTGAGACATGAAGTCATAGTTCCTGTATTTACACAATAAAGCAGAAACAGCGCTTCAGACAGGCACGCTGTTTTCTCTCTGATTACAGCTCCCGTTGTGGCTGTACTCTGCAAAGCAGCTGTATCATCTCTCAGCTACTTCCCTTTTACTCTCACTGCCTTCGTGCTTGGAAGGTCTTGAGGACCCTTGGGCCAACAGATGTGCTGGTGTCAATGCCTTCTGCTCCCTTGGCATCTGCCAGCATTGCGTGGGCCCAGCCTAGAGGCAGAGCACCCTGTCCCTGTGGTGTCTGCAGAAGACACAGCTCAGCTCCAGACTCAGCAACACCCAGCTAGGAAGATGTTTGAAGAATGGCTTCAGTCTGACCTTTATATACCAGGCTGCATGCTTGCTTCTCTGTTGACTCTATAGATAAAACTGCATGGCTTTCTGAAATTGACTCTGAAAATTATGTTCCCAGAACTGCATGTTTTCCTTCCCATGCCTCATTACCTGTGATAACTATTCAAGCCTAACTAGTTACGATCTCTGTTCTAACCATGAGGCAAGTTATATCTGGTGGTGAAAAACCCTTGGAGTTTTTATGGACCTGTTCAGCTGTGTTGGCTGAACGTTGGTTTATCCAGTATCTGGAGAGGACCTCATCTGGCTTCAGCAGTTCTGAAGCATACAAAAGCAGCGTGGTTTTCTTCTAATGTAAGCCTTACATTCAAGGAGAAGATGCATTAATCAGGTAGGTCTCATGTTCATTTCTTCCACTAGAAATGAACTTCAAGGCCTTGCTCCATTAGTTGATCACTTTGACGTCAAGAGATGTTAAATATAGGCCTTACATTTTAGGTTTCCTCATACTTCCTCTATTTCCCATCTTTAAATATCAGTTAATGACTTCTCCATATAGCACTTCTCTTTAATTTCTGGTCAGAGGCTGTAAATGTGCACCGTTAGTCAAAAATATGTTATCTGCTGTTAGTGTTGGCTTCTGGAGCCCTCACCACCAAGTTACCTCGCAGTCGCATCTCTCCTCACATGATTTTCTGAGTACTGCCAGGAGAAGAATGGAAAATAACTATGAAATAAAAGCAGATTCTGCTCCCATTACAGGCAATGAAAACTGTGCTTTTACTTCTACTTACTCATAATAGTGGGGGGAAAAAATGAAGTGGAAACAAGCACAACAAAACACCTCTGCCAGCTATCTATAAGCTAACCAAGGCTTCCACTAATGAGGTGGTCTGGCATTTTGAGAAAGACAGGTTTTTCCAGAAATGGAAAAAATATGCTGTTTTTTTTTTTTCCTTCAACTCTGAGAGCATAGCAAGAGAGTAAGAAATTGTATTTCAAAAAGGGATAGCAAACTTTTAATGCTGTCTGTATTAGTTAATACTTACAGACACCGGTACAGTTTCTTGTCAGCTAGATGTTTTTGCATATTTGTTTGTTAGATTACTAAATACTTTCCTAAAAAGTGGTTATTTGCTGTATTTACAGATTCATCTCAGTGACTGTGAAATTCCTGAGGATGTTATTACTTTCAAGTCAGATTAACGGAGTAATTTCCAGGTAAGATATTCTAGAAGATAATTCAATACCATGGACAATTGCATAGTTTATTAAACAGAACAGTGCTGTTTGTGGAAAAGATAATAATCTAGATCACAAGATAGCACCAGATTTTATGTTACGATCGCCAGATGTCTTTGGGAACTTAATGCACCCAGCATTGGTTCAAATCTAATCTTCATGGCAGAAACATGAGTTCCAGTTTCCTCCTCTCTGAGGCCACGTGGGGAAACTTTCTCCCCAGGGACTGCAGAGGACAGGCTGCTGTGGTTTGCTTGTGCTTTGGCAAGAGTATTCACCACTCTGCTAGCTGCTCCTGGAGTGCCCAGTGGTATCAAGCGCAGAAAAGAAAAGCTTTCACCTTTACTTAGACAGTGTGGTGTTCAGGCCTTTCTAATATATACCCATCAGAGCTGGCTGTATGTTTTTCTGAAGGCCACAGGTGTCCAGGAGGTTCTGGTGAGTCATGTCTATCTCTGAGCTTGACACGGTGTTAGCTCCATTGCCTATTTTAGGTAGATGGTGGTACAGGTAGACAGTGGTGGCTAATGATGCAATGATCTCTGAGTGCATTTGCTTTTTCATTTCAGCTTAGTTGGGCCAGAAAGTAAGAAGGAGCTCCCAGAGCAGAACAAGTGTCTGACATGACACCACAACACAAAAACAAACAGCTTACAGCTACTTTTCCTTCATGGAAAACTGTACAGAAGTTGTCAGCTGGGGACTTTGTGAGTTTCTGTCTGGAGTCAAAAATTCAGTATAAGTGCACAAAAGAGTGTGAGGAGAGAGCATTTCAGCTCCTTCAACCCTGTGCACAAAACCTCTGAGGACTTCAGATAGGATTTTAGCATTTCTCACAGTCTTCAAATGTTGTGCTGTGTAAGGATGTGCTTATACATAATTTTGTAATTGAAATGGCATGTTTACTGTTCCATTTCATGCTTGATTGTGTTTTTTAAACACCTTTACTCATGCTGCTAGAAGTGGGATTATAATTAAAATGTCCTGTTGAACACCTTGTTCAGTTCAATGAAGGCATAATAGAAGTATAAATACTTGTTCTCGTTGACTCTATGATGTCAGCACAACAAATGCAGTAAATGTCAGGAAACTAATCTCTTTTTTACCAAGGCATCTGTAAACAGGGAGGGGGAAACAGAATCTATGGCTGGGCAAAGCAGGGAGCTCTCTACAGGAGGACAGGAAAGACTTTGAGATACCATTAACCTCTTAGGCACAGTGAACCTGAAGTTCCAAGAGGCTTTCTGAGTGTTGGCAGACATAGTGAAGGAGTTCAAGGCAACAATATTATTCTTACACAAAGTCTTTTCTCTAAAGATTTCAAAGTATTTTCCAAGCACTAGTAAGTCAAGCTTCAATAAGCAGGTTCATGTTATTATAATACCTGTGATATATATGTGTTAACTAGGGCATGGAATGTTTGAGTGATTAGCCAATTATTGGTGAAAATTAGACAGGAATTTGTTTCTCTACAGTCCCTTCTCACAGTCCCTTGGCCTAAACACTAGGCAGTACTTTCTACAGTAGTTATTAGGAAAAGCTGAGATTGGTTGTAAAGTGTGAAAGAGTAATATACTTCTTACTATTTCTGCTCCGTTAAGATGTGTACAGTTATGCAGACTTCATGTCTTTCTGGTAGGATTGAATTACAACACAGAGTTCAAAATGTCTCTAGTTCAAAGTCCAGTGGTTACAGCACTTTAGCATGGCAGTAATGGTTTAATTTTCTTACACTCTTAGTTACCACCTGTGAAGAGATTCCTACCTATCCTGGCAGGCAATTGTTCAGTCTTATTGAGCTTCAAATAACTTTACAGCTTGAAATTCTGAGTAAGTAGGAAAATTTCAATATTTAATGTTATGTTTGATGCTTAGTTGGGCAATTTACTCAGATACTTTGGCTAGTATTCTTCGTCTCAAAAGACAGGGAAAATAATATCTGTGTTCATTGTGCTCTTCAATTGCTGTAATAGTGTTTTTAATATAGTAGATACTAGGCTTTACACTGTACTTACACCATGACACGTTATGTTCGTGTCCTTTCACTGACTGAAAGAGGGCTCTCAAAACCAATCCCAAGATTGATCCCAACATTTCTGTGCCAGGGCAGGACTCACCAGTTAGTGGCTGCCTTGCTGGGAAATGTACATGATTTTTATGAAGCAGGTTAATAAGCAGACCCATAGTGTGTGCAAATTGCCTTCTGTGCCCAGTTTCAGTTCCATCAACTATAAGCTGAGCAGATGTCACGCAGGAAGGTGGTTCACAGGATTTTCTCTTTAGAAAAGCTGTGAGAAAGTAACAAAGTAGGAGGTTTTCCTTCTGGGACAGCGGAAGAAGATGGTACATAGGACAGACCAACCCAGTGCTTAGAAAGATTCACTGGGATAAGTCTACTAACGTGCAAGACAAAATGTACAGGAATGTTTTTGTCAGATGGGATTGCTGCAAAACTTAGTGGATTTCTTTGAGTGCCTCATTATAAGTACAGGTGCAGCTCTACACACCCACACGTGCTGTGTTTATTTTAGTGTGTGATCATATAAATACCTGCAGGTGTGAAACTGAAGAGATAGCCGTGCTGAGGCATGAATATGGAGTTCCACATCTGCATTTACTGCCTTTTTCACACAATGAACTAGTGCAGTCTGTGGGTTCTCTTCCCACCTCCTACGTGCACTTTGTAAGTAATTTTGAAGGAAATTCAGTCCTGGTAAATACATTTAATGGATGGATGTCAAGGTATAGAATCAAAGTACATGAAGGTGAAGGAGTATGGAACAGCCATCAGTTCACTGTATTGCACATATATATACAACATTAGAAGAAGACTAATTTCAGATAAAGAAGGTCACATCAGGTTAATATATGGTCATAAACCCATAAAATTGGAATTTAATGTGCCTTTTGAGGCACCTAAAACTTCTGTTGGCCTTCAGTACAGTGCTGGTTTCTCTCTTCTGGCACACACGGAGATGTTTCCTTGTCTGTAATACTGTCAGATGGTCTGTAATACGTGGGGAACAAATCATGGCTACTGCAGACACCTTTGATTCGTGTGCATGTAAAAATCTCAGTTGTGGTATTGCGTTTATGCAGCTGTTGCATTAAGTATTCATCTGATGCTAACTACCTGGTTACTAAGGCCCTCCTCTGTGTCAAAAATAGAAAACAGCTAAAGGATATTAACTGGGGACGGTATTTTGCATGTAGTGGTTGCCTGCAGAGACTTAATGTTCTGCAAGTTTCACAGTTTTTGTAAGGCCTTCAGTGATAACTTCGTTTTTTCAGAGAGAAAAATAAACCTCCCAAAGTTCCTTTGAACATTTCCGCAGCCTTTCATAGCGTTAGCTGTGAACGTCACGGTGTCACGTTCTTAATAAGGAGGTATGGGAACAGTGTTTTAGGAGTCTCTGCTGCTTTCGTTGTGAAAACTATCTCAGGATGCTTTGGGATTATTTGGCAATAACTTCCTTTTGCCCCATGATTCCACAGGGATCTTCTCTGTTATCTTCTGTTCGTTATATTCATTTGAAGATATTTTGGAGAAAACATGGAACTCGAGAGCATTCAGGAGAACCCTGCTCGTGCCTCCGAATGGCTGAGGACAGGGAATGAGTTTTGCTGTGACAGTAAATGTGGAGGAACCTCATTGCTCAAAATTCAATTCAGCATTTTTATTTATTTTTTTTTAAATAGTGCTGCAAAGGAGGAAAAAGAAAAGGACAAGTTTTTGTTTCTGATATGAATGTCCCTGCTTTGTCCAGAGGAACCACGGCTGCCATCTGTGGCTCGTGATAGTGACTGTGCTCTGTGCTATGGAGAAAGGGACCAGAAGCAGCTAGAGCAGGAGAAGAAATAACACTGTGTGAACAAAGACTTTAGCTGAGGCAAATTTACTTCCCTGAGAATTAGCCGGGGTATCTCTCCATGACACACTTACTTTAGAATCACAGCATGTTGCAGTTATTAGACTCTGGCAGGCTCCTAGGTAGGAACCGTGTCCAAGAGCCTTTATTTCATCTGCTCCAATTGAGAAGAGTGTGGCAGTTTCTTTTGGTTGAGCCTTGCTATAACGATCTGAGCTTTAGTCACCGTGAGGCTAGCACACTGCAAAGCATTCAGCTGGTGTTACAACCAGAGACAACTGAGCTCCAAGAGTGAGTGCAGACTGTGTCTATCTACTTATTAAGTGACGGGTCATGTGGAGTGCCCATTACCCAGTAATTGGTGCTAGCTGCCAGTTAGCATTCAGCAGGACTTGGAGCATTTGTATAGCCCTTACAGACCAGAGTGGCCTGGGATTGTTCTTGCCTTATTTGCTGCAACTGTAATCAGATTGGTGGCTCTCTGCTTCTCAGATCTACCAAACTCAAACTGAAGGGCACGGGGGAGTGTGGGATCTCTGCAGGGAGTTCAGTCAGAGGGACACCTGGGTGTCAGGGCTCTGTGGTAAGGCTGCAGTCCAATGGCCCCGCTGCTCTCCTTGGCTTGCAGGTTCCTTCCATGCACCACAGGAGGAGAGGGAAAGGATGGAATCTGTGGTAGGTGACACAATGCCTGCCCGATCTTGCACAGCTCTAAGTCCTTAAAGATGAGACCCTCTAGTGTTTTCTGGCCTCACAGAGCCCACAGGCAGCACTCAGGTGAGGAGTTCAGAGACACAGAGATGGGGAGGTCTTTCCAGAAGGAACTGCATAGGCAGACACACACACATATCGCTGTGTAAGGTACATGCTGCATGCAGCTTTGGTTTGGGGAGCCCTTTTGTTCTCAGGCTGCCAACTGCGGGCACTGCTGTGAATTGCAGCAGGCTGTGGGGGAAGGAGGAGGAAAGTGCCGGCAGTCCTGTGGGTCAGCGCGGGGAGCGATGACCTCGGCGCACGCGGGAGCAGGACGGGGCTCTTTTCACACCATTACTTCCCGGGATTTTACAGTTCTTTTTTTAAAATTCCAAAGCAGAGCGGCACGAGGCCCAGAGGTTAGCAAGGTGGTGGTTGAGCGGAGTGCTCTCTGCAGTCCCGCGGCCGCGGAACCCCCGCTCTGCGCCGCGCCGGCCCCGGCAGCCCTGCGCCTGGCGGCAACGGGCGCGCTTCGCCGGGTTGCCCGGGAGGTGGCGCCATTGATCGCCGAGTGAGGAGCGGGCGGGCGGGCCCGGGAAACATATCGCCCCCCCCGCCCTGTAATTGAGGAAGTATTATAGCCGAAGTGTTTTCAACTGATTATTATGCATGAGTAAAAATCCCATGAATGTGTAACATTTTCGCCCGTATTTCCCTCTTTTATAACATCATTTAAATTCCTCATTAATAATTTACAAATGTTCTGGATTTTAATCACTTTTCTCATCACCGCCACCTCCGCGGCGGAGCGCTGCCCGTTACCTGAAGGTGACATGGAGGCAACGCTGCCTCAGAGGCCCTGCCCGGCCCCGCTTCTGCCCGGCCCAGGGACCCGCGCTCCTTCCTTAGGCAGACCAGCATACCGACACCCAGGTCTGAGCAGGTCGCTGTTAATAAAAAATGGTAAAATAAAATAAAAATAATTTTAAAAAAAAATCAGGATTTTTTGTTGTTGCATCTGAGTTTAATTATGATGGTATTTGTTTGATAGCTTGTTACTGTAAATAAAAGAGATAAAAGCAGCCCTTCACTCGAGTAGCTCTAGAGCTGTGAAATATGTACCTAATTAAAACTATTGGTGTAAGAGGCTAATAAAGTACATGTGCCTACTAGATGTCTTATTCTAATGAATCTCGGCTAATTTGCTTTGAGTGATGAATTTCGGTGTTAGTAGTAAGGGCTGAATAATGATGGAATTTATCACGAGGTGCGGGGACTGGTGGAGGACCGTGAGGGCTCAGGGAGAGGCAGGGAGAGCCCCCGGGTGTGGGGCTGCTGTGCTGCAGAGCAGCAGGGCTGAGCTCCGGCCTCAGCCTGGAGGCTGCCAGCGCCCAACCCAGGCCTCGGAGGGCTCCGTGTAGTGGCACAGGAGTGCTGGTGAGTGCCATCCTCCCATCCTCCCCTTTTTCTGCCGGCGCTGGTGAGGAATGGGCTGTGGCATGCTTCTCCAGACTCCCAAACCAAGCGCAGATGGGTTATCTAAAGCACTTCAGATGGAGCTTTGGTCTTGTGCCAGCAGCTAATCAAAGTCTTAATTCTGGAAAAGACAAAGGCCGGGCTTTCCAAGCTTCCTCCCTCTGGTTTCTCACAGAGATGTGGCGCTTCTTCAAACCCTTCTTGCTCTGTGCACTCCCTGCATCATGCAGGCTGTGGGGCTGTCTGTGGGCAGCGAGCAGCTTGCACCAGCCTAGTGGGTGACGTCCACAAACGTGCAGGCCTGCTTCATGTGGGCCTGCGGGCAGGCACCCTTGTCCTGAGTACACCACAACAAAGTCAGACAACAACGTTGTGCGTTGACAGCCCCGGCCCTGAGACCAGATCTGCCATTGGACTTGTTCGCAGAAAGAGAGAGCCTGAGATAATAATAAAGGGGCTGGTTAAGCAGAGAAAGCCTGCAGAGTAGCACATATTTTTATTGCTTTTCTGCAGTACAGCAGAGAAAACATCCCAAGGCTAAATGTCTATTGTAGTCCCCAATGATGAGTATTTAAACACTCGCACGTGTGCACGTTCTCCCAGCTCCTTCCACTTGTGACACGGTGGGAGGGTGGTGGGGCTGCCATTCTGGCATGCCCAACTTTAACCCAGGGCTGGTGCAAGTCTGCAAGGCCCCAGCCTCACGTTTCCTTGCCCCATGTGCCCTAGGAGGGCTTTATTTATTTAGGCAATCTGGGCCTTTCTGTCTATGCTGGAGTTAGACCTGATGTGTTGAAGTTACTTGCTGAAAGCGTGTGATAGTTGCAGCTGTTGAAAGCACTCTGGCCATTTCTGATATGCACGTGAGTTTGGGTGCTTTTTTTCTACAACTGCTACGTCTGCAGTTTTTCTATAGAACGAAATTTTCACTACTGCTAATATTAGCTGGATAGACAGGTGGAGCTTGTTATTTTTCTCATGAAACCTACCTTTTCAGAAGGAAGAGATTGTGTTTCATGGTTGTACAATCTAATAGTGTGGTTGATTGAGAGTAAGATTGAGGAGAACTAGGCTGCTTTTCTCTTTGCCACTGACTCGCTGTTTGACCTTAGGAAATTCTCTTTGTCATTCCAGAAAGTTGGTTTCTCTGTTGGTAAAAACACAATAATAGCTAAATCAAAGGAGTCAGTCGTCAGTATCCAGAAGTTGCATCAGAATTTCAGTTGGAATTGTTGAATACTGTCACAGAAGCTGAGTCTGTTGTGCTTTCTCAGAGACTTGCAAGAATTATTTTCTTCCACTGATAGAATTCTTTCCATGTTGCTCAATCAATGATCATTTTAATATATTTTTCTGCCTCTCAGTTACATCTCAAATATTTGTGTCCGTGCAATTTTCACGGTCTTGTATCTTGTTTCTTTCTGTATAAAATGTACATTGTCAGCTTGAGGGAACACTTCCTTTCAGCTTCTTTGTAATTACCAAAAATAGTTTTAACCTGTTAAAACATTCTGGCCATCAGCATGGTAAACCTCATTACTCCACAGCAGACCTTCCTGTGCATTGTGTTTACCTGCTGATAACATTTCTAATAAGAAGCCAAACACCAGTGAGATGAGGGAGGTGCTTGCACTGTTGGGTCCAGTGTGACTTTGCGTAATAAAAACATAAAAGAACAAATAACACTCCTGTATAACTAAGACAGAGAGAAAGAAACATAATTATCTTGTTTCTGCTGGCTTTTCTTCTAGGAAAATAAAGCCTGTTTTCTGGACAGGCTTTATTAACACTGTGATCTGATATGGGGCAGCAAGGATTCCTGTGCCTGTGCAAACGTTGTTTGATTTCAGTGTGATACCACTGAGAGACCACTGCACAGAAGGCTACCCTGTTTTAGAGGACAGTATGCCAGGGTCCTCAGTGAGGCCTGGATGTCAGGTGCTCTGAACTAGGGTTACACATATAACAAGAGCTTAAGAGCTAAACCGAGTTACTATAACAAAGTCTGAGGCTGCAAGGAAGCTTTCCACCCAAAGGACATTTCCTAAATGTTGCTAGCAGATGGCTCTCCTATCCCACAGGCTGGGGATATGCTGACTTTTCACTCTCGGTATTACTTGTCCTCACATCACAGGACTTCTGATTTTTGATTTTTTAATGAGCTTGATCTGATAAGCTAAGATAAACAGACTTTTCAAACAAATGTAAAATGTAAAGATAATTTATAATTCTGTTGTTGAGATTCGCAGGCATGGTTAATATAATTTCCTTTTTCCTTTGGCACCTAAGCAAAATCTGGCCTATATTTAATTCTTCTGTTGGTAGACAGGGAGGAGGCTAATCACAAGAGACCAGTAGTGCTATTTGAATGACATGTCCTGCAATCTGTTTTCAAACGATGAGTTAATGTTTCAGCAGTATGATCTCTTTTTCTGTACCCTGCCTCTATTCACTAGCTTTATCCTACTTTTTCGCACTTTTACCTCACCCTTCTCAGTGATGCCAGGTGCCTTGCAATAGGTAGTCCCATTTCAGAAATTCTCTGCTCACTGAACATCTGTCTGATGAAGTCTGTCTGCTTTCAGTATTTTGCTCAACTGGAGCAATGCTATGCTGCTGCCTAGAGGAGTGTATGAAGTGAGTTTGGGCTGGTTCAGTGGAAGGGAGCTGCTTATGAATGGCCTCAGTTCACAGATGCACAACATCTGAGAAGAGTAAGTGCAAGACTTCATCGCTCCGGGTCAATAATCTTTGGGACAAGGCAAAGAGGAGACAGAAATTGAGGAGATGCTGCTGTTTTGGCGTCTGTATTTCAGGTCACAGTCCTGTCAGGTCAACAGAAGTCATGCAGTGTGAGCAGTGCCAAAACACAATTGATGTTTGTGTGTGAATATTTATCTTCTGCCTTTTTACTTCATTTTGCATTCTGACAGACATTACACACCTTCTTTGAAGACCTACCAGACAAAACCCCTAAAGGTCCTTTGTTTTGTAGTGCAGTGAGCCAAATGGTGGACCTGTGGGTGCTTTTGGGTGACCTTCTTAGGGCTTTCTTCTGAGAGACCATCTCTGTTTAGACTGGAGTCCTTCCGAACTGTGGGAAAGAGCTCTTCCAGCTGCTGAGTGGTGACCCCAGACATCATCCTGAGGAGATGTCCCAGAGCGTCTGTCTGGACTGTGAGGTTGCTTTCAGTAACTTGTGCATTTGTGCTTTGAGTGATCATCAGAGGAGGGCATGGATGGCACTCGAATCCTGACCTATGTCTCACACCCTTGTTCTAGAGCCTGGTGCAAGCTGGTAGGCCAGGCTGCCTTTCCCTCCTCCCTTTAACTCATGTGTAGTCCTTTGGCGTGCATCCAAACTGAATGCAGCATGGAGGAAAAGGTCTGCAGGTTCCTGGAGCATATATACGCATGTGGTCAGATCCCCATCTCATTAAATTAGCATGTGGAGTGGAGACCAGCTACTGATTTATGTTTTCATCTGTGCAAGGTAAATTGGATTGAAACTGTTTAACACACTATTTAAAAAGAAGAGCTGAGATTCTTGGTTACGTTTGATTTCTAAATTAGAAAGCACATGGCTACGTTTCATGGACCTGAAAGAGCTGGGTCTGACTTAATATGACGCCTATATCATTGATTTCACTCGAGCCTTTTGTATCAGAAGCCACATGTACACAGAGCCTCACATTGTGAAGCAAGATTAATTTAGCTTTTGGAATATTATGTGCTGTATAAGAATGTTCTCTGAATGACCTGGATTGCAAATTTTGCTTCTTAATATTTGCAGTGCAAAGCACTGGTAACATGAAATACTTAATGGTTTCAGCTGAACTTTGCAGAAATGTGAATGACAGGCACCCAAAATAAGACGATGCACGGTGGAGAACTAAGCAACATAAGGCCTACTGAGTTAGATATTTAAAGCCTCAATCAAGATGATAATATAGATGTAAAAGTAGATGCAAAGAGTTTAGAGCTGCAGTCCTTCTAAGAACAAAAAGAGATGGCCCCTCTCTTAAAAAAAGTTAATCTATTATTCCTCTCAGCTCTGATTTTGGGGAGCACAACAGAGTGAGTTCCCAGGAACGTTTCCCTGTTGTAGTTAAAGAGTGTTTCAAAAATCAGTGTTTCAAAAATGTATCCACTTTTAGAGCCAAAATTCTTGTTCCCTCTCTTTGAATTGATATGGCAATAGCGTATATGGCAATATGAAAAGAGCAAACTTCCTATGGTGAGCCTACCTTAAAGAACAGGGTAGTAGAAGAGGTAGAGGTAATAGAAGTAAATTGACTGTGTGCAAGCTCAGTTTTTGATGTGCTTCCTAGCAGTACCAATTCACCTGATCCAAGTTCCTAAAGGAACATGGAAATTAGGCTATTACCCTGAAGTGAAAGCCACTATATATTGTCCTAGTGATCCCGTATGTGCAGTTGCACTTCAACATTATCCACTTTTATGTCAGTAAAAAATTAGACTACTTGACACTTGCAAATGCTGAGTTTATGAAGCTTAAGTAGCACAGATTACAGCTTTCAACTGGACCGGAGACAGTAAAACCATGGGTCTCTTCTGTTGTGGTTCCTGCTGGTTACCAACCAGTATCTGTTATTTTTCCCAAGCATGTAGATACGCTTCTGCAGAAATTATCCTTGCACCAGTAACAAAGATAGTAAACACGTTCCTTACTCATAGTAATGAGACGCAAAAATATCAACTTTTCTTGAACTCAGTATTGCTGATAATAACTTTTACTTTTAGAAATTTGCATTCTTCCACGTGTCTGGATTGATTCCAGTCTTACATGTTCGTGTGCTCTCCTAGACCAAACAAATTTCCTCCTCAGTGCCTTGCTGAAAATTACACCACATTTTGCTGCCTGCCTGGTCCTTCCCCACAGAAGAGGCCAAGCAAGCATTCCCTAATGCACCGCAAGTAAAGCCAGCCTGGTTAGCTCACATCCATGTTCATCACCAGGTGAAATGGATCTGACAGACTTCGCTTGAAACAGATTAGGAGGCAATTTGTGATCCCTCTCACTAATGGAGCAGTATGCCGGGTACCCAGGCGGCAACAGCAAGCACTGAAACAGGGCTATCACCTCCCAGAAGAGCTTCCATGCAGCCTCAGGTTTTCTCACCACTCCCATCATTAAACACAGTCTCGCACCCCTGAACTTTCATGCTTTTTCTACATAACTTTCATTTATTTTTACCATAGTGGCTATAACTAAAGATATATTTTGACATTTTAAATGAGTCTTCTCTGTTCGGCTTGCTCTGCCTGTCTTTATTAATTAAACTTGTGTCTTCATATCAGATTCCTTGAACTCATCTCTTTCCGTTTCAGCTCTTTGCTTTCCATTTGCCTTCATTATACCCTTCCATCCTTGAACTGCACTGAACTCTTGCTCCTTCCACATCTTCCTGTACAATAGTCAGATCTGCTACATCTCTGCCTAATTTTATCATGGCTAATGCCAAATCTTAGCTGCAGAACCAGCAGTAAGGGGACAGACTTCTCTTTGCCACGTTTGTTCTCACTCTTCTATAAAATCTCAGCTGAAAATGAAGGGCATTCTCTTCTGTGACCATAACTCTGCACTCCTCCTTTTCCTGCTAGTCTTCCTTCTGGGATATGTTTTAATATGTTATCATCCATGGAAACTGCACTGTTTATATCTGCAGCTTTTCAATATGCTTGGAGTCAGGGTTTTCCAGGTGAACCATGTATTAAGATTTAATCTGAATCCAGTCAGATAATATTGACCTGAGATGAAAAAGCTGCATGAATGAGATAGTAGCAGACAGCTTGAAGTGCTGAGTGAAAAACAATACCCCAGAAGCTTGGTGGCAGAGAGCATATGGGACATTTCTGAATGGAAAAGCTTCTTTGATTATTTAAATATTATGATCTATTTTTAAAACTTGCTCTGTCTGTTGAAGGTTTGCTGGGCTTTGCCTGCTCTGGCAGTGTGTGCAGCACAGATCTTGCAGGAGCTCTGCTTGGTAAACTACCACATCCTGTTATCAACTTTAAGGCCTCCCTGTTTTGCTGGAGTAGACTCCCCCAAGATTGGAACAAATAAGAACTGAGCCCAAGACTTCAGCTTCCTGATGCACCTCTCTATGCCCTTTTCAGCTGTATTTCCCACTGTTCAGTGTTAGCAGTCATGAGGAAGCATGTATTTAGTTTCCAAACTCAGGGTCTCCTGAAACAAATCCCTAGGCATTACGGTATTGCCGCAGCTTGCAAGCCTCATTGTGTTAGGGCCACAAACAATGGGTTGGACCTTTCCCAAACAGCTTTTAGTCCAGGTCATGGATATGGGGGATAGACAAGGGATGCCGTTTCCACATTTATCTGAGTTGCTTTGGCTAAATGTGATGAATTATTTTAGTAAACATATTCCAAATCTCCCCCATCAGTTTTTCACGAGTTCCAAATTTGGACGTTGTTGTAAGGGAAAAGGAACAATTCAAATGCCTTTCTGAATGCATTTGAAATGAAATAAGTTACTGTTATTTCACTGGCAAACCAGCCCTTTGGAGGGGGCAAAAGTTGCAAATGGAAAAACAAACAAACAAATGAGTGAGTAACTGTGGGAGGTGCTGTCAGAATCAAAAGCAAGTCCAGATAGAAGGGGGAGGGAAGGGCCTTTGTCTGCCCTGGGACAATTTGTAGAACAAAATGTGGGAGAGTTGAGCAGGAAATAAATTCACTCTCTCTTCTCCTTTTTCTTTCTTTCTTTCTCTCTCTCTCTCTCTCTCTTTAACCCAGACAACCATGCTACCAGAATACATGATACTACTCTTAAAGTGGACCTCAAAAACTTTGAGAAAGAAAATGATTCCATCTTTTTTGATCAGGTTCTTCCTCTACAGGAGTTCCTGCAGCTACAGGACCAGGAGGTAAGACCCTTGGTTTCAGTCGTAAAGGGGAAGCATGAATGAGATTGCCAGATACACTGAGTTTGCAGTCAGTGAGCTGAGAAAAGCATGACTGCAAGCTACCTTTCTGCTTTCCAAATCCTGCACTTGTGAAAAATCAAAACATCGTTTAGGTCAGCCTGCAGGTATAGAGTATACTTCACCTCCCATGAACTGGGGATGGAAAGTGAAGGAAGGACTGTTGCGGAGCTGCTGGTTCTCCTCTCTCCAAAGACTTCCTGCTGAGGAGAATCCTCAGTTGTCCATTTAGGGTAGTATTAGAGCTGAGCTGAACTGCTGAGGCATGCAAAGAAGCTGCAGATGGGACTGGGAGTACAGCTCCACACTCCTCTGTTGAGCCACCCAGTTACAGCAAATGCCTGCTATAGATGGGTACTGAGGCTGCTGGTAATGGCTAGAGGCAGAGAAATGGGTCTGGTTTTAATAAAAAGGTAGTTTACGAACAGCATTTTTCTTATTTTAATGATAAAATGGATATGAAACAGTTACACTCCAGGCCCTTATTTTTTCAGTGCTATTATTTTTTTAGAACATTGAAAACAAAATAAGCAGAAGGAGAAAAAAAAAGGAGGGGGGGGGGGGGGGGGGGGAAGAAAACTCCCTTCAGACAACAATCACCTTTTGAGTTAAATTCTCATGCTTGGTCTTAGCCCAGAGGGATTTGTCTTGAGTGAAGTTTGAAGAAAATCCTTTCAGCAGTTTCTGAGTTATTTAAATGTAACCATGGAGGTTTGGATTCACATGCTTTTTTTGCACTTGTATAACTCAAAAATAGCTTTGCTTTAAAACTTCTAAATTAACCCTCCTTAACTTTTCAACTTGTCACCTATCCTGCTGCCTGGCTTGTAAAATTTTAAAGGTAATAGTATAACAAACTCAAATAATGATACTGCAGATGTTCAAATGAATCTTGGGAGGAATAAATTATAGAAGTCACAGAAGGTTGTTTCTGAAGAAAGAGCAGCCGTGTGCTTTAAACCATGTGTTCTTGCTGGTCTGAAATGGGCCCAATCTTTTCTACTATTAAAAAAGCGTAAGTATGTTTGGGTGTGGATTTTAATACTTGGTCACACACATGAAATTGAGCACCTACGTCCTGTTCCTTTTTGTCTTCCTGACAGCAGTGCTTCAGACTTGTCAGAAGTTTTACTGTTCTCTTTTTATTGTGATCCTGATCAACAGGACACTTCAGTGCCTCCTAAATATTTATGGACTTCAGAGTCATTCAGATGCTCTGTGATTGTCTTACTGTTACTATTTTATTGCCAGAAGATGGAGGCAATACCAGAAGTGACTTGGTCAGCCTTGGTTTTCCCCTTTTTCTTTGTCCAGTCCTCGTGTCTTTTACGTTTCTTCTGTTTTGTCTTCTTTCCAGTGTTTCTGCCTCACTGACTAGTCCTGTCCTCACTGCCTCCTATCTGTCTTTCATACATCTGTCTCCATTTATTCTTCTCTAACAATTGCACTAAAGAGGGCCCATGATAGAGAGAAATGCTTTTTGCCTTGGCAGCAGCCTTCCCCTAAATATCTGGGATGGGTCCAAGCAGCTCTCGCCGTGTTTGTCATCCTTCTCCACATCCCTGGTGTCCCTGAGCTCCAGCCAGCAATTCCATGTCTGCCACGAGGGCACCTCCCATTCAGCCACAATCAGATGAAGGTGTTGTAATGCTGTGTGCTACTTGCACTGCTCACCATGCTTGAACAGCCTCTTTCTAGGAACTGAACGTGTGCACCAGGCCTTTCCCACAGAATAATGACAGATAGCAATGCTGCCTTCTGCACGTCTTGCCTGTGCTCCTCTGCCCTTCTTTCTCTAATAGGCTTTTGTGGTTCAGTCTGCTGGCTGGTGCCATTAAACTCAAAGACACAAGACTTGTCTTCAGCTTTGCCCAGGGTGAGGTGAGCTGGAATCCCTTGCCCTCCTAGTCAGCACTCTACCCAAGAGATTATCAGCTGATCTGCAAGGAGTGTGTCCTTGCAGCCCTGAGTGTGTGTGTCCTGAGTCCTTTCTCCATGTGGGAAAGCTTGCGCTGGACTTGTCAGCTGCATAGTGGAAAAACATGTCTGTCAGGCCCTACCTTCAGAAATACAAAATATGGAAGTATTCACTAGAAAGGGGAAACAGAACCCAAGTTTCTTCCTCAGTAATACTCTGAGAGCAATTATTCCTTACAAACTGGAACAGCTCCAAGGGAATGGACCCCTATTCCACTGGATTCTTTCAGGCTGTGCTGTTCTCGCTTGGCTGCTGAGAGTCAAATTGTGGGAATGGATAGTGAGGAAATATGTAGAGGCTGTAAGGGAGGGAAGGAAAAGGTGCTTCTGAACATACTCTGTAATCCACGGTGACAGGTCCATATCCTTAGCAGACACACACACCTGCCACTACTGCCTCTGTGGCTATTCTGGACAGGAGTGACAATGAAAATGCCGTGGAGGGAAAAAAAATCTGCTAAAAGACAGGGCAACAGACTGGGGCACTGTAAGGGTGATTGCTTCTAAAGGTGAAAATGCAACAAAAACAGACTAAAGAGTCTTAAAATGCAAAATCAATGCCAAAGAAGAGGAAGCCAAAATGACTTCCAAGCTCATCTACAGGCAGTTGTCCCTAAGCACAAGCCAGACTCTGTCAATTGGTGGGAGACATCCAGGAATTTTCTCTCATACAAAATTATTAGGGATGTTATATGTTTTAACTCGAATGGAAAAGCTGGACCTCTAGCGCTCAGTTCCAAGGGAAAATACTAGCCATTGGAAGAGCTGTGGTACCACGGCTCTGTGTGTGTGTGTGTATGTGTGTGTGGCTGCTCCCTTTTCTCTTAGCTATTCTATAGCTTCCTTCATTCTTCGCTTCTCTCATATTACAGAAAGAAGGTAATTTTTCCTGGCCATTTACTAAAGCTCATTAAAGACTGAAGAGAACAAACAATGCTACTCCTTAGAGACTACCATTCAAAGTCATTCTACAATTCTCTGTTCTAATACTTGAGACAAATTAATTATTCCTTACTGAAAAGTATATAATTCCTATTCTTCATTTTTGGGGTGGGGAGTGGGGAATAATAATAGGAAGTTTATATCTGAGTCGAAAGCTGTCTGTGCTGAAGGGAAATGAGAAAAAATGCATGTTCCGAGAAGAGTAAAAGCAATTATTCTAATAATAATTCTAGGGATATTAATGTCTTTTTAAAGTAGATTGCTTTCAAATAAACACCAAAGTTGAAGGGATAGGAAAGGCTGGTTTATTTATTAATCATTTCAAAAGTGCATTTTTCTAAATGAACAAGTGCATGAGCAACTTCACTGGCACATATTAAATTTAGTTAAATGGCAACTTGTAAATGTCTAAAAACTTCTGTAACCAGAGACTAATTTGTTTAACGTGTTGAAAATGTTATGTGGATGTGAGGAACTACATATTAAACTTCAAAGCAAAATACTCCAGAGATTACACCATCTTAAAGACTGCGTATTGGAAAGGCCTTTATACATTAAACATAAAGGATTTTTAATTCTCTTCTATTTTGAATACTTGTCAATCTGTGTGACTCATGCTCAGGATTGTAAACTGTCATTTAAGGTGTGATGTCCAAGTTGAGGCCTGGACCACAATTTGCAAGGGGCTGGCTTTTCTCTTTCATCTCTATTAATTAATCCTGTCTCAGTTTGCCCAGCGTACACTGCTGTTGACATCACCTTTTCCATATACTTTAAAGAGTCCCCCGAGAGATCTACTGCAGAACAAAAACTGGACAGAGAATACATTTGGAAACCATTTTATTTTTCAATTACCAACCAAAACGTATGGAAAAGATTTACACTCTATCTGATTTACACAATAATTATACTTTGAAAGCTTAGAAATAAATGGCTTGATCCATGGAATCATTAGTTACTATACCAAATGTAATTGGTGTAAACTAATGAGTTTACTGGATGGCTGACCCTTAATTACTGATTATAGTTAAATGCTAGCCAATCAAAAATGAGTTTACTTATAAAAGTACAGTATAGTATTAACAAGCATTACATTTCCAAGTAAGCAGCTTTATGATTAGTTGTAGCACACAACTCGAGCCTGTTCAGGGCTATGAAAAGCAGCTTTTTAATAATAGTGCACTAAGCAACCATCACTCTCTTACCTCAGCATCTATCAGACAAACAGAAAGAAACCACATAATTAATCATCTCATGCACTAGAAATAAAGTGTCTGGGCCAGATCCAGCCAGGATATACGCAGCCGTAGTCAGAGGAGCTCCAAGAGGCTCAGGATTTGCTTTAAAATAGGATACCTGACGTGGTGAATTCTGTCCCCCTGTAGTAAGGATGTTAAATATTGATTGATTGTACACAGTCCTGTGTGATGTGGAGAAGCCCATCAACAACGTTGCCTAATAATTCCTCCAATTGAGGAGGATTCCTTGAGCAGATTCTGTATGTGGTGAGAAGATACCCACTCACTCTACTAGCAGCCCTCAACATGCAGAAATTCACAGCTCCTCACTATTTATTGTGTCAAATGAAGAGTCAACTTTTAAATAAACTAGCAAACGAGAAGAAAATCTTTGTATTTGTTTCTGGCCGATCCTTAAGAGTTAATGTTTTTACCTAACCAGGAAAACTCAAAATTCTTATTACAAAAAATTGAAAGCAGATTTGTATAAAAGAGCATGATTTCAGAGTTGCAACTTTAAATAGATACAGCAAATATTTGGATAAAATCGTAGGACTTTACAATAGTCATATTCTTAGAGGCACTTAGGTAAGTAAGGACAATGTTTTAAAGATGTGGAAATTCTCCATCTCCTCTAACTTTCCCGTGAATCCTAAATTTCAAGATAGGAGACTGCTGCCGGGAGGCATGTGCATTAGCAAATGAAGTCTGATACACTGCAGCCATGGGGACCAAGTTGGAAGAGTATGCATTTGCTGGAGCTCTGTAACCCATGTGCTCTTCAGATGACCTCATGCACCTCACGGTTGCCAGGATTCATCCTGTCTGGATTACAGGTTTCTCCCATTTCTGCTTCTCTCTATGAAGTTGTCCTCAGTGCTCACCTCACGTAAAGAGCTAGGCTCAGTGAAGGACCATCCTCATCTGGTGGCTCTTTGGCACAAGTGCTGTAACACTTGCTCGTTTATTATTAAAAAACAATCTTAAAACTCAGAAGATGAAGAATGAATTACTTCTTGGAACGTCTGCATACGGGTTAAAAAGAAATTCGCACATTTACTGAATTCCTGTTTTTCAGATGTCCGAGGTCAAGAAAAGGTTAAAGTTGTTCACTGCTTTCAAGCTCTGGCCTTAGAAGTTAATTCAGTGCTGTGCTGCGAGAGCTACAGAGTAAATCCTTGGAACAGTGAATTGCTGGTTTGATATCAAGGTCTGTGGGCTTTAATAATATAATTAGTTTGTTTGCAAAGGAAATCCTAGCAGGGACATTATGGTCATATAAAGTCATTATACTGTTTTACAACATAACTTTAACGATGTTTTGGAATGATCAGAGTCTGTGGGAAAGGATTCTATTTTTTATTACTTGTGGGATATCTTTAAACTGTCATAGCTACAACAGTGCCTCTTGGAATAGGTGCTCTACAGTTCAAAGGAAAAGACAGAAGGTATTTAGAGGCCTAAGTTAGGTTGCTGGGCATATCTGTCCAGAGAAAGCCTGAAAGTTAAATTGTGTGGATTCCATGCCCTTCTGGCAACCAGCTCCTGTTTTGTAGGAGGTGGACACTTGGGGTAATCTAGGTATTTTACTGCATTTCCACAAGAGCAGATAGAGAGCCTAGGACACTACAAGCTTTGTTTTTCATAGTTCTCTGTCTGAGAATTCAGGGGTGAGCAGTTTTAAAAGTATTAGAAAAGGAAGAGGGCATATTTTCCAAAACTTTGATATCCCGTGAACTCAAAGGCAGAAGAAACATTAAACTAGTCAGTTCTGCTGCCATTTCTGCTCTGCTAATGCTGAGGCAACACTCTTTGCTGCAAGAGAAGAGAGACAAAGAACCATTAAATTGGGATGAGGGGAGCATGCTACAGAGAGATTTCCCTGTGCCATGCCTGTGGTGTAGAGGGGCTTCTGGATGTGCTGAGGGACGGGTCCTGTAGGGCCTCATTTTCTTCCTCCTCTGTAAACTATGTCTAACTGCTTCAGTGAGAGAAAGCATCAAGCCCCATCTTGTTCATAGAAATACAACATATTTTAAAGCTGTAGTTAATGGATAAGCTGCTTTCTGATTGGGTGAGCTGCACAATAAATCTCTCTGTGAGCCAAGTGCAGTGCAGCTTGTTCAGGAACAGTGAAATGAGCCACTGTCACTTTGCTGCACTCTCATACATCAGGCAAAACGCTTCCATCTTCATCAGTCTTTTTGTAAAACAGAAATAAAACAATCGTAACAGAATGGTGTCACTGGATCCGTGGCACCTGCTTTAAAAATAAATCTCTGAGCTTTGTCTTTGCTATTACTTTCAATAGATGTCCTAGCATTGCCACAGCATTTATCTAGCAGCAGGAAACCATTATCCTATGACAACAATCTATTCCATTAACATTAGCTCTTAATTGTAAGATTGTTTATAAGACAGCAAAAGCTACTGAATTATACTAGAATGATAAAAAGAGTTATGGTCATGGAGTATAGCAGTCACTCCAGTTCTGAAAAACAACTTTAGAAAAGTAGAGAGCTATATTTTCATATGAAAAATAATGCAATATTTGTATGCAAGAAAATGTTTTTAAATAATGGATCACATCAGCAAAATAACTCTTAAAGAGTTAATGTTAAAAATTGTTACTGAGAAGCCTTTGCTTTGATAAATGGCGTAATGAAAAAGCTGAATAGAAAGCTTAGAAACTTGCACAGTTCTTCCTGAAAGGCTGTACTGAGTCAAACAGAGAAATCATAGTAACAGAAGCACATTTGTTTGGCGGAGCCAACAGAAGGAATGTTGCAAAATTGAGATATGAAGAACCTAACTGCAGAATAGAAGAACTGTCATTCTGATTGTTTGTCATTATTGTTTCATGTCCAGTGAAGTGAACTTCGAGTGACAGTTGTGTCATAACTACTGGCATCTATGTAAATTTCAAATCAAATGCAATAGAGGCAATTCTGCCAGACACAACTCACCAGACTGCTTTTCCTCTTTACTTTTGTAACCCTCAATTTTCTTATACTATGCTGCTAGCCCTTAAATTAAAAAGACAACTTCAACAAGAGATCCCTTTAATATGTGCTTTTCAAATCTCATTCCATACCTTATTTTCCCTCACTTCTTTGAAACAATAGCTCACGTCAACATTTCTATCAGAAAGAATCACCATAATCACCAGATATATTAGCAGAAACTGCTCCTTCCCATTGACCACATACGCCAAAATCCTTGGAAACTCTTAAGCCGTGGACTTCCCCTGAAGACATACAGAGAAAATGGCTCAAGCGAACACTCCTCCATTCCTTCAGTGGAGCCCAGGTCAGCTGTGACAAGCATCTGCTCTGTGGGTAGGTGCAAAATACACGACAAAGATATCGGCCGTGGATCCCTTCTGTAAACGATGACCTCATCCGGAGGTTATGGGACCTTCACGAGGATACCAGTCGTACTCCTCCATGGCGATGTGTTACAGTAAGTAACTCGCTTCCTGGATGCACTTGTAACAGGCAGATATCCTAACAACACAGGATACGCAGACATGTCCAGGTCTTTAAGAAGTCTTCCAATGCAATTATTAAGGTATTACGTGCTGATAACACCACCAAAAACATTGAGCATGCTGTTCATTCAGTTGGGCATGAAACTACTTCCTTCTGAATATTTTAAATGTACTTGGCTAATTAATTAAACAATTAATAAGGGCTACAGTTAAGTTTCTGTTTTTCATTGTAACAAATTATTCCAGAGTTATTCCAAAATATTCCAAAATATTCATTATTTTACTGAATTCTGCATAGGACTCTTTTTGGACACCACACCAAAGTGCAGCTACGATGTTAAAAGAAAAATGTTCCTTTGACAAATGAAATCTTTAAAATGGCAACAAGCAAGGAAAAAGTCAGCTCTGAGTGGAAAACATTTAATATGTTTTGATGATTTCTTATCTCAGACAGAAGAGAAGACAAGTTGATTTTCTCTGCTGAAACTTTTTGAAGTGAGTTCTGACTGAAAAGATGTGGTGGTGTTTTAACAAAAACATATTGTTATAAAACATGATGTATGCTCAGAAGTATTAATGTGTACCTCTCTGCTTCAGGTTTGAACATTTCAGTCCAGTGAACTAGCCTGTTCCATTTATTTTTTAAATTCTTATCCAGTTGATCTTTTTTTTGTTGTTCTTTAAGTTTTCAGTAGTTCAATGGCTACTTTTATCTCTGATTTAGGCTTTCAAACAGCACCAAACTCTGCCGTCCCATCCTGTAATCTGTCCATTTATTATGGTGACTGGTGAACAGAGGCAACATGTTAGTGCAAGCACTGTAAAAATATCTGTGGAGAAAACATTCTTTCACTCTAAAGGATAAGTTCCATAAGAATGTATATTCTCCAGTATTTGCAAAAGTACGGTACGGATTTTTCTTGTTAAAGGTAGCAATGTCTGAATCGCAAATAATTTCACGTTTATATGAGAGACAATATATCATTTTACAGATCTGTAATCATGGAAATCAATGGTCAGTATCCATTTAAGAAAATCGAAATAATTTAACTGATTATTTAAACAATGCCTTGTTAGACTACGGAATTTAAAGTCCTCTTTCAAAATGAAGGTTGTTTTAAGTAGCGAACTTATTATTACATACTACATTCTAGTGGCACGTAAACACTTCTGATTTAAAACATGAATTCCGTGTAAGTTCAAACTGATGTCTTTGACTTTAGTTACAGAACTCAATTTCAGGACTTTCTGCTGCTGGTGGCTGTATATCAGTTCTTCCAATAGGGATGTGCTCAGGACAAATTAGTGAACGTAATTTTAGCTGTATGAGGTCATTACAAATACAGCCTTAGCTCTTCCTAGAGTGGACTTCATTGTTAATATAAATATATATCTATAGTTACTGACATTTATATTATTTGGCTCCTGTCCTAAGTTATGGATACAGTGATGATAAAAGCCCTTACCTAAGTGAGTCATGCTTACTAATTACTTCCATGGTACTGGGTTCCTGTAAATAAAGTTACTCATGTATTTATAAGCAAGTCAAAATTTATACATATGTTTCTAAGAGTGAGTTATCTTTCTCTCTGGGGCAAACAGCACAGTCTGCTGTTTGGAAAAGAACGCTGAGAGTAAGGACATCCAGGGTGCTTCCTCACTTCTGCGAGGGTGCGTGCTCTCCTCTGCCATTGGATATCCAACTAAAATACTTAATTTGGTCACATTTTTTAAACTGTTTAAGACCCTTCTGCATTACTTCAAGGTAGGAAATGGCTGTTGATTTTTCCTCGCTGTTTCCAAAGAGGCTGCGGTAAGAGGGTTTCAGTCTAATTGTTTGCTCTAAAGATGTAGCGTTCAAGACACAAAGCCTAGCAGTGTGACGTGGAAGATCTCAAGACAAAGCAGCAGCCTCAACATCTCTCTCTAATGAGAACAGGAAAAGACAATTGAGATCCCGTAGGAATGCAGTATATTTAGGAGAGAAGCAGAGCTCCTTTCACGAATGGAGAGAGAACCCTGGTGAATACTGGACTACCTGCTATCTCTGGGTGTGACTAGGTGAGTGAAGGATTTGGATCACAGCCTGCAACGTTTTCCAGACATTTAGAGTGCAACTACTACAACTACTACGCCAGCAATTTTATGCCTTCCTTTCCCTGACTCCAACAGTATGCGAGATAAGCAGCCAGATTTTCTTCTGCATTGTGTTTTTTTATCCATTCAGCCAAAATTAACAGTCTTCAAGGATAATGTATGCCAAGCGAATTTAAATCTTGCGGACTCAAATCGACCTAAAGTTGATGGATACATTCATGCCTACTGCTGAAATCTACCAATTACACAGAACTATGCTAACTTACCATAGAAACATCTCATCTAATAGCACAGATGATGTTGAACTAACTAATTACATTATGGCACATAGACAATGAAAAACATAACGAAGATGACAGCACAGCAACAACAGATGCTGCACAAAAGAAAAATTAGAAAAATATTGCTCTGCAAAATGCTGTCTGTTAAGGTTTCTTCTGTTAAAATTAATCACAAAAATTAGTGAAGATTAGATTTCAGCAGAAGATACGAGCATTGTAATGCTATTTGGAAAACGTCATTAAACCATTTAAAGTCCTACTCTTTCAGAAGGTAATTCCCCCTTTTTTTTTTTGTATCACTGTCGGCTTTAAGATGAGTAAACAGTTCAGTGCCGATGGCAGAGTTTCTTGGGAGGATGTCTTTCCCAGTGAGGAGAGGTCCCGATGGCTCTTCCAGAGCCGTGTTTGGTAGCTTCCAGCCATTAGAGCTTAGATAATTAGGCAACTCAGATTTTATTTTAGCTTGGCATTTGCTCTGTTCTGTGCTCTTGGCTGTCAGTGACAGTTGATTATCTGTAGCGTGCCTTGTTACTTTATATATTTTAAACTGTAACAGATCCTAAATACCAAATCTGAAACTGCTGAGTATGTTTAAATGTAATATATACATGGGGATTACATCCAGATGATGTACTTCATAGACCTGTGATAAAAAAAAATGCATCACTTCTAGCCCACGCCGGTCCTCACCCCCTCCCCCGGTAGCTTTCCATGAGCTCCCGGCTGCTTCAGCACCGATCCTGAACGTAAGCCAGCTGATGGAGAGAGACAGAAAGGGGCTTTTCCCCTAAATATATATTTCCTCTAAAAATACCTCTGATGCTGCTCAAGTTTCAATACCTTACTGGCTTTATAAGAAAGCAAAACATATATTTGATATCCTGTTTCTCCCAGTTTATTTTTCAGCTGGACTTTTCTTTCCCTTCAGCTGTTGTGCGGTTCCCTGGCTCCCTGCTGCTCGTCCGGCGGCGGCCGGGGTGCAGGCACGGCGGAGGCCCACAGGTGGCGGTGTAGTTCAAGCACACCTGGGCTGTGATTGCAGAGCCGCGCTGCCGGCCGGCCTGCCGGGGAAGGTACTCTGCTTCTCCTGCCTGCAAGGAAATACTCCCGGCTGAAGTTCCGCGCACCCGTGCCGCCGCGCCCCAGCCTTCAGCAGGGACACAAACGTTCTGTTGACCCTGCAACAGCGGCCGCGCACGAAGGTGCCGTTGGGTCACCCGGTGAGCGCCGAGCACGGCGATGGCGGCGCCCCGAGCGCTGCGGCCACCTGCCCACAGCGGGGTCGCCCCTCCCGCCGCGCCCTGCTGTCCTGCGTGCAGCTGCCCGGCGGCGGGAACCAGCCCTGCCAAGTTCGGTTCTTTCACAGATGTGCGATATCTCGGCCCCGCGCTGCGCACATCTGTGTGCTCTGTGTGACGGACGCCTGTACGCGCTCTGCACGTCGGTGCCAGGCAGGAGCGGGCTGTCCGTGTCCGCACGCATCCGTGTGTGCCGAGCGGCCGTGCGCCGGGATAGCGCCTCGTGCTTAAGGGTACTTTTAACATTTTGACGGTCTTTTTCACCTGGATGCGCTCACACGTCTTGCACGGCACACTTAGGCCTCAGAAGCGTGCCGTTAGTACATATCGGTTCCACTTCTAAGTGTCCCTACTGAGCGTTACTTCTGATTCGCCGCCATCCCTGCGCTTCCCTCAGAAACGCAGCTGTCTTCTCAAGCGTCCGCCCGTGCACCGAGTGCCGTCCCGCAGCACCGTGACCCTCGCAGGGCACTGCTAGCGGCGGGCCGTACCCCGGCGCCGATTTCCCGCCGCTGGTTTGGGGGTGGGGGTGGGGGGGACGGAAGGGGGATCTGCCCCACGGAGACCCACACGTCCCGGCCCACAGCCCCCGCCCCAGCGCGGGACGCGGCGCCCTCCCGGCGCAGCAGAGGGCCGCGAGCAGCGCGACGCGACGCGCCGTGCCCAGAGGGCGCCACGAGGGCCGGTGCCGCAGCGCTCAGCCGCGTGCCGCCGCTGCGGGCGGGCCGCTCGGGGCGGGAGCCGCCAACTTTCTCAACTGGTGGCCGCGAGCGGAGCGGGGCGCGGTGCCGCGACTGCCGCCAGCAGCGCGGTGCCCTCACGGCCGCGGGCGCCGCTCCTCAGCGCCGGGCGGGGGCGGCGGGCGCCGCTTCCCACCTGACTCCCTCCATTCCCCTCCTCCTCTCTGCCCCCCCTCCCTCGCTCTCTCTCTCTTTTTTTTTTTTTTTTTTTTTTTTTTCCTCCTCTTTCACTCATTCCTTTGTCTTCCCCGGGATTGGCAGGTTTTATTATTCCGCCTGAACAAGCCGGGGGCGGATTGGCTGCGGCGGGCGGGCGGCGGGGCCGGGCCGGAGTGTAGTTGGGATTCTGCTCTGTCAGTAACACATGTGTGAGTGAGGGGCAGCGGCCGCGCAGCACGCGGGCCCGCTCGCGCCGCGCAGGGACACACGCGCCCCCGGGCCCGCTCCGCTCTCCGCGCCGCGGCGCCGCCGCCTCCGCCCCGCTCTCCGGTCCTCCGCTCGCAGCGCTCGGCGGGCCGCGGCCGCTCGGCTCCGCGCCGCGGGAGCTCGGCCGCCGCCGGAGCCCGGCGGAGGGGCGGAGGTGGGGGCGGGGGGAGCGGCGCGAAGTGCGGCCGCGGCGCCAAACTTGCGGCGGCGGCGGCGGCCCCTGCGCGTGCGGCTCCGCGGGGCCGGAGGGCGGCGGGCGCCCATCAGCGCCGTCTCCGCGTTTGTCCGGCCCGGACCGGGGGCTGCCGAAGGGCGGGCGGGCGGCGGGCGCCGCGCTCGGTTCGCGGCGAGGAAACCTCCGCGGTGCCCCCGAGCGGCGCTGCCCGGCCCCGCAGACCACCGAGGGGAAGCAGCAGGTAAGCGGTCCCGCGCTGCCGCAGGGCCCGGCGGGCTGGGGGTGGTGTGTGTGTGGGGTGGGGGGGGGGGGAGAACCGGCCCCGGCGTCGTCGCCGCCGTCCCCGGCGTCGTCGCCGCCGTCCCCGCGTACAAAGCGCGGCCGCCGCCGCCCCGCGCCCGCGGCGGGGAAGGGCCGGGAGGGAACGGGAGGGGCCGGGGAAGGGCTCCGGCGGCCGCGGGCGGAGGGGCCGGGAGGGTTCGGGCGGCTCGGGCCCCGCGTCCCCGTAGTAAACAGCGCTCCGAAACAGCGGCAGGAGAGATCAAAGTGCGCCGCTGCCTCTCCTCGGCAGTCCCCTTCCTGCCCCCCGCACGGCCTTTTGTTTCGATCCGGGAGAAATCCGGTGAATCACCTAATTAAAACCGAGACGTGAATTAAGCATCCATTTTCGTCCTACAAATTGCCAGCTCTCCGCGCGTCCCTCCCTCCGTCTCCATTAAAAAAGCGCCGGGGGGGCCGCCCGCTTCCCCGCCCGCAGCCCGGGACTGCGCTCCGGCCGTGTAATTACCGGAGTGCGCCTATTTAAGTTAAAAGCTTTTTCCCCCCGACTCCAAATGAAACTTGATGAGGGCCCGTCCTTAGTTATCAGGGGAGTCACTTTCTGGTCAGTCCTCTTGATTCATCTTTTTAGATTTAATCAGCATTAGGGTATTGCTTGTCCTTAAGAGCTTTAGCTTAATGGGGTTACTGGATGCTGTTCTCGGCGCGGCGTTTCCCATTTGATAGATATTCGCCTCCGACAAAGCCGGGCTGAGGTGGTGGCACCGAGGCCGGTTCTTTCTTTTAAGAAACCCGAAGTGATTTAAGGCGCAGGAGGCGGCGTGAGGGCTCGGAGCAGGAAATGCAGATTCATTTGGGCTGTAGCTGGAAACTGTAACAAAAGGCAATTCCTGAGCAAATGCATCAGAAATCAATTTACATAAAGGTATATGATGCGTTCGGATAAATGCGATGCTAATGGCTTTTAGAGTGGTTTTCTTTCCAAAGTCTCGGGGTTTTGTTACAGCTTAATTGGTGCAGTTCTCCGCTTTATTGTGCGGTCGCTGCGCGCACCTCCGGGGCCGGGCCGGGGGCAGAGCGGGGTGCGGGCAGCGGTGCGGGCAGTGCCCCGGGCCGCTGCGGGGACAAAGGCGGCGGGGCGGGCAGCTCGGCGTGCTCGGAGCGGGCAGCGCCGGCCGCTCGTCGGGCTCCGCGCTGAAGGCAGCGAACTAATCGGTTTAGAGCAGGCTTTATGAATTCATTCCTGTGCCATCTCCCGCTTGTCCTTCTTGCGCAAAGCGGTCGTTAGAAAGTGGGGAATGCCCTTCGGTGGCAGCCCTGCGGGCGGCCCGGCCCGGGGGGGGCACTGCGCTGCTCCCCTGCATTCGGGAAACTTTTTTTTCTTCCTCCGAGTAACCGCTTCGGCATTGAGCTGCTGACCGAGGGCAGGCTGGGGAGACAGAAGTTGGGTATGTTTGGGTAGGAAGTTAGCGGGCGGCCCAAAGTTCAGCGATCCGTTCCTGGGGCAGCGTCCTCAGCCCGGAGTGCTTTCTGTGGGTGCTTTCGTGTCTCCGAACTGAAAAAGCCCGACTGCGGGCAGCCCCCGGCCCCCTGCCTGCCAGGCCCGGGGACTCGGCACTGACAAACCAGTTCCGCAACTTTCTTTTTCCCCGCTCCTCGCACGCTTCTTTCTCTCCCCACGAGCCTAACGCAGCCGGGGCTGCTCCTCGCCGGGAGTGCCGCGGCCGGGGCCGGGCTACGAGCGCTGCGGGCGCTGCCCGGCCCGAGCCGCCCCTGACCCGCGCCGCTCTCCCGCAGGCCATGGTGAACCCCGGCGGCAGCGCGCAGCCGCCCCCGGTGACGGCGGGCTCCCTCTCGTGGAAGAGGTGCGCCGGCTGCGGGGGGAAGATCGCCGACCGCTTCCTGCTCTACGCCATGGACAGCTACTGGCACAGCCGCTGCCTCAAGTGCTCCTGCTGCCAGGCCCAGCTGGGGGACATCGGCACGTCCTGCTACACCAAGAGCGGCATGATCCTCTGCAGAAACGACTATATCAGGTGAGCCGCCCGCAGCCCTCACCCGGCTGTGCTCCCGGCTGTGGGCACGGCTCGGCCCGGGCGGGGAAGGGCCGGGGGTGGAACGCGGCTGGGACTTCGTGGCGGTTCGTCAGCACGGAGCGGGTCCCGACTAAAAATAAACAGCAATCAGAGAGCTAAATTAATCTGCTTTGTTGTAGTGCTGAAGGAGAAGTGTGCGTATCTGAACGGTAAATGTTAAAATCATAGGGCTTAAATAAGGCAGCGGCGGAGGTGCTCGGTAATGAAACGCCTGCCTCTAGTATCTGATTAATTATGATATTTACATAAGCACCTTTAAACTCCTCCGAGTGGAAACAGAATGAGTCACTCTCCCTTCTCCTGGCGAAGGAGCCGGCCGCCGCTCTGGGCTCTGCGCGCAGCTCTGCGGAGCGGCTCCCAACTTCCAGCATGGAAAATGAGGGGAGCAGAGGGGAGGGGAGGGCTGCGCTCCCAGTCCCCCTCCTCACCGCTGTCTTTTCCGAAGCTGTTCGCTTTAAACGCTGCGGAGTTGCAGAGGGGGAACTAAGCCCCGCTAATCCCGCGTCTGTTGGGGTACGGGGAGGTTGGCCCTTCCAACGGGTTTCCAATATAATTAATAGAAGGAATTCATGAGGTCAGGTGCCCGTATGATCTTTTCAGGTGAACTCAAGCTACTTAAACTCATTAATTTAAAGGGAGGCATTTTGAAGGATTACACATTTAATTTGAGTAAATGGCTCGATAGACTGATGCACATGAATGCTTTAAGGAGGTGTTCTGTTTCAACATTCGGTAATTAAAAAAAACAACAAAAAAGCCCCATACCATCCCGGTGTAGCAGCAACGCTTGGCTAAAACAAATCGCGTTTTGTTTGAAGGCTCCTGGCTTCTCATTTACAGTAAATGTCAGGAGTTGACTCGGGGTTTTCTTTTCCCTAATGCCTGAAAAGTTCCACTTTCTGTTTTTCTTCCTTTCTGCAAATGTGCCCGGCCAGAAAACCCTACAAGTTTGTTTATGCTGTAGAACCTGACCGCTGTTGGAGGCTGAGCGTGTGCGTGGAGGCTCCTCGGTGGGACGGGATGGAGCCACCGCAGGGCCGTGCCTTCCGCGTTCCATCCTGCTGTCTGTCCCCATCCCACTGCACGGCCTGTCCTGCTGTCCGGCCTCACCATCCGCTGCCCGTGGGGCAGGGCCGCAGCTCTGTGTCTTTGAGCAATGGAAGCCTTCGCTTCTAGGGGTGTTGTGAGAGGGCAATGCTACCCAGTCGGCACACGGAGGTGTTCGGTAGGGCTCGTTTTGGTCATCGTCCTGAGCAGCAAGCCGAAGCCCGGCAGAATGGCAATTAAATAGAGCAGAACGGTGCTGGGAAGGAGCCTCGTTTGAAGTGGAGGAATTGACGCTGCTCTTGGGCTGCAGAGTGGTGCGGATCCATCACTCGGCAGCACCATCAAACAAACCTGTGTCTGATTGTTCCTAATTAAAGGGAGAGGATGTGTCCACCGTGTCCCAGAGGCAAGTTCAGGCAGTTATCGCAACCCCCTGGTTTCGTGTTGCCAAAAATTAATACTCGTTTATTTTAACGTAGGCGGTTATAAATAGGATGCTTTATCAGACAGGGATTTGAATTGATCTCCTCGTTGTATCGCCCGCCTTCCCTTAGATCCGTGCCATCTGCCTGCAAACACGCCTCAGCACACGCTTGCTGGAACTTGACCGGGCCGTGCGTGCCCGGGGCGGGGCAGGGCCGGCGGCGCTCCCCACAGCCCTCCCGCGGGGTGCGGCCCCGGACCGGGGCACGGCGGTGCTCGTGCGGCCTCGCTGGGGCGCGGGCGCTGCTCCCCCGGGGCCGGTTCCTCCCGCCGCGCCCCCTGGTACCCGTGCCGGGCGGGAGCCGCGGGCGCGGTCGTGAGGGCGCTCCGCGGGCGGGAGAGGGGCTGCCGGGCCGCCGCGCGGAAGGGGCTCGGGGCGCGTCTGGCTCCCGGTGCCGTCCCTGCGCGCGGCGCTCCCCTCCCCGCCCCAACGCCGGGGGCGGCGCAGCCCCGCGGAGGGCCCCGGGCGCTGGGGAAGGAGCGGGGGCGGCCCTCCCGGCCCGAGATGGCAGATAGAGCGGCGGCGTGGCAGCCGGTCCGCACAATTAAAAGCTTTAATTAGCGTCTCCTCCATTTTCTCTTAGTTCTGATAGGTTTTATCTAATGAGATCTGGTCCCTGGCTTAGATCTGCTCGGAATGACGTGTCCGAAATGAATGAGAGCCGCGTCGCAAACAAAACATTTAATTAACGAAATTGGCCTCTAAGAGAGAGCAGGGAGTGGTGGGGAAGGCGAAGGAAAGGAAGGGGGGGGGGGGGGGGGGGAGGGCTGCCCGGCCGCGTCTTAAAGGGGCAGCGCCCCCGGCCCGGCCCCTCCCCGCCCGCCCGCCCGGAGCGCGCCGTGGGCGCGGCGCTGCCGGCCCCTGCCCGGCCGGGGGTGCGGGGGGACCGGGGCGGCCGCGGCCGCAGGGCCGAGCTGGGCTGGGGAGGAGGCCGCCAAGCAGCGAGTTCATTTCGCTGGTAATCAGCGGCAAGCTGCTATATTCGGGGAATGCTGTCCCTTTAATTGAACGGGCTAGGTAATTAAATGGCACTTTTCCAATAGGACGTGCTAGGTAAATCTAATAGTTGGTTATTTAATATCACTTTGAAGTCTGCCCACTCAAGCACAATGACAGCACAGGAGCATGTGAACTATTAGCTAGGAAAAAAAAAAAACCCAGGATCTCAAAAATTAATTAAATCGCATGCAATTTAGGGGGAACGTTTATCTTGATTTGTCATAACAGAATTAATTCAAGGCCTCCAATTCACTTGGGGGCAGATCTGTTACTCTGAATTAACCAAGCGTAATTTGGCTGTTTTTTTTTTTTTCCTTCCCCTTCTCTAATGCAGCACTTGCCATTATGCACAGCCCCCCTTTTAAGTATCAATAGCTTCTGGTGCTTTTAAGGTGCTTGGTCTCCAGTTATTCTGAAGTACCTTTAATGGACTTGGCTCCAGGCTGGTTTCTGTGTTGCCTTTCTTTGTTATATTTAATATCGCTGTTGCAGAATTTAGATTAAATGTGGGGAGTGTACAGAAACACCAATCGCTTCTGGATCAGTGGGGCTGGATGTGCGTTTCCCTCTGTAGGGCTCGGGGGTGAGTGTGGGCACAGCAGGCGCTGCGCTGTGCTGTGTGGGTTCTGGAGCTGCTAAATCTGTTTCCCTCCACGATTTTGGAACCAGCCGGAACCTTGTTTTGTCGGTGTAAGTTGTGTGAGATGTGCTTCCACTGGTAGTGGATTTTGAGCGGCGAGAGGTGAAAGGTTGGGCTGGGAATGTTTCTTGCTGCCTTCGTTCCCACTCTTGTGAAAGTTATGGAAAAAATTAGGAGTGTGTGTGTGTTTGGATGTGGGGAGTGCAAGGCTGGAACTACACGGTAGTCAATTTAAGGTGGCTCGGAAAAAGGCTGTTAAGTGTAGGAGAGCTGCCTTGTCCGTATAGGGAAGCTCTTGATGTTTGTGATTGATTGCATTGCCCAAATGTTGAAATATTAATGACCTTCTTGGACTGAGGACCCAAAGAGGAAACTGAAACCAATTCTGTCATCACAATTAAAGAGTCCCCTGGCTTTAATTAGCCTGACCTGGGGTATCTCTACCCATTGCTGCAGTTAAAGAGAAAAGAGCCCATTAAAGTCCAGTCTGAGACCGATAGCTACTTAATTGAGCACCTAAAGCCTGCAGCCTTTTAAATCAAATACTGTCCTGGACGGTCCCCCCGGTTAGATAATTAGCTCTCCAGCCGCTCAGAAGCCACGTGAAACAACTTTCTCAGTAAAGAATAGGTACTGAGGTGGACTTCCTTTACCGGTAAGAAGGAATAATATTTATTTTTAAAGATAAAACCTTTTTCCTGTTAATGATACTAGAAAACAAAAGCATCCATAACAATGGAGAAGGAAAAATAAGCTTTATTGTCCTAGTTAATAACGCGGAGCACTGGAAGGTGTTCTAACTGCGAGTAATTTTCAGGAACATCAGCGGAAGATTCAACTGCAGCAGCCTCCAAAGCGGAGCTGTTCTGGAAACACGCGTGGGGAAAACCTGGGAAAAGCCTCAGAATTCGTTTGGCTCCGTGTATTAAAATGCACAGACATTCAAGGTGTACAACCACTGCTAGTCAGAGCGCGTTGTATAACAAGCGAATGCCTAATGAAGACAAGTAGTGCAGTGAGATCAGCGTTCTGGGGGCCGTGTGTTCAGGCGGGCGGTGCGGTTGCACAGGGGCTGCGTGCCCACCGACACCGCTGTGTTCCCAGCGCAGGTGGCACTGGCTGCTCACCTGCAGGGCTTTGCCTTTCCGCCCACCCTGCCCGAGGTGCCCTTGTCGTCACCCAGTGCCCTACATTTTTGGATCTTTGTTCTAGAAATGTGGCAGCGTCTCACGGCCTCCTTACAGCACTTCCATGCACCTTTTCTGTGCGCCAACTTCACTGCTGGTAACAATGGAGGAAGAAAAATGCTTATCGTAAAGCTTGGGAAGGAACCTCAGTGCGGCGTGCAACTGCTCGGAACTGCTCCTGCTTTAGAAGATGCCCTAATGACAGACCCTTCGTTTCTAGACAGTGTAGTCCTTTTGGCTGGAGGTTCTGACAATGTATTAGTTCAGCTTTCCCTTTGTAACCGCTGTGATTCTGCAAGAACGTGTCAATGTGTCGTGGATCTCAGACTAATTAGTTTTGAAATGGAGTTTTGATTGAACTCTTCAAATCGATGCTGCTGCAAAATTTGTTTCTCAGCTTCCTATTAAAAGCCATCTTAAGGGGCAGTTTTACTACTCTCTCTGTCGTTCAGTCGATACATTTAATAACAACTTACAGGCTATTTTCAATAAAGTGGCGACAGCAAATTAGTAGTTTGAACATGACAAGCCTCCTCTGCAAGCTCGGATTCTGAAAATTCAAAGCAATTATTTTTATACAGAGGCACACTGCAATCATTCAGATTACGGGTATTCTGTTGTAATGCGTCTCCGAGGTTGACACAAACAAAATTTTATGACTTTATTTGGACAGGAAGGGGATGCAAATATTAATATTTATTATGACACCAATACGCTAATTTGTAAATCCTATTACCGTGTTTTACATCGCGCAGAAAAGCGGGTCTGTGACCCCGCCGTCGAGTTTGGTTTCCTTTTTTACTGCGAAATGACTGTGGTGCTCTTTCTAAATATTTGTGTATGTTAGAGAGACGCACGGAAAGCAAATAAAGCTTTTCTAATTCTAGCTAATGCAGTCAGGAAGAGTAGAACTCAATAATCATTATTGTATTATATTTTGAATCGATGTGTTGTGCCTTTAAATGGATTTGAAGAATTATGTATATATTTTTCTTCACCACTCTTCTGCCTGCTCCCCCCCTCCCCCCGCTGCCTGTGCCCCCCCAACCCAATGGCAGATGTTGTGGTCTCATTTGATTGCATAGGAAAACTGCAGTGATACAGCAAACACCCAGAGAGATATGATGACAAATGGGTCCAGATCCCGGTAAATTACTTTCTGCTCAAATCGAAATTTCATTCAGTTTGTTGCTAGCAGAGATGAAGTAATCTAAATTGTGGACTCAGGAGCAGATAGAGGGAAGTTGGAGCAAGCATTTCATTATCAAGAGAGAGAGAAGGTTAGGATGAAAGAGATGAGCAGAGGCAAATCTAAAGTGTTGACACCATGATTGAAAAGGTTAACCCATACACATTATATATCAACCTGGATAGCAGAGAGTTTCTAATGGAAACTCTGCACTGATGGAGGTTTACTGGAGTTTCAATACACTGAGCATGATGTCTTCTTAGATATACAATCAAATCCTCTTAACCCTTTTGATGACTCATATCTCAAGATATGATTAAAGTACAAAAGAGTTCTTCATATAATTTCAAGGACACAATGCATTTAAACTCCAGTCATGAATTGTATCTTTTTTTTTTATGATGAACCCGGTAATCTGATAAAATGTGTGTAGTACAGAATTGTTTGTGTTTCTAGAGGTGTAAGTCAATATTTCTGATTAAATCCTGTGTAACCATATCCAAGGTAGGGTGAAGCTACCAGTTGTTAGACAAAAACACACTTTTTCATATTACAGCGTGTAAGCAACTTGGAAGACAGGGGTCAGAAGTCTAAAACAGTTGTGTAATAAACCATTGCAGTGATGTGCAAAAATGCTTAGAGCCTCTTGTGTGTTAAATTATTCATGATCATCACCTCTGTTTCAGGTTATTTGGAAATAGTGGTGCTTGCAGTGCCTGCGGACAGTCCATTCCTGCTAGTGAGCTGGTCATGAGGGCACAGGGCAATGTCTATCATCTGAAGGTGAGAGGCTTTCCATATATTTTTTTATTAGCCAATTAGAACTGCCGTGCTTCTGTAGTGTAAAATCTGCATCTGCTTATGAATGAAGTGCGAAGCAATAGCTAGAGATGCGAGTGTGTGTTATGAAGCTGCCCTCAGTGTGCAGCTTCGTTCCCTCATAATCGGTAAAACTATACTTGAGTTATGAACTGCGCGGTCCCAACAGGTAAGGCTAATGCCGTGTTCGGAGATGCTAGAAACCAAGCAGCTTCATATCTCATCTGTGCTCACAGTCTCTGAAGTGTAATTTTCAAACCTGCAGCATACTTAATTTGTGCTGTAGTTTCACTTGCTGTCTCTTTCCTTTCTCAGTGTTTTACATGCTCTACCTGCCGGAATCGCCTGGTCCCGGGAGATCGGTTTCACTACATCAATGGCAGTTTATTTTGTGAACATGATAGACCTACAGCTCTCATCAATGGCCATTTGAATTCACTTCAGAGTAACCCACTACTGCCAGACCAGAAGGTGAATACTCCACAATTACTAATAAGCTTTATTAGAGCTAAATGAAGATCAATTTATTTTCGGTTTAATAGTGGACGTTTCCCAACCCCTGCAGTGAGACCTTTAAGTAACCGAACTTAAGTAATGTAGGCATGGGGGATGGGGAGGAAATGCTAACCTTTAAGTATGACATATAGAGTGAGTCAGTTTATTTTGGTTTGGGCATGTGTATCTGTACAGCTGTTGAACTCTTCACGTACAAAGTGGAATGGAGAGCAGACGTTAACATAAACTTAACAAAGAGGAGCATTTTATTTTACAGTCCTGAAATTAAGGGCTACAAGAGAGCAGGTTTCTGTGGGAGGAAAATTACATCCTTTAATATGGAAATAAACGTTTTGTGAAGAGAAGATTCCTGAGCTAAAGCAGTGTAAGGTTGCAGTTGAGGAGGCATGCTGGGGTGCTCTTTCAGAAGTATTTCCTTGTCTGTTTTCTATGTCATAACTAAGATTTAAAAACGAAAGCGCTATTTTCTTATCGCTCCGTAACAACAATGGCTCAGCTAGAGATCGTGTATCTCTGTGGCTGATAGCTCTTGGTTTGTACCTAAATGAGTAAATAATGACTGCACAGATCATACAGAGAAGAAGAAAAAAAACTGTGATCAACAGTTGTCCCGTAACTCTGAAACGAGGTAGTTTTAGATCTATTTTAATCTCCTTAATAAGTCCTAAAGCTATGCAAGTGAGTGCATTTTGATAACTGCTGTGCCTAATTTGTAACAATTACTGTCAACCTTGAGTTAAGAGACTGTTCATTCCACCCTGGTCCAGAAAAGAGTGAATGTATGACTCTTGCACATAATTTTATTCACATCATATTTCATACTGATTATGTATTGATGACATTGATTCATTTACTCTTTACAGCGCCACTTGCATGGATATTAAATCTTATTGACCACAGATGAATTTTAATTTCAGATTGGTGATAGATTTTTCCATCAGCTCTGATAGTATATTTGACTTTTTCATCATTAACCCAGGCAATCACACAGCACTGAGTTATTGCAATGAAACAAAAAGTGCACACTTCAGTTGGTAATTCTTTATAGATTTACAATAGGAACTTCATTAATGTCTGTAAGGATCGCAAAAAATAACATTTATCCGCAAACGGGAATTTTGAAGATGAAAAAACCTGGGACAAAAGCTAGGCTTACCTGTTCTGTAACGTGCAGAATGATTGGTAGTGCTTTCACTCAGTGGAAAGTCTACTCAAGAAAACACAAACTGGTTCTATAAGTCCTGTGTTTTGCATGTTTTGTTGCTGCAGTTCAATATCCATGTTTGCTTTTTTTTTTCTGTGCAAAAATTTGCTGATTAATTTTAAGCATTCTTTCAAGTCTTATGCAGTGGACGTAATTACATCAAAATGAGACGTGGACTTTTTTATTCGCCTAATTTGTCAATTGAGGTGGTGAGAGAGCTGAGTACAAAAGCCATATCTGCTATATATGGGCAGAATGAAGATAATAAAGATTGGAGGAGAACGCGTAGCCTCTTCTCAAGGAAGTACAAATACAGTTAAAGATTCATAGATTTATACTGTTGTGAATTTTAACGACGCCAATCTGTAATACAGCATAGCTAACAGTCACTCCGTTAGATGAATATTTGTAGGTGTCCCATTTCAAAATACAGGGTAGAACCATTCATCCTTATACACTGCAGTAAAAGCTTTACCATTCCGAGAGAGTGGTTTATCCACTTGTCTGCTGCGAATGTAAAGTTTAATGTAACTTCAAATAGGTGTCTAAATTGCCATTTAGTTCTATCAGTTTCTTACTGTGCGTTAGTAAAACACACAAATGATTCAGTTAGAATAAAGGCAGTAGACACGATGAGGAATGTAGAATGTAGAAAAGCGGTAAAGTGGGGCTAGGCCTGCAGAGCTCACAGCTGAAGCCTCCCGGTAGAAGGTAATGCAGAGACGATACTGAGAATGGGTTTTTATTAGTTCTGTCACTGTTTACCACGTTGCTACGGTCAAGGATGAGGTAAAGAGGTATTGGGGAAGACTGGAGAGAGAGCTGGTAGGGTTATTTTGTTTTTATAATGTAATCTCTCTAGGAAATGGTCCAAGTTCCCCTACCGGTTTTCCAAGGGGAGCTGTGGAGCGTCTGAATTTCTGAAGGCTGAATTACAGTCAAGGAGACAAGTTGGTAATTCATAGGTTTGTCAGGTGTCTGCAGTTATGGAAGCTGCCGGGGTAGGTGACAAAGATTGCGTTTTGTGTGTTAGCTGTTTAACAATCTGAAGATGTAAACATCACAGATGTTTTCCAGAAAGCCTCGTGTTTTAGGGCCAGTAATTAAAAATGTTCTTCCACTATGACAGAGTTGGCTGTAACAGATCCTCTTTATTAAACATTAAAGATCAATCAGTCTCCAGGTTATTCCGCCACTGGAGATTACAGACACAGCAGAATAATCACAGGATGTTTTTTTTTTTCATTAAGCTGAAGAGATTGAGACGTACTCCTTGCAGTAAAACATATTGTCGCTGTGTTTGTGAAGGTGACGGTTACGAACTTAGGATTGTCTTCATATGAACTTGTAAAGCATGTATTTATTGGTGATGGGTGGAGGCAGAAAAGGTTGCACGGCCTAACTTTCAGCACTGGATTTTCTTTTCAAGGAGGCGAAGCAGTAACATTTGCTGTTCCTGCCTTTTGCCTCCCCACTTCGATCCATACACGGAAACTGTAATTTCCCATCACTTGCTTGAAAAGAACCAACCACCACAACACTGTTTCCCCTCAGCTTGGCGCTGCTTGCCGGCACAACGCAGAGTCCTCAGTGCTGCTGGGGGGCCATTTTATTTGCTGGGGTCATATCGTCCTCCACAGAGAACTGTCTCTGCATTTTTGACAGAGGCGGTATTGGTGTAGCATCTCGTTTGCCAACAGTCCTACCACCTACTCTAAGCGTAAATTCTCCTCTGGCTGGCGGTGTTCATAGCAAACGCTTGTCTTCAGCTCCTATACTTTTAAATAAAGTATGAGTTAGATTACATCTCTCAGAGAAGATCTGAAAAATCTTCTAGTTTACATATCACTCAACAATTCCCTTGTAGTTACATAATTGGTGTTGTCTGTGTCCATAGTAGAAGATATTTGATGCTCATTTATTAAATATGCTTGCTGGCTGCTCCCTAATCTTTGTTCTGGACAGACAAATTACCTTTCTCACACTGAGCTTCAGCTCTGGGGAATTAAACCTCCAAGCCTCTACTACTTTAATTAGCTTGAAAGTGGGGGGTTGCAGTTACTAATAGACCTCAGGCTTTTAGTAACTTAGAGAAAGGGTGGAAAAAGAACTTCCTGGGAAGCACAAAATGTCATTTAAAAACCATAAAATTCTCATATATATTATTTCATTTTGGTAATTGCAAACAGATTGTATTTGAAGACTATGGATGATCATTTCTATTTTGTCCCGGAAAGTTTAGATTTTTATCGACTTAGACACTTTTAATTATCACAATTCATTAACACCAGTGTGAGAGCACATGTTTGACTTCATATATTAAAATGTTTATGTAACATTAACTAACACACCAGATGAGGAATTTCAAATGGGGGGGAAAAATCCTGAAATATCTATATTTAGCTCTTGTGCAATGCAGCATATTAACCAAAGTTGCCTTGGGAGGATATTGGCTGTACTTCTTATTTGCTTTACACGCTATTTCTTCCAATTATAAGATCATATTACCGGCTTCTTCAAAGGCATGGCATAATGTTTCTTCCCTTTTAAGAAGGGGCCCAGAAAAGCCACCTTATTCACCGTACGATTTGCTACCAGAAAGTACACTTATTTATTGTTGTCGTCTCTCTTTATCCTTTACTGTCTGCTCTTCCTAGTACTGATACTGCAGAAAATGCTTGCTTTTTGCTATTTGAAGTTGAAACATTAGCACTATGAATGGATAGTGTAGAAAGCCTTAATCAAGTCACAGTTGGAAAGTAATCTAATAAAAAAGAGATTAGTGAATAAGGAAAAGACAAAAGCAGTCATGTTGTAGTTTCCTATCTCACATTTAGTACTCTAGCTAAGATACCCATTTTTATTTCTTGCAGGTCTGCTAAAAGGTCAGAGTATTGCAGAATGCGTGCCTTCATCTCAAATTTTGTTCATCACAGATGGATCCCATGTCTCCAAGTAGACAAGTCACCTTTGTAGCTAGCATCAGTGCCAGCTCCATACCATTGCACCTTCTTTATTCTTGATTGCCCTTCCCACATTTATTGGTGTATTAAAATGACTGAATATGAACATTAAGGACTCCATGAACCTGGGCTAATGGGAGACTGTAGAGAAAATGAAAAAAGATCCACCGGAGGACATCTTTGGGGGGGGCGGGTGGGGAAGATGACTAATGAAGCTAATTAAAAGAAGCATTGAAATCTGCTTTCTACCCTCATTAACAATTAGCAGGGCACTGGCCAGTTTGTACCCTGTGTTTTACCTTAACAACATTCTATTTGCTCTTTGTATATTTAAGTGTTGTAAGGAAATGTGTTTCAATCAAACTGAACATGAGATAAAGGAAAGATGTGGCTTTTGTGATATTCTATCACAAATACTTTTATTGTATCTCTGTAAAATACAATGTATGTATGCATGTAAGTGTTTTTGTCCTAATGTTGCTACTTCCCATGGCAAAAAAAAAAAAAAGGAGAAAAAGGAAAAAAAAAAAGTCAGGCTCATAGCAGCTACTGTGTAGAAATTTTCACCTACTTCTAATTTGCTGAATGAAGAAAAATCTTTTATTTGTGATATTTTCAGAGACATTTGCTCTAGTATGGTGTATTTAAATAATAAAAAGTAAAACAAAAACCACTGCATTGAGTATGGGTTTTAGAAATGTTGCTGTTTTTTCTTAAAAAGAAAGAAAGAAAGAAAGAAACAACAAAACTACACTCAAAATACCACTCAGAAACAAAGTCGTTACCTTAATTGTCAGCTTCCTTTAAAAATAAGGTTTTGGTTTGGAGGTTTTTGGTGGGTTCTCTTTTTGTTTTGTCCTGTGCCAGTGAAGAACCTGTTAAACTGCCGCGTTAATTTTGGCGTGGATACAGGGAGGCGCTGCTTCAAAATGATCTTCAGTTTCCATTGAGATTCTTGCTTCTGGTAACAGCAAATACACGACAGTTCAGATTGCAGTTAAGTGTGGTACACGTTATAGGTATTTCTATCCAGCTCCTTCCTGCAGAGCTGCCTGTGTTAGAGGTATGCGTGTGTCTGTGAGTGTGCAAGCGTGTGTATCAACACACTTCAAGAGATCCAGAAATAATAAAACTAAAAGCAACAGAAGGTGCGTATCTCATGCAGAACATTAGAACTGAGCATTCATAAAGGGGAATGCAATAGCAGTTCTGATCTGAAGAAAATAAACTTGAGTTTGCTGTAAAAGAAACTTACAAAACTGATAATCTTAAGGAAAGAAAAACGCACTTCCTGGGCTACTTCCGAGAACAAACTGGTGGCAGCTATGGTCTGCTCTCTGGAAGGAAACAAGAAAACAGTGCCCTCCGAAGTGAGAAAACTTTCCCTAGGCTTAGAAGGAGGGCAGCTTTGTTCAGTGGGCCTTTCCCTTCAGGTCTGTGCAGAACAACTCAGAAAAAAATCCTCATTCTTCATATTTGTAGCAAGAGCAGTAACATGAATCTATGACGGTGTTGTGTTCCCTCAGTCAGGGAACTGCAGGCACCTCAAAGGTGCCTCTGCTGCAACTCATAGCAAATAGGCATTACCAACTGTTGGACTTTTATTGGAGAATAATGCATTTGAAATACAGTGTGATTACGTTTTCTTTTTAAATTCTGTTTTCAAGGTGTAGCTGCTTTGGTTACGGAGTGAGCTTCACTTACGTTTGTTGTGACGCTGATGCCTAAAAAGCGGATTTGTAGATTTGTCTGTCTAAACAACCAGTAGCAGACATATTTTGTTTCAGATTCTGCTTCTTGGCCTGGTGTGCAGAGGTCTGTTGGATTTCTTCCTTTAGCGCTTCACTGCCTGGGCAAAAGTAGGACTGGTGCAGAGAAAAGGAAAAGGTATAACGTACAGTAACAGACAGTAAAGATAAAAGAATACTTACATATTGTATAAAGTGATAAAACTACTGAGGCTATGTATGACTTTTTTAATTAAATGCACTTACGTATTTTTTAAAATAAGTTTCTGAGCTTTTTGATGCTGCATTCCAGTCCTTGGGTAGGAGTCCTGCATATCGTGTGGCTGGGACGGCTTTGAAGAAACACTCGAAATTACACGAATGTGGAATTGGAGCATTAGGGAGTCTGTAGGCATCTTTTATATTATTCCAGTATAAGCACTCAAGGTACCGCGGTTAAATCTAACATGTACAGATTTTCGGTTGTCCAATGTAACCTAGAAGTGCTAAGAAGATACCTAATAACTTCTAGTAAGTAATGTAGTATAGCATTTAGTGATGTAGAGGTTGAAGTTCATTAACGGCTTTAAATAAACTATTATATGACTCGTTTGTAAAGCGCAGCTACCTTTTTAATAGCTTACTTTAAAAGCATTTCTTAAGTTGCAGACCTATAAGATTACAAATGTCACTCATGTTAGCATAATCCACATGCAAGTGATGAAGCCTTTGCTTTGATGTGCTAAATTGGAGGAGGACTAATGGAGCTATGAATATACAATAGAACATATTTAAGTAGTATTCTTCCTTTAGGTAAAACGCTTTCTTGAAACCAGAGGCATTTCAGACAATAAAACAGGCTCTAATGGGGACGATGGGGGGAAGGCTACTGGAAACACTTAGATTTGTCCTTATGTGAAAAATCAATTTTTTTAGGAGATCTGTAAAAGGAAACGTGTACTTGTTCACCTTTTATCACATGCATTTGCTACGCTGAGCCTGAAATACACCCCCTGCATTTAGTGCTGCTGAAAAGTCATACAAATAATCAGTAAGAGCTTCCCTCACTTTCAAAAATGAATGCAGCTAAAAAAATCAAAGGAAATATTACTAATCTGAAATCATCCCAGTGAACCTGGATAAAAGCCTCTGTCTATACTGCATCTAAGCGTCTCAATCATATAAATTGTCACTCTTATTAATGAAACAATTTTGTAAAAAGATTGCCCTCTAAATGGGTTTAATGTTTTTACCTATCCAGCTGTCTAGTTATGAGATTTACGCATCCTGGCAGGCAGTGGGACATTAAGCCTTTCCAAACCAAATTCTGTTTGCAACAAGATACTGTCTTTTCAGTCCTACATGATTTATCTTTAAATATTTTAACAGGTTATGCAGTATCTTACGAAATGTAAAATGAGAATGTCTTACCAGAATGAAGCCTATGAAATTAAGTCACATCTTTAGAATATTAACCACACTGAGTTTGTCTCCCTTTCTCCCTGTTAGTTAACACTGATGAAATTTGCATCATCTAATTCTAGGAGAAATATAATAAAGGAAAGAAAAGAAATGGGGTACTGCTGTAGTATGCGTTGCTACCGAGCATTTCAAAAGATCGTTTTAATTTAATTTTTTTTTACCAAATGCTTTGGCCTGTATCAGGTGTCAGGCCTTGTGCAAGGACCTGTGTTCTGAACAGCCCTGTTGTTGAAATTGGGATTGGGACACATATGTCAAATACCTTCAAAGTGCTGTTTCTTCAGTGTGAGATGTGCTCCAGGACCGGTTTCACTTCCTGTGCCTGCGGTACACAAAGTACCAGGGAGCCTTTGTTGTTGCTTTTCGGTACCAGGTGTACGCCTGTTGTCAGTCCAGCGAAGCCACAGAAGAGCTCATTGCAATTAAATTGCAATTTGTTTCTATGAAACTGCAATTAAAGTATTACTGATCAGCCATTTTAGGTTGGCAGCGCTTTGCCTGCATGTTGAGCAGCGAGGAGCCCTCGGTTCGGTCTGTGAGGGGCTCACCGTGTCCCTGCCTGGGCCCCGTGTCCTGCTCGTGGAGCGTGCCCAGGGCAGCAGCAAGTCGGGGCTGAGCCCTGGGCCTGCAGCGTTACTGCTGCTCCTGCCCCGTGTGAGCAGGGATGCGCGCTTCCTGCGGGGACGTGTTCCACTTCAGATCACTGCTGCTGAGAACGGACTGCGCGTTGTGGGCCGCAAGCCAATAACGTGCTGCAGGTCCTGACTTGTTGGGGATGTGTAAACAGGGCTACTGTAGCTCCTTAATAACAACTAATAAAAGACTAGAAGAAAGCAATCAATTACCTCGTAAGTTTCTTCCTTTTTTTTTTTTTTTTTCTTAATAGAATGCAGCGTGTATCTGACAGGGCTCCTCTGCACGCCTGCCCTCCAGGTGGGCCGTGGCGCACGGACTGCAGCACTGCCGGCCCCACACCCGACTGACTGCGCATCTGCAAAGTGAATGCTCAGTGCAAATTAAAAAGTTGTTTGTAAGAACTCAGAGAGGCATTAACTTCATAGTGGTAATTATATTTCTTAATTATCACCATATTTCAACAAAGTCTGAGGCACATTAACTTCAGTTCCTGCATTTTTGCACGGTGGAGGCTGTAGACATCCTCGTTCCTTCGCCAGAGGGGATGACATCACACCTGTGGCATGCATGAGATAAGCGTTGCTTGTTTTGCCGGTGTCTCAGAGATGTTCCTTGGGGGGCTGGCCTGGTCACACAGCCCTGTGCCATCCATGGGGCTGCTGAGCTGGGCGGCAGCAGGGAGGCACGAGGGCTGTGGGGCGGCTGGCGCTGAGGGCAGGGAGAGGACCGTGCTTCAGCCTCTGTGCAGCCAGCAAGGCTGTCAGCCAGTAACTCACCACCCGCAGGGGCTTGGGCCCACGCCTGAGCCCAGGGCCTGAAAAAAGCCCTGTTTGCTGGAGACAGACGAGGCTGTGTTGAGGATTTTTATTTTTTCTCTCCCCCTCTGTGGGTATTTTTTAACAAGCTGGGTTCTGTTGTTGTGTTTCCTTTAGTTACATCCACAAAGACGCTCTTGGTGTGCAGGGAGGCTGTTCGGCTCGATGGGTTTGGGAGCCATAGCTTTGTGTTTTGCCCTTGCCTGTCTTGGTGTCACATGGTGCTCCCCCGCCCCTGCTTGCCTCTGGCCTCTGCTGAAGGGTGAGCCAGGGCCTGGCACTACGAGGGCCGCATTTTTTTATTGTTATTTTATTAAATGGAGCTTCTCATTGCTACTGTGTGAAAAGCAGCAAACTGCAGAACTGTAGTGAAGGGAAGGCCGAGGCTGTGCCAGGCTGGGTGGGCTGGAGGAAAGCTGCTTTGGGATCTCCAGCACTGCAGGACAGGCTGTGCAAGGGGGCAGGGGCTCCAGAGGCAAGGCACACACACCCAAAAGGCCAGGAATTTTAGTAACCCTTAAAACTTTGAGCTTCTCTCTTGTTCACCGGTTAAACAGGTCTCCCAGAGCACTGTGCTGCTTTGTACCCTTTGCTCCTGTGTTTTGACAGTCATTTTATCAGTACAAGTCTTCCGCCTGCCTTGTTAGAAGTACGCCTCAGCTGACAAACACTGAGTTTGAAATTCTGACTTTTCTTAATGGTTAAGAAAATAACAGAAAGTGTTTTGCTTCGTAGCATGCTTGGTCACTTCTATATCTTTAACTATGTTCAATAGCAAAGGCAGCAACACATGAAGAACCTGCATGGATGGGGTCAGACCCGACGTTCCTCACATCACCACCACCGCTGGCCCTGTCCCTTGCTGCTTTTAAGGGAGCCGTGGCCACCAAGGTGCCCATGTCATGCAGCCAGGTTCCTCTGCAGCTGGTACAGCCACTGCTTCTTTTTCACGTTGTTGGAATTCACTGTTAATTACATTTTGAAGTATCCATGCACTTTTCCTCTTAGGGAATCTTACATGCGAGCCTTTTGCTAACAACGTCAGTGGTTCGCCGTAACCTCTCGGAACAATCATCAGTTCCACTGAACTTCTGCCAGTTGTTTTGTTAAACTAAATGGAGAGAACAGAGCCTATATTCATTCTCAAAAGGCAAGAGATTGTCCTGTGATTTTTGGAAATCTTGATTGCTTACAGAAGAATAAATGAACAGGGCTGATATTAAGTTTACCCTTGACTTCAGTTTCTTTGAGAAGCGGTGAAGAAATGTCCAGTAGGAGGGAAAAGATCCAGCTAGAACTCATCAGCCAGCCAGTAATAGTCTAATTTTATTGTGCTGTAAAATCATCACTGCTTATAGAAAACAAAGGGCAATGAATGCCATATTGGTCTTTTATTCCTACAAAAAACCTTGAGATCAAACAGCCCCTAAAAGAATGAGCTGATATGCATCCGACTTACGTATTTTTTTATATCCTCTGATATTCATTCCACTGATGTATTTGATAGGTAATTATATCAGCCATATCAAGATGCTGATAGGAAATAGTGGAAGACTTCAGTGTTTTGCCATAAAGCTCAGACCCCTTGTTATTGAGCTCTCATCAGGCTCGGGATCTGCAGCAATAATTTGAAAGCTGCAGTTGATATTTTTGTGCTTATGCCACATTTAAAAATTATTATTCTTGCTTCATCAGTTAGTCTTTTTACATGGGTTGGAAAAAAAAACAACCCTGCAAATGAGCTACTATTCTTATTTGTCTTTTTTTTAAGAAGGGTAAGCATTGAAGTATTCGAATGGAACAGATTATACCTTTAATTACATCCAAACAGGATCCTGAACCGATTTTTCTATTTTCTGTTTAATCGCTATCGTTCAAAACAATATTGCAGATTTGTAAATGAATTCTTTAAGCATGGCCTTCTGGCCTCTGCATTTACAAGAGAAACCAAAAGAAAAAGGAAAAAGAAAAGAAGAATCGAAAGGGGAAGATTGCCACTTACTTCTCTAACAAAGAAGGCTGGACTTCTCGTGGGAGGCGTTTGATCTGGGCCGATAATGTTTGTCTTCTGGGATCATCCAGTGAGTGCCACCAGCTCCGTGCACATCGCACAGCCGCACCGCCTGCCCCCTCCAGAGGGACGCTCCCTGGGCAGCACAGAGCTGCTCCTTCCCCAGCATGCCTGTGAGCCCGACCAGCCGCCGCTCCTGTGGATGTGCTCCATCTCCATTCTCCTACATGCAGAATGAGAAGAATGAAAGCAAACACAATTCATCACTTCTTAAACTAAATATATTTCCATTTTGTTTGCATGTGCGTGTGCATATATCACTCACCGTATATATTTAGAATATGTACTGTGACATTACAGCCAGTGATAAATCCTACTCACTTACTGTATGTGTTATTTGCTGCAACATTAAGCTCAGTGAGAATTTTATATGTAACTTGTACCAAAACTAAATATATTGTGGAATTGATGCACAGTTGTAAACAGGAGCATAACTTCCTAATGCAACACAGTTGAAGGTGGCAGCTTGTGTGGCAATTCCTTTGTAAACAATTGCAGACTTTCCAAAGAATAAGCCGGTTAATTACATTTTTAATGACATTTTTAGAAAATAGGATTCCTGGGGGGAGGGAGGAAACCCGTAATGCCAACACCGAAAGTAAACCTAAAGCCTGTACTGTATCAGGAGTGCTATGGGGGAAAAATGGGTTATGCTGGGCCCAGGTCTTTGCTCCCCCCTTTTCTTTCTTTCTACTGAAGGTGCGCCTCTGTAGATTTTTCATAGCTCTGTGATGGTTTCCGAGCAAGATGACACTGGCACTTTTTTTTTATGGATTATCTTATTTCATTAATATCTGTTAGTGCTAAGTATGTGCTGCCCACTTACAGAGCTGATGCAGTGCACAGCAAAGCTCAAGACGTCCTCTTAAATATGCACAGCTTAGTGGGGCCGTGACACGAGCAGGCCTTACCCAGCAGCAGTGTTGGCAGCACTGAAGGGCTGCTATGATAGAGCCTTATGAGGCATCACGGGCAGCGCGGAGATCCAGGCAGAAGCTGGACCAGCCGGAGTAAGAGCAGTACGCAGCTTTTATTGATGAAGTTCAGGGGAAAGAGGCACCCGGGGCAGCTGTATTAATCCCGTAATAACTTGAAATATAATCGAGCCATTGCTGGAGGGATGGGTAGGATGGGAGGGAGGTGGAGGTGTCAGGGTTTAGGTTCACAGGCTTCCCCCGTTCATTAAAAAGCGAATCAATCAGGGAAGCGGGCTGGCTTTTCAAAGGGCTGGCAGGCACAGGGGCAGGCAGCCGGCCTCGTCCTCCCGCCGGGGCTGTGGACCGGGCAGCCAGCAGGTCGGCAGACGGCTGTTTTGCCCCGCTCGAGCTGTAAAACGTGTTACAAACTGCTGGGGGAGATTCTGGCTGCATTCTGAGGACTTAAAAGCTAGGCAGAGCCGGTGCTGTGGGCCACGGAAAGGTGATGCTGATAGATGTTTACAAAGGAAAAAAAAAAAAAAAGTGGTGTTTTATGTTTTCTAGAGTGGTGGTTTTACCAGCAGGCAAATGGGCAGAAGGAGCCTGCCTACAGGACCCCTCTTTGTAGGCAGCTGGCACGGTAATTAGTTCATTACTATTAATTTTTGCCATCCCTGGACCAATCAGTGACATATTTAAAAAAAAAAAAAAAGAAATTTGTAATATCTGGTGCTGGCATTTCCCACGTCCTTTTGATGAAGCCGGTGTGTGTACACAGAGTGGGGAGCAGCCCTGGAGAGCAAGATGCTCACACCCACAGGAGCTCAGAGGGTTAGGACAGAATGCCCTACATTTAAATAGGATTCATTACTTTTTAATTACTGCACAATCCAAGAGGGCTCAGTGAGAACACATGGTTGTCCACTGGAGCACCGTGGTTGCTCACCAGCAGTAGGGGAGTGTGGCAAGCACCGACCTGCGGGTCGCAGGAGAACGAGCACCCACCTCATGCACAAGTGGGACCTTTGGCAGACAGTAATTGTGTGCAAACTCAGACCAGCACTGAGAAGGTAGTATTCAAACATCAGTGTCACGTGAATGGTAGACACAGGTAGAAAAATCGTCAGTGCTGTAAGGCCATAGTGTCAGCCTGACCTGATCGTTCCCCAGGTGGAAGATGTCCCTTTGCAGTCACCTTCCTGGCAACACAAGTCTAAATCTTCACCAGCCCCCAGGCAGCTCCTCTCCTGCCCCTGGGTCCTGCTGTCACTGGGGCAGTTAATGCCTTACACTACAAGCGGTCCCACGGATCCTGGGCTGGAGGAGCTG